>NW_027186376.1:111671-160616 GCF_028583685.1 Petaurus breviceps papuanus | reverse complement strand
GAGGTGAAATGGGCAAGAGATGCTGCAGAGGTGAAATGGACAAGAGATGATGCAGAAGTGAAATGGACAAGAGATGCTGCAGAGGTGAAATGGGCAAGAGATGCTGCAGAGGTGAAATGGACAAGAGAGGATGCAGAGGTGAAATGGACAAGAGATGCTGCAGAGGTGAAATGGGCAAGAGATGCTGCAGAGGTGAAATGGGCAAGAGATGCTGCAGAGGTGAAATGGACAAGAGAGGATGCAGAGGTGAAATGGACCAAGAGATGCTGCAGAAGTGAAATGGGCAAGAGATGCTGCAGAGGTGAAATGGACAAGAGATGATGCAGAAGTGAAATGGGCAAGAGATGCTGCAGAGGTGAAATCCACAGACCAGGGCAACAACTTGGATGTGGATGGGGATGAGAGAGTATGAGGAGCCCAGGATACACCTAGGTTTCAAGCTTGAAGGACTGGGAAGATGGTGTTGCCTTCTACAGTGATAGGGAAGGAAAATGGAGCAGAGGGAAAGATAATGAGTTCCATTTGGGACATGTTAAGCTGAAGATGTCTACTGGACATCCAGTTGGAGATGTCTGAAAGGCAGTTGGAAAAGCAAGATTCAAGTCAGGAGAGAGATTGGGGCAACCTTACAGTAACCCAGAATAAATTACAACCAAACTACATGACTTGGGATCATAGGATCATAGACTTAAATATGGAAGAGACCTATGGGGTCATTAAGTTCAAGCTCATTCACTTTCAAAATTATCTTAATTTTCAATTAACAAACATTTATGTTCTCTCCCTCCTGCCATTGAAAAAGAAAAGAAAAAAACAAAAACAAAACCCCATAATAGTCCAGCAAAATAAATCCTGTCATTGGCCACATCTGAAGATGTATGTCTGATTCTGCAAATTGAGTGGATCAGCTCTCTGTCAGGAGGAGAATAGCATACTTCCTCATTGATCCAATGGAATTGCAGTTGGTCATTGCATTGGTCAGAGGTCTTAAGTCTTTCACAATTGTCTTTGTTGTACAAATTGTTTTTCTGGTTCTGCTCCCTTCACTTTGCATCAGTTCATAGAGGACTTCCTAGGTTTCTTTGAAACCATTCCCATCATGATTTTTTATAACATAAAAGCATTTCATCACATTCACATACCATCATTCATGTACCATCAGCACCATTCCTCACTTGCTGGGTTCAGTTTCCAGTTCTTTTACAACCATAAAAAGAGCTAATATAAATATTTTTGTGTATGTAAAAGGGCCATTCTTCTCTTTCTTTGGTCTCTTTGGAGTATAGACCTGGCAGATAACCCACTCCTTTGATAGATGAGGAATCTCATCTAAGCCCCCCACACAAGGTCTTCCTCACTCCAAGGCCAGTGATCTGTCCACTATATTATGTAGCTGCAGTAAATATTCTGGACACACACTTCACTTTTCCACCTCTTGGTTCTTACTCAAACTGTCCTCTGGCCTTCAATACCCCGCTTCCCCATTTCCATGTCTTGAAATCAGAACCATCCTTCTAGGTCCAACTCAAATACCTCCTCCGCCAAAAAGCCTTCCTTGATCACCTCCACCTCCAATAAGGGAGTCATCTTCTCTTTGGTCTTACAGTCCTTGAAACACTTTCTCCTGCCTTCTGTGGTCCCTCAGCCTCTATTCCCTCCCCTTTCTTAGCTCGGCCATTAGGCAAAAACCCTTGCATCAGTAGATTTGGGTTAGAATCAAAACTTGGGTACTAGCTGACCCACACCTCTCTAGGCCTCAGTTTCCTTCTTTGTAAAATAATAATATTAGGATGAAGTAAGGATATCCTTAAAGCACTATGGAAATGCATGCATGCATGAATGAATGAATGAATGAGTGAATTAGTGAATCAAAGAAAGCATATTTCTTAAGTTCTTACTATGAACCAGACAATATATACATTATAATCAAGAGAAGCTTTGGCTTAGGGGTGCAGGCTGGGATAATGCCGGGGTTCTTGATTTCTTTTGCCTCATAGACCCTTTGGACAGTCTGATGAAACCTATGTGCCCTTCTTGGAGTGATGGATTGTTGCCCACATTCAAAATTAAGGGAAATGCTACAATTTCAGTTAGATGTTACTGAATATAAAGATGCCATTTTTCCCCATCTAAGTTCACAGATCCCTCCTGAAGTCTGTCCCCAGACTTCATACTAAGAGCCTGTGGTCCAGGGGAGAGAGTGCTGGCCCTGGAGCCCCAGAGCCTGAGTTCAGATGCTGGCTCTGACATTGTGTGACATTGGGAAGGTCTCTCTGAACCTCTCTTTCCTCCTCTGTAAAATGAGGATCTAAAATTCCTCACTCTGCCAGCTCTGGTATCCCTGGAATGCCTGGCCAAAGTGTGTTTCCAGGGTTTTGCGCATTCTAAGGACTTAAATGCTTGTTTCCTTCCTTTTCTCCGCCTGGCTCTGTACTCATAATTGAGGCAGGAATTTGAAGCGAAGGCTCTCTGAGCCTCGAGGCCTTTATTGGCCTTTCTGTTCTGTTATTGGCCCCCATTCCTCCCCCTCATTTGCAGGAAAACCAGCCTTTGGGGGAGGAGGCTATCTGGTGAAGGAGAGACTTACTCATGCCTAGAGGCAGCCAGGAGGTATGGTGGATAGAGCACCAGGGCTGGAGCCAGGAAGACCTGAGGCTGTGTGACCCTGGGCAAGTCACTTCACCCTCTTTGCCTCAGTTTCTTCACCTGTAAAATGAACTGGAGAAGGACATGGCAAACCAGTATTTTTGCCAAGAAAACCCCAAATAGAATTACAAAGAGTATGATGCAAATGAACACCAATAACAGCAAAAGGGTCTCTGGTAAATGAGAGCCTTGGGGCTGCTACTCATGCCTAGCCCAGCAGACGGAAGCCCAGAGCAGTTTAGCACATGCCCAGCAGAGAGCAGCAGAGAACAGCAGAGACCTGAGCTCTGCTCTGTCTGCAGAGGATGCTGGCCACTGCTGGGCTTTGGAGCTGTGCACTCACAGCATCTCTCTGTGTATGTCTGTGTGCACCCCTTCACGTATGGGCCTCGGCCAGGCCCTCTCCAGATATCCCCTCCTTACAAGGGGGAACATGCCTCATGGGTCTTGCCACTTAATTTGTTTCACTATTTGGGTCAATGATTTGAACTAGTGTGTCCTTTCTGGTTGGCTTAGTTTGAAAAATAAGCCAACATTTATAGTGTCACCACCACCACCACCATCATCATCATCATCATTGCTGACATTTCTTGGGCTCTTACTATGTGTCAGTTATTAGCTCATTTGATCACAACAACCTTGCGAGATAAGTACTATTATTATCCCCATTTTACAGATGAGGAAACTGAGGCAAACAGAGGCTAAGTGGTTAGCCCACACAGCTAAGATTTATATGTACAATGGAAAGAGAGAATAGAACGTACCCACAGTGAGAGTCCGGTATATAGACAGCCACAAGCAGCCTACTGGTGCTTTCATGATAGTAGGATAATTTGAGGAAGGCCGCCAGCATCTTGGGTGGACCCCCTCCAAGGCAAACTTATGGAAAGACAAAGAGGAGAGTCTCCCAGAATGGATAGGCAGGGACAGATTGCTATCTGCATCTCTGGAGGGAAGTGATAAAATAACAGAACCCCTGGAGGATTTCATTATGTGCCCAGTGCTTAGCCCAGGGCCTGGCACATGGTAAGTGTTTAATAAATTCTTGGTGATTGTTACTCACTGCTGTGTGACCCTGGTCAAATCCCTTCTTCTCCCTTGGATTCCATTTCATCCTCTATAAAATTATGTGGGTTGGACTACATGGGATTTGAGAGAAATCTTTCCTTTTAAAGTTAATTTTAATTTTTTTCAATTAAAAATCGATTTTCTTTCTCTCTCCTACCCCCCCCCACACACACTTATACACACATGTACACACATTGAGGGGGGAAAAGCAAAGCAAAAACAAAACCTTTATTGTAAATATTCATAGTCAAGCAAAGCAAATTCCCAGCTAAAGAATATCACTAAAGAATTATAGTAAGGAAAGGGACAATGGGATGGATATTGATATGGCAAGTGTTAGGAATATATGTAAAAATAAACATGAAACAAACAAAAAATACACATATCAGAAAATGAAACAAAACATAAACTCTGTGCGTATGTGTGTGCATGTGAATCTGTGTCCTGAATCCATCATCTTTCTATTAGGAGGTAGCCAGCATGTTTCATCCTTGCTTCTCTGAAATCATGGCTGATCATTGCATCCATCAGAGTTCTTAAGTCTTTTACAGATATTACTTTCAATATTGTTACTGTTGGATACATTGTTCTCCTGGTTCCGCTTACTTCCCTCTGTATTAGCTCATGTAAATCTTCCCAGGTTTCTCTAAAACCATTCCCTCCATCACTTCTTACAGCACACTCATGTTCCACCACATTCATAAACTATCATTTGTTCAGTCATTCCCCAATTAAGGGACATTCCTCCCAGTTTTGAATTCTTTACCGCCATGAAAGAACTGCTATCAATATTTCTGTATATAGGAGGCCTTTTCTTCTTTCTTTGATCTCTTTGGAGTATAGGCCAGTAGTGACATTGTTGGGCCAAAAAAGATTCATAATACAGTGACTGGGGGCAGAGTTTGAAAGCACTTTTCCAGAATGGGTGCATTGGAGTTAATTTTTCCAAGAGACAAAGGGACCCTGACTGTTTTCACAAAGTAAAGAAGGTATCATTTACATGTTGCCTCTCCTGTTAGACTATGAGCTTCATAAAGGTAGGAATTATTTTTGCCTTTCTTTGTACCCCCAACACTTAGCACAGTACTTTAATAAGTGCTTAATGACCGGCTTACAGATTGACCGACGGACCTCAGTGAGACCTATAGAAAGCTGATGTCGTTTTAGCATATTGGAAGAAGAAAAGAAAGAGAGTTGGTAGGAAACTAAAGCTATAATAAGCAAGAGCTAAGGCCAAGGAGATGTTTGTTTGATAGGCCTGGGCTCAGAGGCAGGAAAGCAAATGGCTCCTCTGCTGTGCCCCACCCCTGCTTGGCCACCTGGGCCATATCCTCTCTCCAGACATAAGGCCTTCCCTCAACCCAAGGGGACTCAGAGACAGCTCATTCTCGCCCATTGCTCCCATAACTGTCCCTACTCTCCCCTTACCTTCTGCCCCCACCTCCTCTACCCCATTCTCTGTGATGTAGCTCTACTGTAACTCTTTATCATCCTTACTGTGGTTAATGGAAATGTTAGAAAAAAACTATATGAAACATTGCTCCATTCCTACCAAAAGGCAAATGAAAATCAAAGCTATCATAACATTTCATTTCATATGCAGTTAACTGGCAAATATGACAAAAGATTGGAATAGGGTCTGTGGAATGATGGGCACACTAATACATTGTTGCTGGAACTGTAAATTGGGCCAATTCTTTTGGAAAGCAATTTGGAATAATTAAAAGAAAGTAGTTAAAATGTTCATACCTTTTGACCTAGAGAGTAGGCATATACTCCAAGGAGATCAATGGAAAAAAAGGTTTCATATAGAACAAAATACTTATAGTACCACTTTTTGTAGTAGCAAAGCACCGGAAACATGGTAATTACCCATTGATTTGGAGAATGGCTATGTAATCTGCGATATGTATGGAAAATGACTGAACTGTAAGAAACAATGGAAATTTGGAGCATAGAGAAGCAAGAGAAGACTTGTATGAGCTGATACCAAATGAAGTCAGCAGAGACAGAAAACTATACAATGATGGAAACTGAGGGTGAAACTGAGTGCTGTGAAATATGAATTAGCAAGCTTGGTCCTAAGGAAGATGTATGAGAATGCACTTTACAGTGGCATGTTGCTGAATGTTTAACAACAAGCTTTTTAGGGGGGAGGGGGAAGTGTACATATAACACACTTAAAAGTTTAATCTATATTATTTTTTTTGCCCTTTTTTTGGAGGGCAATTGGGGTTAAGTGACTTGCCCAAGGTCACATGGCTAATTTTTGTGTTAAGGGTCTGAGGCCGGATCTGAACCCAGGATCTGACTCCAATTCACTGTACCACCTAGCCACCCCTTTAATCTATATTATTAACATTTTCTCCATCACTTTCTCAAGTCTAAAATTAACAAAACAATAAATCCAGCTCTGATTTGGACTTTGCTGATTTCCAAGGTATAGATGTTCACACTGAAAATTTAACAATCAGCTCTCCCAAGCTGGTTAAAGCTGTTCCAGCAAACCTCTGAGTCCTTACCCTCTTCCATGTAGAGAGGTAGATGACTGACCATAATATCAGATTTTTTTTCAGCATTTTGGTTACTTTTGCTGGATTGGGGATTTTCTTGTTCTTTTTTTATTATTTGGTATATGGAGTAGAGGAATACATTAAGAAAAGCAGGTGATATAAACAAAAAAACATAAAAATTTATTTGAGAAACAAGGTGTCAGTAAAAGTTATTTTTTAAAAAGGAAAAAAAGGAGTCTTGGAGGAATGAATTAGTAGGAAAATCACTGGGTCTGGAATTAGGAGACATTAGGTTCTATTAAGCACTTATTAGTGCTTGTTGACTGCCTAACAAAAGCACTAACTCTCTGTATGACTTTGGGCAAACCATTTCCCTTCTCTTGGTCTCAGTGTCACCTTTAAAATGAAAGATTTGGAACAGGCTATCTCTAAGGTCTTTTCCAGCTCTAGCTGTCTATTGTTTGGAAATATTCTTTGGGAAAAGGGCATGATACCAGTGTTTTTATTTGTTTGCTTGTCTGAGTCCACTTCTACCCAAGCGTGGAGCAGTTTTCCTGAGGGCCATATCATTCTAGGACATGTGTATGTGTAAAGGGACATGACTCCTGATTGGCTGAGAGACCCCTGAGTTGACAATGCAGCCAACCTGGGTATGGGGAGGACAATACAGAGGAAGAAGTGAAAGACATAAGCTGGGAGAGGCAAGAGAAGATTTTTGAGTGGAGGACAGGGAGCTGCAGACATGTCAGGAAACTGATTTCCACAAGTTCTCTGATTCCTGGTCCTTGAAACCCGAGAGGCTGCTAAGAGCGGACTCTTCTTATGAAAGTGTTCTCTCTTTGGTGAAGAGAAGTTTTATCTCACTCCCAAATCCAAGTGTCTTTTCCTCTTGTGTCCCATTGTCCATCCTAATCTGTATAACTTCTTTGATTTCTGTTTACTTATACACACACATAAACATGAATGTATATATACACAATATATATTATATATACATAAACACACGTGCATGTTTTATACATATAAATACATACATATGCATACATATGTACACACATATCCCCCCCAAAGGTCTTACCTATCAGCTATCACTGACAGTTGTCTGCATGGAAAGAATTCTTAAGTGTTTAGTAAAAGGAAGCCAGTGGGCTAAGTGTTTCCTTCCACTCAAAAACAATCAAGGAAAAGAGGTTTTATTCTGAACCTCTATCTGTATCTGATGTGTGGCAAATAGGTGGAATTCTGGCCCAACAGTCCTGTTGGAGAAAGGAGACTGAAGGAGAGATGGCCCAGCCATGGCTGTCCCAGGTCCTGGCTACCTCTCCCCCAGGAGGCTAATGGCAGGGACAGCACAGCCCTCCCCCTACTTTACGAAATGCTACAAACTGCAATTGCTTTTGGAGATGAGTTGGCCAAATCTCAGATCCTCTGTCTTGCCATGCCACAAGTGGGCCAGCCTGGGACTCTGTGTTGGACAGCTGCCAAGTACATATAGCT
The DNA here is from genome assembly GCF_028583685.1 of Petaurus breviceps papuanus. Taxonomy (NCBI): domain Eukaryota; kingdom Metazoa; phylum Chordata; class Mammalia; order Diprotodontia; family Petauridae; genus Petaurus; species Petaurus breviceps. The sequence continues at coordinate 152,892 of NW_027186376.1, read as the reverse complement.
GATCCTTGACACCGCTTAAAAAGTGTAGGGGGGTTTCTCTTGAGGATATAAGTTAGTGAGTAGTAATAGAAAGAGGAAAAGAAACAAAGAAAAGAACATCAACCAAACATTTAAGAATAAAGAGAAAGAATCAAAAGACATTCAGAAAGATGCCCAAACAGGGCAATCTTGTTACTACCTTATTAAATTTAAAATTCTCTTTAGAAACTAGGCAGTGAGGTGGTGCAGTGGATAGAGATCTGACTTCAAATTCAGTCTCATATACTTAATATCTGTGTGATCCTGGGTAAGTCACTTAACCTCTGCCTGCCTCAGTTCCCTTGCCTATAAAATGGAGATAATTCTAGTGTCTACCTCCCAGGGTTGTTGTAAGCATAAAATGTGACAATATGTTTAAAGTGCTTTGCAAACCTTAAGGTGCTATATAAGTGTTAGCTAATACTATGAAGTTCAGGAGTTCATACCCAACCCTCTTTTGGGGGTCTTATTTGAAGACTGAAATGTCAGTGTTGTGGATGGATTGCTAAATTTGTAATAAAAAAGAAAATTAAAAGAACAAAAATGTATATTGGCATGTACCCCCCCTCTTTTTATCACCTCCCTCTTTTTATGTCCTCTCTCTTCTCATCAGACTCTCACCTCCTCCACACTAAGCTTTTATCTCAATGTAACAGTTTTTGTTAGTTTTTTTTTACTATTATTATACACTGCTGACATACCCAACTTTTATCCTGTGCCTTGTTCATTTAAATACATGCACATACATATATACATATAGACACAATTCGTTTATTCATTTTATATTAATGCTGTATATCCTTATGCCTTTGTGGTCTCCCCCATTCGTATGTAAGCTCTGAAATTACAATGAATGAAATCACTCCTCACCCCCCCCCCCCCATGAGCTTTGTGAGGTAGGCAGCTCAGGAATTACTGACATTTTGCCGGTGGAGAACCTGACACTCTGAGAGGTCGGATTACTTACCCAAGTGATAACAGCTAGTAAGTGGCAGAGATAGGACCCAAATCTGATTCCATTCTTTCCATAAGACCACACTTCCTCACTAATATATACTAGAAATTTTCTCATAAGTATGAAACTTTCTCATCATTTTTTTAATAAGATAGGAAAGACAGTAGAGAAAGAAAACCTTTCCCTGAGTGGAGAAAGAAAGTCTCATGGCCTTTGGGACTGATTCCTTTTGTCTTTAATGTCTCCCTGTAGCCAGAGCTCCAGAAAGAGTTTTGTTATTTCTTTATTCCTATCAAAAGACTCTCATTTCCCTCTCTGTTGACCAGTCCTTAGGTTGCTGGGGCCAGAGAACAACTGAATATGTAAGTACTCTTTTCTCTTGTAAATTAGCCCCAGAAAACCCACTCTCCAGGTCTGGAGGAAGGCTGTGGAGACTGCGGGGAGAAGGACAAAAGGACCATGCATCTAGGGCTAGAGCTCAAGCACCGTCAATATAGGCAGACAGGTAGGTAGGTAGGTAGATAGATATAGATAGATAGATAGATAGATAGATAGATAGATAGATAGATAGATAGATAGATAGATAGATAGATAGATAGATGATAGATAGAGAGAGATAGACAGATGATAGAGAGATAGATAGATGATAGATAGATAGATAGATAGATAGACAGACAGACAGACAGACAGACAGACAGACAGACAGACAGATAGATAGATAGACAGACAGACAGACAGACAGATAGATAGATAGATAGATAGATAGATAGATAGATAGATAGATAGATAGATAGATAGATAGATAGATGGATGGATGGATGGATGGATGGACAGGTAGGTAGGTAGATAAGTACATAGATAAGTAGGTATGTAGACAGGTAGATAGCTGACTAGACAGGTAGGTAGATAAAGTGTGTTCTATGTGCCAGACACCAGGCTAAAGAAGCAAAATGCTTCCTGCCCCCAAGGCAGGTCCATTCTAATGAGAGAAAACAATCCATATAAGGGAGTTTGACACCGGTGAATGGCATGTCCCCCCACCCCAGTAGGGGCCAGGTGACTAATGGGGAGACTTCTAAAGAACATGCCAAATTAGCAGGGAAGTGAACCATGGCTGGATGAACCTAGTGATGTAAGTGACTTGCTGGCATCAAAGCTGGGAATGAATGTGAACCCTATGACTCCAGAGTCAGAACCAGAATGGGACTGGCAGATTTTTGAACCCAGGGAAGCCAAGCAGATTCAAGGCCTTGAGTTATCCTTTAGGGATCAGTACAAACTTCGGGAGAAGTGGAATGTCCTGGGGCCAAGGGTAAAGGTCTCTGGGAATGGTTCTAAGGAGAAGCTGATGCCCTTTCCCTCAGATCAGCTGGGACTAAGTCCCAATTCTTCTCAAGTTCTGATAATGAAAAGTCCTCACCACTAGACCAGTGCTATCAGATGAAGAGAAGAAAACTTAGGAAACAATAGTAGATTCTCTTTCAAGCCCCCAAGGTACCTATCATTCTTGGCTGTTAAACTGGTGCCAAAGATCTTGCTCAGGGCTCTGAACAAGAGGAACCCTAATGAGTGAAGCAAAGGTGAGAAGACAAATAAAGGATGTTTTGCTAGAGAACCGTACTTGTGAAAAAGATCTTGACATCTTAGTGGACCCCAAATCAACTGTGTGACAGGGCAGCCAAGAAAACCAATGTGATCTTAGACTGCATGAATAGAGGCACAGTATCCAGAAAAAGGGAGGTGTTTGTCTAACGATGCTCTTCCCTGACGAGGGTACATATGGAATGTGATTACTACTCATCGCTTCTAGGTATTACATTTTAGGAATGAAAGTGGCAAGCTGGAGAATGTTCAGATCAGGGTGATCAAAATAATGAGAACCCTCAAGACCAGACCTTTAAGAGGACCCAGGACTTTTTAGTCTGAAGAAGGGAAGACATATTTTGAAAAAGGACAGGATCAAAGGAGAACATAGAATAAGTGGGGGGCGGGACAAGATGGAGGGAAATATAGTTAGTCTTTCACAATATAACTACTATGGAAACGTTTTGTGTAACTACACATGTACAATCCATATTGAATTGCTTGTCTTCCCAGTGGGGGTGGTGAGGAGGGAAGAAGGGAAAGAATCTGGAAATCAAAGTTTTAAAAAACAAATGTTTTTAAATAAAAAATTGTTTTTTACATGCAACTGGGAAAGAAGATATACAGGCACTGGGGTATAGAAATCCATCTTGCCCTACTAGAAAGTTAGAGGAGGTATGGGGCAGGATATAAGAGAGGGCAGATTGGGGGAGGGGGTATTCAGTAGGCTCGATATCTTGGGGCAGAGGGGAGGGAAAAGACAGAGAAAATTTGTAGCTCAAAATCTTGCGGAAATGAATGTTGAAAACTAAAAATAAGTAAATACTAAGAAAATAAAATAATAATTTAAAAAAAAGGGAAGACTCAGGAGGGTGTGGTGATTGTCTTCAAAGATTTAAATGGATTTTGTGTGGAAAAGGGATTGGACTCGTTCTGTTTGTCCCCAAGGCATTCGTACAACAGTGAATTGAGCCCTGGACTTAGGAATTTGTTATTGTTCAGTCATGTCTGATTCTCCATGACTCCACTGGGGGTTTTCTTGGCAAATATCCTGGAGTAGTTTGCCATTTCCTTCTCCAGCACATTTTACAGATGAGGAAACCAAGGCAAACACGGTAGAGTGACTTGCCAAGGGTCATACACCTAGTGTCTGAAGCTGGATATGAACTCAGGAAGATGAATTTTCTTGATCCCCAGTCCAGTGCTCAATCTACTTCACTGCCTAACTGCCCCAGAGAGGGGAAATCCTGGGTTCAAATTCTACCTTAGAGAATTGCTAGCTGTGTGACCCTGTACAAATAAATCCCTGAGCCTCCATTTCCTCATATATAAAATGAAGAACTTGACTGTATGATACCTAAGATCCCTACCAGCTCTATAACTCTACAACCAATGGGTAAAAGCTACAGGGAGACAAATTTAGGTTCTATTTAATTAGAGCTGCTGGAAAGTGGATTTGGGTCTTTTGGAGAAGGGCAGTGAGTTCACCCATCTCTGGAGGAATTCAAAAAGAGGCTGAATGACCTCTTCTTGGGAATAATATAGAAGGGATTTGGGGTTAGGTAAAGTCACCCTTGGTGGCTTCTGGGGTCCTTTCCAACCCAAGTAATGCTGGTAAATGTTTAACAACCAGCTTTCCAAAACGTGCCCAGGACACATCTTTAAATTTAATCTGTATTATTAAATTTTCCCTATCACTTCTAAAAGTCTAGATAATCACTAAAACAATCAAGTTCTGATTGGTAGTCATTTCCCTTTCTGAAGTGAAAACTGAGCACATTCCTACTTCCACCTCTAAGATTCCATGAAAAGGTGGAGAATTTGAGGTCTCAATAATCCGGCCATTGTATATCTAGCCCCTAGAGAATTGAAAGAGTCCTATATTCACCCCCTTCATTCTTTACCATATTACACCATTGCCTCTCACTCACAAGGAGCAGGACCACCAGAACTTCAACAGCAAAGAGGGAATCTTGCTAGCAGCCAGGAAGAAAAACTGACCATTTGAATCAGGTTGTAATATTCAATAACAATAGCAAATGAAAGAAAAGTTGGAATCTGTTAAAACGAAAAAGCAAAGGAAATCGGTGCCTCAAAATAGCTTATCTGAGGAAGCTGAGCGTTCTCCTTCAGGTGAAAAGCTAGATTCATCAGAGAAGCACTTTTATTCAATCTTAACGGAGAAAAAAAATTGAGCTGAGCAGGACCTTTGACCTTCAGAATCATCAAAGGTCAGAAACTCAAGGAGACAAAAAAAAATAATAATAATCCTGTAACAAGAAGCAGCGAATTATGTTTACATATTGCCGGAAGAGAAGCCTACTGTCCGTTAAAAGTTCCTGCTTAGCAAAGGGTCGTTAAGGGAACAAAGGAACTCCTCCCTTGAGAGTAGGTAGGATTGTGTTCTGGGTTTTGTCTTTTTATCTCCTGTACATAGGTCAGTGCCTAGCACAAAGGAGGAATTTGGTGAATGTTTATTGTATTGTTTTGTATTGAATTGTAAGGCTAGGAATTTGTGTAGAGTGGACTGGCTGCCTTGGGAGGTAGAGAGTTCACTGTCATTAGAAGTTTTCCATCGGGGTCTGGATGGCTGCTTACCAGTGATGTAGCAGGGGGACTGCTACACAGGGATATCAGGTTGGACTTGAACTCTGAAGTCTCTTCCAAAGTAAAAAGAGCGAATATTTATATAGTGTTTACTATGGGCCAAGCACTGTACTGAATACTTTCTCACAACAGCCCTGGGAGGGATGTATTATTATTATCATCTCTATTATTATCCCATTTTACAAATAAGGAAACTGAGGCAAACCGATGTTAAGTGACTTGCCCAGGGTCACACAATAAATGTCTGAGACTGGTTTTGCACTCAGGAAGCTCTGTAATTCAAAACAGAGTAGAGTGTTCAGAGGATCACCTGACCATATTTTGTTTCACTAGGACCACCTAGAATAGACCTACATCTGACTTGGATTTAAATCCTGGTTCGGTTACTGTGTGACCTTGGGCAAGTCCTTTCCCCCTCTCTATTCCATATTTTCTTTCTCTGTAAAATGAGAGAGTTAGGTTGATGCTCCCTAAGGTCCCTTCCAGCCATTATCCTGTGATTCTCGTCCTCATTCAACTGTAAACTCTTCGAGGGCAGAGTCTATGTTTTATTGGCCCCATCCCTGAGCACGGGGCTTTGAACCCAGTAGGGGCGTAGTGAATGTTGATGTCCTTCACCTGAGCTGAGTCGGCTCCCCCTGCAGAGGGGACAGGATGTTTCTCTGGTGGGGGAAAGGGAAAGGGATCCCAGAAAAGAATCGCAGCCCAGATGCTCCATCCTCCTTCCACCCCAGGGAAGGATTTGGCTCCGCCGCGGGATTAGTTACTTCTTGCCCAGCGGGAAGAGGGAGGAGGAGGCCAGAGAGGGACATTCTGTGCTGTACAGGAGGACGTGCATGATCTTCGGCACCGAGCCTGGGGAGCAGAAGCCTGGGGATGCATCCTTCCCCTCCGATGGCGGAGTGCAAGGCAGAGCTGGAAGGGGTTTGAGTGTCCCGCACAGGAATTTGTCTATTCTTCTAGCGCTAATAGGCACCCCCTGGGTCCCAGAACCTAGAAATCATGGAACGCCACGATCGGGAAACAGGGAAAGTTGCTGGTGATTCGAGGGGCAAGGGAAAAATTCATAAATGATACATATAGGTTACAACAAATGTAGCCAACAGGGTCTTGAACTTGAGAAGGAGGGTAAAAAAGAAATCGACCAAGAGATGAATGAACCGATGAGGTGGACTAGCCACTTACTGAGGGAACAGAGTAAAAGCTGACGACCCAAGGACTGCCCTAGTATTCACAGAGTGTCCCAAAACCCAGAGGGTTGGGGAGATCTTTGGACAGGATCGGTAGACCATGGACAAAAGGGGACCAGGATAAGAAACCACAGAAGCAATACCCTCACTGAGGAAAGCAGAAATTCAACAGAGTGAATTGGAAGTGAGAAGTCTCAAACCAAAGAAATGAATTTATAATCGTGGAAGAGATGTTATTGGGCTGCAGGCAAGTGTTACTGGGGAGTCCTCATATTTCTATAATAAGCCTTCTCAGGCAGTTATGCACACACCCAGGGGTAAGCACAACCCTGCCCAGGAAGCCCTCCTGCCTGGACAGCTCTCTGGAGATCCCGCAGCAGCTCCATGAGGTTGGGTGGGTCCTGACCTACCAAGACACCCAAACTTCAAGGACCTGGTCCTTGCCATCCCAAGTGGGCTTTGAGTGCCATCTTGTGGTCAGAATGAGGCAAGCATGGACCGTGTCCCAGCCCCAAGACCGCGGCTGCGGTTGGCAGTCAGGGCTCCTTAGTTATTTCCTCTGCACTGGCCAAGGGTAACACCTGAGCCAGAGTGGCTGCTGAAGATGGGCCAGCAACAGCTCTGCCTTCAGTCCACCTGGAGGGTCACTCAGCAGGGAGAAGGGTCTACTTTTTGTATCAACTTTCCTGCCCCATCTTTTTTTTTTTTAACTGAAGAAGCCCCTGGTCACTTAATTCTCCATTACTACCCCATAGAACCCCAGAATGTTAGAGCTGGAAGGAATCTGTGGGTGCACCCAGACCTGAAGGAGACATTCCCTACAATATACCCAGTAGGCTTCCTGGTGGAGTCTTCTAGTGATGGAGAGCTCGCTATCTGCCAAGGGAGCCCATTCCATTTGACACCTTTCTTTGTTTTGACCTGGAATCTTCCTCTTAGAAGCTTCCATCCATCGCTCCTAATGATGAACCATCATCTTCTCATCTGGGACCAGAAAACTGCCGGGTCCCAGCACATAGTAGGTTCTTAATAAACATTTCTTGGCTGTCTTCCATATACTTGAAAACAGATACCATCCCTCCTAACTCTGCTTTTCTCTTCTATATCCTTGATCCTGAAACCCATCTTCCTTTGGACTGATTTAAAGTCCTTTCCCTCCCATGGCCACTCTTTTCTACAGCTTTTTGATATCCTCCCTAAAACGTGACTCTCAGAGTCACGCACAGAACTCTGGATCTGGTCTGGCCAGGCTGGGGCACAGGACTGTCATGCTGCGGTCTTCCCTTTGATTAGCATAACCAATGATCGGCTTCTTGGTCTGGCCCCCAAAAGCTAATTCACTCTGGATTCATATTGGTTCAATCGTTGCATTTGTATCCCCAGCGCTGGCACATAGAAGAGGCTTTAAAAAGACTTGTTGATTGAGATGGAATTTTCCCCCATAGTTCTGTAGCTATGCCTCTCACATTCTTTACATGTGCAGTTGATTTCTTGAACCCACATGTAGAACTTTCCACTTGCCTCCATTACATCTACTCATACTAGATGGAATCATAATTTCCATCCAGTCAGGATTTCTACTCATTCTGATTCTGCCATCCCTCCCAGCTCTTACCCATCTGCAAATCTGGGAAGCATTCATCCATACCTTCATTCAAATCACTTATGAGAAGGGTGAGCAGTGAAGGGCCAGGAGCAGGCAGCAGGGTTGTTCCAGTATAGACATCCGTCCATCCCTCCAGGTTTATATCAATCCATTCATCACTGTGGCCAGGGACCTGTCATCAGGTCCAAATCTACTTAACTGTGCTATCACCTTCCCATATCTTTCTGGATATTCTGAAAGACTTCATCAAATTCCTTGGGAAGATGCAGGTATTCTTTACACACACACACACACACACACACACACACACACACACACTCCCCTTTGATCTACCAGTCTAGTAATCCTGTCAAAAAGGAAACAAGATTGGCTTCCTATGATCTGATTTTGCAGAACCAATCAATGTTGAGTCCTACTGGCCACCACTTTCCTTTTCAAATGATCACAAATCATCCTTTTATTGATTATTGAAAAAGATCACTGGTAAGTTCCAGAGATGGGACTCATATCCAGGTCTGTGGAGACTGCAAGTTCAGGATGGGATTAAGGGACAGTATGCCCGTCCTGGAGGCAGGAAAGACTCCTCTTCCTGAGTTCAAATTTGGCTTCAGATACTTCCTGGCTGTGTGAGCCTGAGCAACTCACTTTACCCTATTTGCCTCAGTTTCCTCATCTGCAAAATGAACTGGAGAAGAAAATGGCAAACCTCTCTAGTAACTCTGCCAAAAAAAACCCAAATGGGGTCACTGAGAGTCAGACATGACAGAAAATGACTCAACAACAACTAGAGTGTTTCCCATCACAAGACTGCCACAGTATGTGGTGCAGTGGAAAAAAACACTGGGCTTGGAGTCCAATGGCTTATATCACTTAATACATGTGAGACCTTATGAAAATTATTTCCCTGGGCCTCAGTTTCCTCCTCTGTAAGATGAGGGGGTTGGACTAGGGACCTTTCAACTCTAGGCTATGACCCTGTGACTCTCCCTTCTCATCCAAATGCTCTCCATCATGCACCCTTCTTTGATTTGGTGATTTCTTCATAGATAGCAATTTCTTTGGCTCTGTGCCCCCCGCTCCTATCCCCCCTTTGGACTAACGTGTACTCTTCTAAACCCAGTCTGTGAGTCACAGCATGCAAAGGCTCAGTCATACCTATGAGGTTGAATTTACCTCCTTGGGTTAAGAATTCTTAGCTCACCCTCATAGCTGCCATATTTTTCACATTTGCCCATAGATATCAGAGACCATAGCTTTTGTTCCTGCCTCTTTTCTTGGATATTGTCTCTTGAAAATTTCTGGTCCTTTCCATTGATAGTCTTCCTCCTATCCTATTTTCTGTGGTATCTGGCTTGGCAGATAAATGTGGACAATTTTCTCCTAAACTTTCTATTTTCAGTTGAAAACTTTCCTGACTAGATTCTCAAGTCTCCAGGCAAATATATGTTCATCTTCCCCTATTAGATATACTCCATCCCTGGCCAAGAGTCTGTCAATCCTGTATCTTTAAGGACCAGAAATGCAAAATTCCAAATCTCCCTATCTTCTTAATCAGTTGATCACTTCCTAAATTCACTTTTCTCTTTTGAATCCTCTAATTTCACTTGGCAGCTGAGATACAGACACCACCTGAGGTCCCAAAATCTTCATTTTGTTGCCCAAGACTGCAAAATTCCAACCAAAGTTTTCTAGATTCTTTTAAATGGCAGCATTTGTCCCAACATGAATTAATAGAAATGGGTAGGGCTTATCAGACTTGATAAATTTCAGAAAGTTCTTCCTGGCTTGGTTACATGCACTGAAGAAATAGCATTCTTCTCAATTGTTTGTGCCAGGCATGAATGTATGACCTCCTTGGCATGCCTCAGCAGGGAGCTGCCAACCACCATTTATCTAATCTTCCTATAACAAGGACCATCATCATTCCTTGGAGCTTAGAAAATTGTTTGCTCCTGAGGTGTGTGTGGGGGGGAGCAGGGGTGGAGGTCTAACTATGCATGTATAGAAAGAGTTTGATATTCCTTATGTAGTGTCAAAGGTCTTTTTGCATCACAGTATTTCAATCCACCCCTCCCTGAATTTCCTGGTATGGTTTAATACCTGTCTTTCTGGATTATCTTTTTTCTTTAGTTCTTCTCTTGTTCATTCCACCAAGAAATGTTTCCTTCTTGATAATCTAGTGAACCAAGGGCAGTTCTTCATACTTTCCCCTTTCTTCTCTAGGACAGAGATTATCTCCTACTTTGTACACATATACATGGCTGTTACATGGGTGCTGTTACTTGACTCTAGCAGGAACACAAACACGAGGCACTGTCTGAAACACCTGAGGCAGCTTTTGTGGCCATTCTTTGCTGTCCTTTCTTCTGTATTTGGTTTGTGGTTTCTCTACCTGTCTCTACACATGACCTTGATCCTTGACTCCAGCTTAGAAGTATCAGATGACTGCCAACACCCAACTCATCAACAAACATTTATTATGTGCTTATTGTGTGCTAATCCTGTGCAAAATAGAAGCTACCTTCACATATTGGATGTTAGAAAGTTTTATGGGTTTTTTTTATCAATTAATTTATTTGTTTTCAGTTTTCAACATTCACTTCCATAAGTTTTAAATTTTCTCCTCTTCCCTTCCCCTTTACTCCCCAAGGCAGCACGAAATCAGATATGAGCTCTACCCATACATTCCTATTAAACACATTTTCCTATTAGTCATGTTGCATAGAAAAATTAGAACAAATGGGGAAACCATGGGAAAGAAAACAAAACATAACAAAGCAAAACAAAAGAGAAAATACTCTGTTTCACTTGGCATTCTGACTCCATAGTCCTTTTTCTGGATGTGGACAGCCATTTTCTATCATGATTCCTTTGGAAATATTTTAGGTCCTTGCATTGCTGAGAAGGGCTAACTCTATCAAAATCAGTCCTCGAACACTATAGCTGTTACTGTATATAATGTTCTCCTGGTGCTGTTCTCTTCACTCATCATCAGTTCATATAAGTCTTTCCAGGTTTTTCTGAAGTCCGCCTGTTCATTATTTCGTATAGCACAATAGTATTCCATTACATTCATATACAACTTGTTCACCATTTCCCAATGGATGGGCATCCCCTCAATTTCCAGTTCTTGGCCACCACAAAAAGAGCTGCTGTAAATATTTTTGTACATACAGGTCCTCCTCCCACTTCTCTGATCTCTTTGGGATACAGCCCTAGAAGTGGTATTGCTGGGTCAAAGGGTATGCATTTATTTATAGCCCTTTGACCATAGTTCCAAATTACTCTCCAGAATGGCTGGATCAGTTCACAACTCCACCAACAATGAATTAGTGTTCCAACTTTGCCACATCTTCTCTGACATTTATCATTTTCCTGTTTTGTCCTGTTAGCCCATCTGATAGGTATGGTACCTCAGAGTTGTTTTGATTTGCATCTCTCTAATCAATTAGAAAGTCTTATGTTTGAAATTAGCTTCTGGTCCCTTCTAACTTGTTCCTTTCCCTACCTTCCCTGCTTCGGGGACATCTCCAGTCATCCTGATCCATATCTGGCCACTGGACCCAGAAGGCCCCAGAGGAGAAAGTGAGTCTGGTGTCTTTTCACAGCCTGCCTCGTTTACATCCAATTCACTTGCAAGTCATGGCATCACCTCCCTAATGTCATAGTCTTCTTCAAGAAGGAAGCACAAACGACACTTCCCCTGATTTTGCCCAAAGGAATATAAATTTTGATCACTTAAACCTGGAAAGATAATGTGGGGCTTATGGGCTAGATTTCTTTTCTAAGGACCATGCCTTAAACCCAAGTCACCCTGGCTCTTACTGATTGGTCAACAATAGGTCCTGGTCCAAGCCTCACTGATGGCTCCGACTGAGTGAAAATAGCAATTGTTTCTGTTTTGGCCAGAAATCCTGAGGGTCCTCCCCTCTCAGATTGATTTTGGGTTTGTTTGACTAGGTAAAGAGGCCATTCTTTGCCTCATTTCTTACCTAGCCTTAATCACTGAATGGGCATTGCCTTGGTCAAACTAAGACCTGGAAAAGACTTGAGCTTAAAAAGGTCAAGGTCCCCTCACTGCATCCAGGGCCATCTCCAGTCATCCTGATCTATATCTCACCACTGGACCCAGATGGCTTCGGAGGAGAAAGTGAGGCTGATGACTTTGCCACAGCCCTGCCTTGCTTAAATTTGGTTTGGTAGCAAGTCATGACATCATCTTCCTTTGAGAACAAAGGGCAAACAATGAATTGATAAACCTCCCTTTGAGGAGGTTAGGACCTCTTGGACCCAGAGGCAAAGAAGGTTGAGGTCTACATTGTTTATTAATTCATTAAGCAAGCAGTTGCTGCATGTCTACAATATAGACGCTAGGACTGGGAGGGACCTTGGAAGATGGAATGTCAGGGGGGAAGCTGTGAATAGAGTACCAGCCCTGGAGTCAGGAATATGTGAGTTCAAAGCCTGACTGAGATACTTACTAACTGTGTGATCTTGGGCAAGTCACTTAACTATGACTGCCTCAAAAAAAAAAAAAGGCAATGTCAGAGTTGGGAGTGTGGTTTTTGTCCTTCCTTTCACACGGAGGACCATGATATCAGGAAGATGAGGACATGACTTGCAAATGAATTGGATTTGAGTGAGGGAGGTTGTGCAGAGTCACCAGCCTCACTTTCTCTTCCAGTCATTTGGGTCCAGTGGCCAGATATAAATCAGGATGACTAGGCCTTCAAACAGGGGATGTCAGAGCATGGAGGGGCCTTAGAACAGGGAATGGAGAGTTGGGAGGGGCCTTAGAATAAGGGATGGCAAAGCTCTAAGGGAACCAAGAACCAAAAATTTTCAAACCAGTGTTCCAGGCAATATGTTCAAGGCAGGATTTGATTCCAAGTCATCCTAACTCCAAGGCTAACTCTGTCTGATGGGCCACATTGCCTCTCAAAGCCCTTGAGGGATCACAGACCTCATTTAGGAGGCTCTGCCTTTTGGAATCTGCAGAATTCCATTAGCAAACAGGATCATCTCGATATACTATGTAATACAACCATGCAAATTACTAACAACTTTGACAAAACAACAGCAGCAGAATTTAACAAAACTTATGAAAGAGAAAGAAGTCAGAAAGGGGCAGGGAAGGATGTTTTTGCTACTCTTTTTTATTATCTTTTTTTTTTAGGGGGAAGACAGAGCAGTTGGGGTTAAGTGACTTGCCCAAGGTCACAGGGCTAGTAAGTGTTAAGTGTCTAAGACCAGACTTGAACCCAGGTCCTCCTGACTATGGCTGGTGCCCTACTCACTGCGCCACCTAGCCGCCCCTTTTTTTTATTATCTCAATTTTAATCAAACATTTTGTGATCCTGGGCAAGTCACTGAATAACTTTGTGCCTCAGTTTCCTCATGGGAATAATAGCACCACCTCTCAAATGAGATCATGATAGTAAAGTGGTTAGCACATCTCCAGGTCCTTAGTAAATCCTTGTTCCCTTTCCCTTGTCTTTCCTCACTGGGACTGTCTACTTGCCAACTCTACCAAGGGATGGGTGAGACTTGGGTGGGGCCTCCTGGGAAAGGACAGCCTCGTTCTTTCCATCTACAATGCATCTCTACCAAGGCCCTTCAATCACAGCTTACGGTACCCATCGCCTCCTCACTCACACAGCCAGGCTGGAAAAAGAACCAGGTGGAGTTACAAGGGCTGCTTCTATACATGCTCAGATCCTGCTCAGAAGCCACTCTCAAAGCTTTTCCTCCCCAAGTGGTAAGTAGACCCAAAATGGTCATAGAATATCTGTTTGGGCTTTGAAATCCTCCTGGAGTGGGAGGCTGGGGGTGCATCAAGCTGAGCACCCTCAGTATGTGCATAAAGACTGCGTTTGCGCTGTCTGGATTCCTTCCTAGTACAAAAAAAGGAAAAAAGCGTTGTAACAGAAATTTACAGTTCCAAAACACCACCTTCATTTTTGCCTTTCTTTTTTATATTGAAATGTTTATGTTTGTTAATGGTCATTAAACTTATCACCCCCATCAGCAGCAGCATCATAAGATGATGAAAATAGCCTTTAAGGTTGGGCATAATCCTGCAGGGGAAAAAATGAATTTTTTGACTTCCAATCATTCCTGTTGAAAATACCAACACTGGGCAGGATCTTTGGAACACAAACACAGGTGACAAGGGGAAATCCCAGGAAAATCTGAAAGGACTAAATGATGACCAAGTGCTTACATCCCAATAGAAGAAGAGCTTATTGTCCCTTCAAAATTCCACCATCTTCAAGGGTCAAAGAAGAAGCAAGGAGAGAGAAACTCAGGGCTCAGGTATGGGTTTTTGTTTCATTTTGTTCTTGTCTTAGGAGAGAAAGAAAGGAATGAGGGCAAAGGAGAAAAGAACAGACCTAATTTTGTAATTTGAACGTGACAGATTAGACAAATGTGTGTTTGGGAGAGGGGAGCAGGAGTCTCATTCTTACCTGACCTTGGCAAGGAAAGTAGAGAAATACAATAAAGTAAACAAGGAACTGAGTAGGTCACAAAGAGACTGAAGTATTGGGGATGTATGAAAAGATCAGCAGCATTCTCTCCCACTGAGAGACAGACTGTGAGCTCAGGGCTCACAGTGACTAAATTCAGTCTGAAGGAACTTGACATTTATGGAGAGGATTAGACTTTTTTTTTTAATCTCTGGCCTTTTATGTCCTCACCCTGCACTCCCAAGGAATACCACTTAAAGCTTAGGTTTTAAGTGTCTAGGGTCTCTTCTAGAAAGATACTCAAGGAGATCAGGTATAGAACAACTATTTTTTTCCATCACAAAAGGAATGCTAAAACACTGATAACTCATAAGAATGCCTGACTTAGACCTAAAACATCGAACTGTATCCATTAATTTCTGGTATACTCTCCCAGGAGAATGCTACATAAAAACACAAACTGATGGGCGGCCAGGTAGCACAGCGAGTAGGAGCACCAGCTCCAGTGTCAGGATGACCTGGAGATCAAATCCTAGGCTCAGACACTTAGCACCCACCCAGAAACACCTGGCTGTGTAACCTTGAGCAAGTTACTTAACCCCAATTGCTTAGGGGTGGCCAGGAGGCTCAGTGAGTAAGAGCACCGGCTCCAGTGTCGGGATGACCTGGGGATCAAATCCGGGCTCAGATAGCACCACACTCAGAAATAACTGGGGTGTAACCTTGAGCAAATTACTGAACCCTGACTGCTTAAAGAAAAAAAAACCACAAACTGTTTGTGGGACTATAGAATTGTCATTTATCCTCCCCCTTGGCTCTTCTCTCTGAACACCTTCCTCAAGGTCTCTATCTTCTGGCCATCCAGGGCAAGGCTCTCTGGGGCAATCTTTTCTTTTCTTTTTTTTCTTCAATCTTTTCTTAAGAGATACATTGTAGTAGCAGGAGGAAGTACTTCCCGCTCTCAGTCATCTAGACCTTCCAATGACTCTAGACTAGACCTCATGAGTCCATGGAATAGCTGTCAAGGCTTTAAGTGTTCATTTCAGGATTGAGGAAAGAAAACCAGGTCACTCAGAGAGCACATGCTCTCCCTGCCATGGGCAAGCAGCTGCCACAGTTGTTAGGGAAGGGGGGAGGAAGACACTCTCCCCCACCAGGGGAAGTCCAAGAGAGAATTATCTGAGCCCTGAGCCACATATTCAGATGAAAGGAAGAAGAGAGAAAGAACAGTTGTCTCTCCCTCTAAAATCTATCGAGTGGGTAGTTCTTGCTGCTGGGTCCTATCCTGACACAGTCTCTTGTCATGGAGGATGGGATAGGTGGCACATGAGGACCAAAGAGAACCCTCTGCTTATGTACATCTTTTTTTTTGAGGAATTCAACTGGAAAGAGGTAAGGCAAATGTGTCACCAGAAGGGATCCAGCTCCAGGGATAACACATATAGCACCAGACTCTTCTGGCAGGCTCCAGGAAAGCTTCCCAGAGGGGAGGATCACTGTGACTGAAATAGTCACAAGCAAAACCGCCTTTAGCTATAAAGAACTGATTATGTAGGAGGATTAAAAGGAGATAAAGAAAAGATAGGACTAAGGGCTGTGTGGGGTGATCTAGGGTTGTGCTGGGTGAAGAGGATTAGGAAAGAAAAGTAGGAATAAAACTTCAGACCATTCCAACTATAGACTACTAGTATTTATTTCAGTCCCTTTCTTTCCTTTCTCTACCATTTTTCCTTAGAAAGGAAGGGGGGGTGTACAAAGAGAGAAAAAAACTATATTAGGATGTGATGGAGGTAGGAGGTGTACATAAACACAGCTTCCATAACTGTTAATAGAAGTGAGAGGAATTCACCTACAAAATGGAGAAGGGTAGCAGACTGGATCAGAAAGCAAAGCCCAATATATTGTTTACAAAAAATATGTTTAAAAAAAAGAGTTCTAAGAGTTAAAATGAGGGTTTGGAATTGAATCTATGAAGCCTCAGCTGAAGGCAAAAACAAACAAAGGTATCGGTTATTATCTCAGAAAAAGCATAGCAAAGAAACAAACAAACAAAAAATAACATTATGATGAAGGCATTATAGATACTAAGGAAACAACATCAATACTAAGTTATATTCAATTATTAGCATCTAGGTGCTTAAAGAAAAAGTTAATCAAACTACAAGGAAAAATAGATAGTAAGACCATTATTGGGAACACAAAAATGTGTCCTTTTAGACCTAGGTAAATCTAACAGAAATATAAACAAGAAAGAAATTAAGGGCCCTAAATAGATTTTTAGAAAATTCAGATATTGTAGCTCTCTGGCAATGACTGAATATGAATTGTAAGGAGTATATGTATAGTTTTCTTTTCATGGAACCTTTAAAAATTTTGACCATGTGTTAGAGCATAAGTAATTCACAATCAAATACAGAAAAGTAGATATGTTAAAAAATATCTTTTTTAGACCACAACACTACAAAAAATTATAAGCAAAAAGAGGAATTTGAAGAATTTTGACCTAGAGACTTACTAATAAAGAACTAAAGAATAAGTATATCAGAGATAGCAAATCAAAGGGACAAAAACAAAAAATAACAATGAGACAATCTGCCAAACCTTGGGGATATGGCCAGAGAGATCATTGGAAAATGTTCTCTCTAAATATTTTTATTAGAAAAGAGAGAAAGAAGACAGCAATGAATGTAAGCAATGAGCTTACAAGTAACAAAAGCTTTAAAAATCAAATTTAAAACTCACAAATAAACAGAAAAATTGAAAATTTGAAAATCAAAGAGGAACAAAATTAAAACCAGAAATCTATTGAATTGAAAAAGCAAAAGCTATTTTAACAACCATTTTATTGATATATTTATTGATAAATCTCATGCTTCTATCTCCCAGGTCACCATTCTTTATAACAAAGATTAAAAGAAAGAGAAAGTTATTGAAAGCAATAAAGTTTTTTTTAATCTAACATTATATGCAATGATTCACACCTGTGGACTAGATCCCTTCAAAAGAGTAAAAGGGGGAGATTGGAGAACTTTCAAAAATTACTAGAATATACTAACTGTTAGCTAACTTGATAGGAGGGAGGGAGAAAGAAGAAGGAGGGAAGAGAGGAAAAGAAAGCCAAACACAGACAGGGACAGAGATAGAGGTGGGGAGACAGAGAGACAGACAGACAGACAGAGAGAGAAACAGAGACACACAGAGAGAGACAGAGAGACAGAGAGAGACAGAGACAGGGAGAGAGAGACAGAGACAGAGAGAGAGAGACAGAGAGACAGAGAGAGAGAGAGAGAGAGACAGACAGACAGACAGACAGACAGAGACAGAGAGAGACAGAGACAGAGAGAGACAGAGAGAGAGAGAGAGACAGAGAGAGACAGAGAGACAGAGAGAGACAGAGAGAGACAGAGAGAGACAGAGACAGAGAGAGACAGAGAGAGACAGAAAGAGAGAGACAGAGAGGAGAGAATGAGAATCAAATTACCAAAATAAGGGGGAGGTTACTACAGATGATGAGGAAACAACTGAAATTACTAGAAACTATTATACTTAAATACATACCAACAAAACTGAAAACTAAATAGTTGAATATCTACAAAAATATAAAAGGTCTCTCCTTCCCAGCTTTGGCAGTCAATATTTTAATACTCCCTCCTGGAATAGGAAGGAAATAAACTTTTATTCCCTTCCTATTCCCAGAAGGAATATTAGAATATTTTTGTAGATATTCAGCTATCTAGTTTTTAGTTTTGTTGCTGTGCTATTATTATCCCCATTATAAAGTTGAGGAAACTGAGGCAGCAATTTGCCTAGGGTCAAATAGCTAGTTAAGAGTCTGAGGCCACATTTGAACTCAGATCTTCCTGACTTCAGGCTCAATGCTCCAACCACTGTACTACTCAGCTTCCTTCCAACTTACTTCCAGAGCAGTACACGGACCTAGAACAGAAGTATATGGTGTTGCTAGAAATGTGTTTAAGTAGAAGATGAGAGGGGTTCCAACACTGGTTTTTAATCCCAACCTTCTAAATAGAGAGGGAGGAGACGTTCAGGCTAGACAGCAGCAGTATGGAATCTAGCTGGCCTGGAAGAACTGGCTTCCAGGATCAGACCTGACCTGTGTGAGTCCAGAATCTGGCAGTGGGTTACACTAACAAAACCCAGTAAGAAAAGATAAAAAAAGAAATTCTCTTCAAAATAACTACAAACCATATCGCATATCCGAGTCAACCTACCAAGACAAACTCAGCAATATAACTACAAAAATACCCCTTTGCAGATATAAAGAAAGACAAATAATTGGAGAGAGACTAATAATTGGAAAGATAATAAACACGGCAATTCTACTTAAACTAATTTACGAGTTTAATGGCACACAAAGCAAATTTCCAGGAGGTTACTTTGTAGAATTAGACAAAATACAATTCGTCTGGGGAAGAGAGAGGCAAGTTCCCAAAGGAAATAATCTATCAAGAAGCGGTTCCCTGTTACGCACCAAGCACGGGGACAACGGGGGACGCAGCCCCAAATGAAGGGGTCCCTCTCTCTCCCCAAGAGCCTACATTCTACTAGAGGACGCAGCATGCGCGTGTATAAATACGTACAGAATAAGGACAGATAATCATGGAGGGAGGTCACGAGCAGTTGCTGAGATGAGGAAGGGTTTCATGTAGAGGATGGAGTTTGAGCTAAATTAGTCAGGGATTCTATGATGCAGAGATAGAGGGAAGGCATTCCAGGCGGGAAGGGTGTCTGGTGCAAAAGAATAGAGGAGAGAGACGGCGTTTCGTAAGTGAAAAAACGGAGAGGACAATTTGGAAGGACCATGGAGCGGAGGAAGGGGAATAATGTGTAATGGAGCTGGAAAGGGAGCGCGGGACCAGACTTCGAAAGGCCAAAAAGGCGATTTCGAATTTATCCTTGAGGTGATAGGGAGCCAGAGGAGATTGAGAAGGGGATTGATACATTAGCTCAGCAGTTAAGGAAAATCCCTCTGGCAGTTACGTAGGAAATAGAGTGAAATGGGGAGTGTTTTCAATCAGGGAAATCAAAGAGGAAGCGTACTTCAATCACAATAATGAAGGTGCGAGGTGCCGAGTAGCAGAGTGAGGAGAGCAGGCACTGCATGGGGAGATGGGGCGGAGGTCCCAGGAAGAAGATGTGGCCACTGGGAGGATTGTGAGGCGGGATGAGTGAGGATAAAGCCCAGAGACTGGAAGGGGGTGCGGGCGGAGGGTTGGCGTGAGCAGCGAAAGCGCAAAGAATGAGAGGCAAAGGTAACGAGCTCGATTTTGTACGAGTGGAATCCGAGGTGTCTCTGGGAAAGAGAGAGACAGGGGGAGAGAGGGGGGGAGAGAAAGAGAGAGACGGAGAGAGGAGAGGAGAGGAGAGGAGAGGAGAGGAGAGGAGAGGAGAGGAGACACAGAGACACCGAGGGAGAGAGAAGAAGAGGAAGAGAGAGGAGGGAGAGAGGGAGGGAGGATAGACACACTCTGGGAGTTGGATGATAAGAAAACCCATGTACCCAAGAGCCTGGAGGAGGAGGGTCCGGGCCCCTCCAGGCAGGAGGCCCGCTAGCGCTGGTCCCACCAGCCACGCTGGACGCTCTCTGCTCTAGTCGCCTCCGGACCCTGGCAGGCAGGTGCCCTGGCCCCGGAGCCGGGGAGCGCCCGGCCTCGGGATGCCTTTGGCGCATCCCCCTCTGCTCCCGGCCCGAGCAGGCGGTCCCGGGGGAGCCAGGGGCAGCCCCCGTCCTTGCCCCCCACCACGGGAGGGAGAGCTGCGGAGCTCGGGGAGGGCTCCCGAATTCGGGGCCCCAGTGGCCTCGGGGACTCGAGGCCCCGCCCCTCCTCGCCCCGCCCTGGCCCAGGGCAGTTCCGATAAGGGGTAACCGATGTCACTGGGCGCGGGGGGGCGGGGCCTGGGGCAAGGGGGCGGGGCG
Organism: Petaurus breviceps papuanus; assembly: GCF_028583685.1. Classification (NCBI taxonomy): domain Eukaryota; kingdom Metazoa; phylum Chordata; class Mammalia; order Diprotodontia; family Petauridae; genus Petaurus; species Petaurus breviceps. The sequence continues at coordinate 132,527 of NW_027186376.1, read as the reverse complement.
GGGCGGCTCGCGGACGCGCGTGCGTCCCGGGGAAAATGTTGCGCAGGTTCTAAAATGGAACGTCGGCGGCGGCGGCGTGAGTGAGCGCGAGGGGGTGTGTGGCCGTGACCGTGGTCGTGGCCGTGGCTGTGGCTCTGCGTGGTGTGAGTGCGTGTCTGTGTGCGTGTGTGCGCGCCCGCCCGGGACCCCGCGCACCCTCGGGTGGCAGCGGCGGCGGCAGCGGCAGCAGCGGCCACCTCCTCTCGAACCCCGGGCTCCTCTGGCCAGCCGCCCCCGCCGCCCTCCCGCATGGAGCTGTCTGCGATCGGGGAGCAGGTGTTCGCCGTGGAGAGTATCCGGAAGAAGCGTGTGCGCAAGGTGAGCCTGGCCGGGGGCGGCCGCGGCGCCCCACCTCTGTGCAAGGCCACTGGGGCCCCCGCCAGCGCCGAGGCGCGGAGAGCTGGGGACCGGCCTGGGAGGGAGCGCCCCTCTGCACCTTCACCTCTCCTGCGGAGCCCGGCTCTCGCAGGCAGGTGAGGGAGGCTGGGCTGCCTTGGCCGCTGATCTTGGGACCTTCCCAGAGGCTGGCCCCCATCTCAGCCGGACACCCGCCTCAGTTTCCCGCCTTGAAGAACTGGGAGGATGAAGCGGTTGTCCCAAGTGGCCAGTAGAGCGCTTTGAGATCCTTGGCTCCAGAGTAACCCCGGAGTACTCAAGTTGGGGGTGGAACTTTGCAGGAGGAAATAAAAGTCGATATTCTTTCGTGCCCCCTACCCTCCCTCCGAGTCTGCGGCAGGTGAATTTGGCCAGCATTCCCGGGGACATCACTTCCTCCTCTCCCCCATCGCTCCCTTCCTCCCTTCCCCATCCATCCCCACCCCCCTCGGGTCCCGAGACCGCATGTCCCAGGACCGCGTGTTCAGACTTCCCCGGAGGATCTTTGCTCGCCTGGGCCAACACTTTGGAGCTCTTCTAGGTCCTGGGACGGCCCCCAAACTCCGCCCTCTCGAGAGACCCGGCCCTTGGGGGAAGAGGGTTGGGCCTTTCGGGTCCATTCAGAGCCATGACCCAGGCTGGGGGGTGGGGTGGGAGGCGGGGGGCGGAGCTGGGCTCTGGTACCCTGCAGCCTGGTCGATTTAGAAGGCTTCCAGAGCCCGAGCAGAAGTGTCCAAGCTCCCCTGGCTAATCTCACCCTGGCAGTTCTATCCCCTCCTTTCCAGGTCCGGCAGGGAAATGGGCCGATTCTGATCCCGAAGCTGACAGCCATCCCTCTGCCCACTAATTCCGGGCTCTTCATTGAGTCCCGTGGCTCTTCCGAGACAGACTTAGCACTAATGGGGGTCTGGCGGAGGGAGCCTCGAGAGTTTAAGCCAAAGGTCAAACTCCATCCAGGTCCCCTGGCTCCACCTTAAAGAAGGCGGGTCATAGTAATGTAGCTGTTGGGGAGAGCCTGGAAATTTCTGCTACCTGCCCACCTACTTGGGGCCAGGAGCTGTCCAGGTGGGCTCCAGGACTTGTGACTTTAATTTCATGGGGAACTTCCGGGGTGGAAATTCCCTTCACAGGAGCCACCAGCCACGACTTGAGCCTCAAGTGACTTGCCAAGGTCATGGAACCTGTAAAGGTGGGACTGGAAACCAGGTCTTCTAACTCAGAGAATGGCTCCCTTACCACTATGAGCTACAGTCACTCCTTTTCCGTGTGTAGTAATATAAATCTTTGTTAATGTGTATACACACAGTATAGTAACTAGATTTGGATCTGGGTTCAAATTCTGACTCAGCTATTTATTTCCTAGGTGACCTTGAGCAAATCACTCCATTTCTCTGGGCATCAATTTCCTTGCCTGTAAAAATAAGAGGGGTTGGATTAGATGGTCTCTAAGGTTACTCCTAGCTCAGGAGCTGGGGCTCAGACTCGACCTCCCTGGGTCTCAGTTTCCCTATCTGTAAAATGAGGAAATTGAACCAGATGTTCCCTGAGGTCCCTTCAGTGAGTCCCTTCAGGTCAGCTCCAATGAATAGCTCACATTGTGTGGGGCTTAAGTTTTCAAACCACTTCCCTTACAGGAAACTCATGCCCATCTACAGGCATGACTATGGTGACATTTTACAGTTAAGAATACTGAGGTATCCTCAGAAGTTAAATGTCAGTCATTACTCAGGAGTTAAGTGTCTAGTCAGCCAACGAATGTGATTGCCAGGACTCAGATGGAGCCCTTCAGGTGCCAAGCCTGGGCTCTTTCCATCTATGCCTCTTATACAGGAATGGGAGATTGAGATCCAGAGCACAGACTGGGCCCCCTATAGTTCTAGGCCCCAACTCCTTAGCCCATCACTTCCCTGAGAACTGAGTTTGGTGCTGATAGGATCAAGGGGAGGGGAAATGTCCCAAGAAGAAGTTTTCTTCTGTTAGAAATTTTAAAGAAACATAAAAGTTTTTACAAAGAGTTTTGGAGGCACTGGAAATGGATGCTTCCATCCCAAGGCTCTTTCCTGGTCCAGGGAAGCTTAGGGTGCTCCCTGGGTGTGGGAGTCCTGGGGCTGCCCAGGACAGAGCTGGAGGAGCTTCTGGAGGGCTGGTCAAGCCATGGTATGTTGACGATCAGCCAGGGACAGGTGGCTCCAGTTTGGGGCTCACTGTGTGTTTTCTCTGCCTCCCCTCCTGTCTTTCTCTCTCTCTTCCCAGGGTAAAGTGGAATACTTGGTCAAGTGGAAAGGATGGCCCCCAAAGTAAGACTTGTTTGTGTGTGCGTGTCTGTCCATCCGTCTGTCTGTCGCAGTAACAATACCAGCCCTCCCCATCCTGAGCCTTAGCCTCCAAGGACTGCCCTCCATCCATCCCTTCTTCCCTTCCCTGCCTGCATCTTATATATGGCTCACCTGGTACACCGAGAGGCACTGTGGGTACAGAGAGGAAGAAGGCATAGGCCTGCCCTCAGGGAGCTGACAGTCTAATCTGGCTAGCACAGATATGAGCAGGATCCAGGCAGAAATCACGGAAGGCTTCCTGGAGCAGTTGGGCCCTCACCACCAGCAATAGCAATAATAACATTCCCATAATGCTTTAAGTTTGACAAAGTCGGTCACAAATGTGAGCCCATTTGATCTTTAAAACAGCCCTGGAAGGTTAAGGCTATTCTCATCACCCCCATTTTACAGATGAAGAAAATTGAGGCAAACAGAAGTTAAGCAGCCTGCCCAGGGTTACAGTTTAGAACTGTCTGAAGCAGGATTTGAATTTAGGTCTTCCTGACAACTTGAAGGAAGAGGATTTTGACAGGCAATTCTAAAGGGTGTTTTTTATTGGTTGTTTCCGTTTCTGCATTCTTTTTGTTTCCCTATATGTTCCTGCCCAAACAACTAGGTGGTTTAACATTCAGCAGATAGTCAGGAAACCTGTGTTCAAATTCAGCCTCAGACACTTAGTAGCTGAGTGCCCCTGGGCAAGTCACTTAGCTTCTGTTTGCCTCAGTTTCCTCAACTGTAAAATGGTGATAATGATAGGACCTCCCTCCCAAGGTTGTTGTGAGGATCAAGTGAGATCGTGTTTGTAACGTGCCTAAAAATATAGGAGGTGTTTAATAAATGCTTATTCCCTTCCCCTTCCCTTTGCTATTCTCCCCTATCAAGAGCCAAATCCTGTATAAAGAAGAAAAAAGGTAATTCTGCAAAAACTGACCAACGCATCATCCAGAGCTAACAGTATATGCCCCATTCTGCCCCCACAGGTCCCCACCTCTGCAAAGTCCTTCCATTCTTATAACCAGGGGGCAAGCCCTTCATACTCAACCCATCCCATAATCTCATTTAACAAACATTTATTAAGCTCATAGCACAGTAGTCAGGAAGATCTGGGTTCAAATCCTGCCTGTGACCCATCCTGGCTGTGTGACCCTGGACCAGTCACTGAACTTTTTGCTGCCCCCCAAACAATTCACTAGGACTGTAAGTTGAGGAGAAGGTACAAGCCTGCATTGTTAGAGGGAGGTTCTGCATCTGGGGGGTTAGTCCCCTATGCCCATGGAATCACATGTCTAGCTCCCTACCCTCAGACACTCAGCCCAACCCTCTCATTTTACAGAGGAGGAAACTGAGGCCCAGGCAAGTGAAATGATTTGTCCAGGGTCACACATCCTCCAAAGTCAGCATCATACATGAGGTTTCCTTGTACCAGGCTGTGGTTCCTGCCTGGAGTTGTCTAATTCCTACACAGATAAACGACTATGTAGTATAGACACTCCTTGGGAAAGGGCCAGTTCTCCAGTGTGGCCACAGTTCAGTAAACACAACATTTATGCACATTAGAGGAAAAAGATGGTAGCAAGTAAGGATAGGTGGGTGAGGAGATGGGTTCCCTGCCTCCCCCATACCCTGCACTGGCCTGCCCTGGTCATCTTTGGGGTCTGAGCTTGGGGGTCTGGGCTGCCCAGGCTGCTGGGCTCAGGGACCAGAAAGCTTGGAGGGGGATCTGGCATGTAAGAGACAATTATTCCAAACAGTTCCTTTGGAGAGAGAGTAGAAGCCTCCCTTGGACCTGCCAGGCAGGCATTTATTAAGCACCTATGTGCCAGGCTTGCTAGGTGGCGCTGCAGTGGATAGGTGCCAGGCCTAAAGTGACAAAGCCTCATCTTCCTGAGTTCAAATCTGGCCTCAGACATTTACTAGCTGTGTGACCCTGGGCAAGTCACTGTACCCTGTTTGCCTCAGTTTCCTCATCCGTAAAATGAGCTGGAGAAGGAAATGGCCAACCACTCCAGTATCTGCCAAGAAGACCCCAAATGGGGTCACAGGGAATCAGACATGACTAACAACACCAATCTCTGCCAAGTGCTGGGGATAACAAAGCCAGACCCTGCCCTCAGGGAGCTTACCTGGCATCATAGGATTTAAAAAAAATTATGTTTGTGTTTTGTTCAGTCATTTCCAGGTAGGACCCCCTCTTCTCCCTATCCCACCCCCACTTTCATGACGAGAGATGTGTGAGAGAAGCTGTGAAAGAAGAAAACCCAACCCAGTGGCCCCATCTAACATCCCACACCCATAACCCTTCTCCTTTCCAAAGGGGCTCCTGCTGTAGAGCGGGAAGGGACTTCAGAGATAATCTAATACAGCCTGTCCCATCTTACAGAGGAGTAAACTGAGGCCCAGAGGTGGAAGCTGCTTGCCCAGGCTCACAGAAAGAGTGAGCAGCAGCATGGGGATTCCAACCCATGTCTTTTGACTCTGAGTTCAGTGTTTCTTTCCAGTAGAATGTAAGCTTCCTGAAGGGAGGGACTATTTTCCCATTGTTTCTGTATCTCCGGCAGCCTAGAACATAAGTGCTTAATAAATGTATGTTGGATTGGATTGCTTTCTATCAAAGCCCATCTTTGCAAGGCTAGCTCCTTATCCCAACATGTCTTGGCTCTCAGGCAGCTCGAGCCCCTACAATAAGGAAAATTGTGTTGTGGAAGGGGGGAAGGAGAAAGTAAGCATTTATTAAGCACCGGATGTATGCTTAGATCAGGGGGCACTGATGGGTAGTGGTATCAAACTCGAATAAAACCAGCTGCATGTACACTTAGAAAACCACAAATTAACATCTATGCTTTGTTATATTTTTATTCATTTTGTTAAACATTTTCTAATGACATCCAACGACACAGCTGGGGAGTTTTGGTGGAGGCGTTTTATGCCTTCATTGAAGGCGGTGAACAGGATCTGTCTTAAGGATTTCCAAGGGGAAAAGCATTTATTAAGGACCTACTATGTTCCAGGCACTTTGCTAAGTGCTTTGCACATTTCTTTCTTTCATTGATTCTCACAACAACCCTGGGAGGTGGATGCTAATATAATTCTCATTTTATAGTTGGGGAAACTGAGGCAGAAAGCGGTTCAGTGACTTACCCAGGATCACACAGCTAGTATGTGGTCTGAGGCAGAATTTGAAGTTGGGTCTTCCAGACTCCAGCCTGAGCACTCTGTGCACTGTGGTGCCCCCTAGCGGCCACTAGATGAACCCAGCTGTCTTGGGAGGATATTTTTTGCCTCTTCCTGGAAATCCTGGAAGAGAGCTGTCCAGCAGGGCTGCAGCCGCAGGTCCTGCCCTGACTTGGTGATTCTGAATTAGGGGGAGCTCTCCTGGCACCCAGGACTAGGAGGGGCCAGGGACTCTCTCCTAGGGCTGATAGCAATTCTGGAGGGGCCTCAGGCTGGGTGAGCCCCTAGCCCACATTCCAGTCCTGTCCTTGAGATGTAGCTGCCCCTGAGCTGGCCCCCCCAGCCATCTCTATATATGCCCAGCACTGTTCTGGCAGCCAGAGAGCAGGAAGGCAGGATCTCCCTGGGCTGCAAGGCCTGACCTAGGCTGCCAAATTATCTCAGTGGGAGACAGGTTTGATTTGGAGTTGGTAGACCTCGGTTCGAATGTGGGTTTGGCCACTTGCTACCTGTGTGATGTCATTTCCCTTCTCTTCTCCGTTTCCTTGTCTGCAGAATGAGGAGGGTTGGACTCAGTGGCCTCTGAGGACCCTCCTAGCTCTTAGTCTAGGCTCCCATAATCCCTTTGAGTATAGAGGAAAGTAGTACCTGAGCTTACCCTTGAATGATTTTAACAAGTGGATGATGAGGCCACAGGGTAGAGAAGGGACTCCAGTGCCGATGATATAATCAGTTAACCAATAAATTAATTAAATACATTTAAAAAAAAAGAAGGAACTCCAGGGGTGAGGCACCTCAGTGACAAAGTCCCAGAGGTGGGAAAGTGAAGGCAGGAGTTGAGAGTTAATTAGCCCTCCTCCCCCAGGATGGTGAGGGTCCTAGAAGCTTCACCTGAAGAAGGGGGCACTTGGAGGGCTGGGAGTGATAAGCGGCATGATCTCTGTCTCCCAATATCTGAAGAATAGTCATGCAGGAGAGAGCCTCATTTGGCCCCTGAGGGCAGATCTAGGACTTTGGGGGGGGGGGACTGCAGGAGGCAGATTGAGCTTCATTATAACCCACCTGAATCTCTCCTCCATTTCCCAAACAGTGAGAGCTGTCTCAAAGTGGGATGGACCACCTCAAAAGGTAGTGAACTCCCCATCCCCGACTGTCTTCAAGTAATAGCTAGATGACCACTCATCAGTGAAGGCAGAGCAGCCATCACTGTTGAGGTTCGAGGTGGACTAGATGATTTCCGAGGTCCCTCTGGAGCATGTGAAAGGAAGTCAGAAAGCTGGGGGGGGGGGCATTTTGTGCAGGGCCTTGAATGCCAGGATAAGAAGTTTGGGCTTCCTAGCAGCTAGAAGACACCTTAAAAGGCATCTAGCCCAAACAGAGAGGGGCAGAAGCTTGCCTGGGGTTGGCGAAGTAAGGAGTAGTGGAGGGATGGCCTCAGGGGTCCCTCCCGTCTTGCTGAGTGGCTGAGCTTGCTGCAAGGGGACGGATGTGGGCACGGTGGAAAGCTGCAGGGGCAGGGCTCCACTGTATCCTGGATTGGTCAGGGAATGCCTCTGCCCCCCAGCCCAGGGGACATGCAGGCCTGGGCCCGCCCCCGTGTGTCCCCCACCCTGAAGAGTGCTGACCCTCCTCTGTCCCGTCCCCATGCCCCCCCAAGATGGGGGAGGGGCCCGCGGCTGCGCCGAGCGTGCCCTCCTCCCCTTCCTGGTAGTTGGCACGAGTGCCAGGCTGGGCTCTGAGTCAGCTCCTAGAACGCTTGTTTACAAGTTTCTTCCAGAGGTGGGGAGGGGGAGAAGGAGGAGCCCAGAGGGAGCCTGGATCACATGGCCTGCTGTTTTCCGGCTTCTCAGCTTCTCCCACGCCCTCCATCGAAGAGCTGATGCAGCCTCCCCCAGCCCAGTCCATCCCCCTACTCAGATCTGCCTACCCGCCCGTGACACCCCATGGGATTTCGGACTTTGTGTTCAGGAGGCTGCCCCCTGCCCACCATGTTCCAGAAGGGTTCTGACCGGCAATGTCAAAGCCGAGAGAGGCTTTAGAACATGGGATATCAGACCTGGGAGTGCCTTTAGAATATGGGATGTCAGACCTGGGAGAGGCTTTGGAATGTGGGATGTCAAGGAGGCTTTAGAACATAGGATGTCAGACCTAGGAGAGGCTTTGGAATGTGGGATGTCAGATCTGAAGAATCATTAGAACATGGGATGTCAGGCCTAGGAGAGGCTTTGGAATGTGGGATGTCAGATCTGAAGAGTCATTAGAACATGGGATGGCATGCCTGGGAGAGGCTTTGGAACATGAGATGTTAGAGTTGGGAGGGGCCTTAGAACAGGGTATGTCTAAACTGAGATACCTTAGAGATTATCTAGTCCAACTTCCTGATTTTACAGATGGAGGAAGTGAGGCCCAGAGAGGAAAAGTAACTCAGCCACAGTCACACAGCGAGTCACTGGCAGAGGTACACTTGCAGTCAGGTGGTCAGGTCACCCAGTGACCTCCCCCATCCCCCTCCTACAGGACACTAAATAGCCAGCCCCGCCATGTCCCTCTGACCTTTGCCCTCCTCTCCCCCAGGTCCAGCTTGGTCAGTGTTTTGCTGAGCTGCTGCTGGACTCACCACCTCCTCCCCTTTGTGCCCCACTGCCCATGTCCCCCAAAGGGAGCACGCAGGGATGAAGCATGTGAGATGTACCAGGCGTGGTGCCTAGGGCTTCACAAACATGGCCTCCCCAGGGGTCCTTGGCTGTCCTCTCCATCTCAGGAGGAAGGGACTTTCCTGCTTCAGATGACATCACTTTGTGGGGGCTGGGGGGCATGGGCACGGATGAAAGACTGGGGGGGTGAGAGAATCCAGGCCTGGCATTGACTCATCCTGCTTGTCTCAGCCCGTCCCCTCCTCTACAGAACTTGGAAGAAGTTGACAATTTCTGCCCGAGTTAACATTTGATAGGATCCCCTTTGGGTGACACATGGGCCCTCTGGGCCTACATTCCTCCTCTGCAAAAGGGCTGGATGACCAGAGGATCCCTAAGGACAGCCCCCCAAGCTCTGACATCCCCTATTCTCAGGCCCCCCCCCCAGTTTTGACATCCCCTGTTCTAATCTCCCTTCCAGCTCTGACATTCCCTATTCTGAGGCCCCTCCCAGCTCTCACATCCCTTGTTCCAAGGTTCCTCCCAGCTCTGACACTCTGAAGGAAGCCAGTCCAGATCAGGATACTAGGTGCCGCCTCATCTTCTCCCAAATAGCATCTTCCCAGCCCCTGATATGTTTTAAGATTGCCTTGTACAAAGAAGGAAAGAGGCTGGGGAAGTTGCCTCCTCTCTGGGCAGCCATCTCCAAATCTATAAGCTGAGAGAATTGGGGCAGATGGCCTCTGGAGTCCTGGCTTGATTCTGAGGAGCATTGTGGTAGGGGGCATGGGGCCTGGATTCAGGCAGACCTGACTTCAGATCGTCTCAGACCCTTCCCTGAAGCAGGCACATAAACCAAGCCCCGGTAAATCTCTGGACTCTGGTGCATGCATCCATATAATGGGCACAATAGCCTGCCTGCCTCTAAGGGTTGTTATGACTCACCAATAACATTTGTCCGAGTGCAGACTTGGAGTCACAGTGAGAACAAGTGCTCACCTTCCTAAAGTTCAGGAAGGCTTATAAAGCACTCCTTAAAAACCGTATTGATCTCTCGCTTTTCCGCCAGCTCCATTTCCCGCCATGCCTCTCGCCCAGCCCCTCCCAGAGAGGCAGCCCCAACAAGGAAGAAGCTTAAGAGTTAAAAAAAAAAAAATCAAGCCCCAAACTAACATCAGAATCCTGACCACAAAATACTCTTTTGAAATTTTATTTTCAATTAACAAACATTTATTTTTCCCCCTGACATTGGGGGGAAATCAAGAAAACCCCCCTGTACCCAAGGTGCAGTAGAACAAAAAAGCAAATTCCTGCATCTTCCATGTCCAAAACTGTGTCTCCTCCTGCCCTGATCAGGAGGGGGCTGGGAGGGGTCTTCATTCGTCCTCAGGACTCAGGGCTGTCACTGTCAAACAGGGTCCTAAAAAGCTGTCACAAAGCACCCACTGAAGCACAGGGTCTGAGTATCATTATCTCCCCCTTCCAGAGGAGGAAACTGAGTCCCAAAGCTAGGAAGTGTCTCAACGGGAATTTCAAACCATGTCTTCCCAGTCCAGACCCAAAGCTTTCTCCACCTCCTCATGCAAGAGAAAGGTCCATTCAACCAAGATGTGTTGAGTGACTGGCCTGGGAGAGGCCCTGGGCTCCACGCAGTAGGGAACAGTGGGAGAAAGACTATTTTTGGCTGATAGGGAGCCTGCTGGTGGGGCTGGGTGCATAACCGATTCAGGAAAAAATGTGAAAAAGGGGTGCTTAGAGCAGGGGCAGAACAGGTAAAGCAGGGAAAGGCCTTAGAACAGAGATGTCAGAGCTGGGAGGGGCCTGAGAACAGGGGATGTCAGGGCTGGGAGAGACCTGAGAACAGGGTAGTCAGGGTTGGGAGGGAGCCTAGAACAGAGAATGTCAGAGCTGGGAGGGAGCTTAGAACAGAAAATGTCAGGGCTGGGAGGGGCTTGAGAACAGGGATGTCAGAGCTGGGAGGAGCCTGAGGACAGGGGATGTCAGGGCTGGGAGAGACCTGAGAACAGGGGGTATCAGGGCTGGAAGGGACCCTAGAACAGGGAATATCAGAGCTGGGAGAGAGCTTAGAACAGAAAATGTCAGGGCTGGGAGGGGCCTTAGAACAGGGGGTATCAGGGCTGGGAGGGGCTAACCCAGGGTTCTCTCCCTGGTACTAACCCCCAGGAACCTTCCAGTCTAGCATGGGCATAAGGCTGTAATTGCTCTATGGGCAATCTGGATACAAACATAGGTCATGATAAGTAGTGCTATAAGATACCTCCCCACCTGGGGGCATTCTGAGAATGAAGGAGGACTTCCTGGAGGAGTCGGGTTTCCAGGTGGGCTTTGAAGGGTGCTGTTCCATGAGCCACAGGCAGGAGAGAAGGAAAGAGCAGGGAGGGGCCAAGGCCTGGGAGTCAGGATAGCAGAGCCATGCCTGCCTTGACCAGCTGCCCCCTTCCCCAGGAGGGCAGAGCCATGCCCGCCTCGGCCGGCTGCTCCCTTCCCCAGGAGGGCAGAGCCATGCCCACTTCCGCCGGCTGCCCCCTTCCCCAGACCTGGATGCTGCTGGCCAGCGTCACCTTTCATATCTTTCCCCAGGTACAGCACGTGGGAGCCAGAGGAGCACATCCTGGACCCCCGTCTCGTCATGGCGTATGAGGAGAAGTAAGCAGGCCCTTTGTTTTCGTGCTGGTGTGGGAGGGGGCACATGGCACTGTTCCCAAGCATTTCTTGAACCTCTGTCCTGAGGCTCAGCTCCAGAGTGCAGAGGAGCCCACGGTGGAATCATTTCTGCCAGCATTTCTGAAGCACCTACTGTGTGCTAGGCCTGGGAATACTGAAGTGAAAATGGCATGGGCTGTGCCCTCAAAGGCAGTCCCCCCTTTTTGGTGGCTCCATGCAACATGGGCCCAGACATGGGCATCAGAGGGACAGAAAAGGTCAGGGACAGCTGAGGGTCAGGGCAGAATCCAGGCAGGCTTCGTGGAGGAGTTGGCATCCAAGTAGGATTGTAAAAAGGGTCATGATCTCAGCAAACTAGGAGAAAAGAGAGTGCGCTTTGGTTTTGTTGGGCATACAGCTCATGCCCACACAAATGTAAGCGACCAGACAAGGGCTATCCAATTGAGGGCCAACCAGTGGCCCAAGCAACTCGTGCCCATCCTGGGGCAGAGGAGGCATCAAGAAACATTTCCTGGAAACTTGCCTCAGTTTACCTCTGTAGACTATGCCAGGGATACTCTTCTATCATTGAGAGATCACTCCACTACCTCCCCCAGCCCTCTGTAGGGGAATGACCACTGGCTTGGGGGTCAGGAGCCTGGCTGGATCTGCCATGAAGCTCCCTCCATTCCTCTGCCTGGAGATGACCCCTAGGGTGGCATTTCCCAGATCCCTGGCCCACTATGCTGCATTGGTCCACACTCCCAGTGTCCCTGTGCCTCAGTTTCCCTGCAGGGGAAAGCGATATAAACACAAGAAAAATTTTGGTGGTTTTTTTTAAGTCGTGGTTGCAGTGAAAATAGTTTATAGAATATTGTGATTTATAAAGGCAAGAAGCACCAGTCTAAGAGTAATGGGGCTCAGGTTCCAGTCCAGACTTGGGCAGGCCGCTTCCTCCCTAGGCCTCAGTCTTTTCATGTGTAAGATGGGGAGGTTGGACTCCAGGACCATTAAGGTCCCTCCTAGCTCCCACATGCACAAGTTGTCAGAGCTGGTGGGGACTTGGAGCGTCTGTAGTGGGAGGGAGCTTAGAACCGAGGTCTGAGCTGGGAGAAGTCATAGAGCACAGAATGTTGCATCTGTGAGAGTGCTGAATCTGGAGGCAGAGGACCTACTCTGTTACTCCTACCTGGGCAAGTCCTTTAACTTCTCTGGGTCTCGGTTTCCCTCTCTGTAAAAGGAGGGAGGTGGATAGATCATCCCTAAAGTCTCAATTCCAAAGCTAGAATCCTATGACCTGGTCCTGCTCTGTTGTACAGAGGGAGAAACTGAGGAGGCTCAGGGAGCTGAAGTCCCGGGCTTATAATCCCAAGGTAGGCAGGGGCCTTGGGAATCAACCTGACCATTTCAGGGTAGGAATCCCTCTCTGACATCCCCTTTTTGCTTGAAGACCTCCAGCAAGGGAGAGCTCCCTCTTGTAGCTCAGTGGCCCATCTGTGGTGGGGGAACCCTAAGCATTAGTATCTGCTAGATGCTACTGGAGTTCATGACCTTGGCCTCCCCCGGCTTGTGGCTATGTGACCAGGACACCAGACACCTAAAGGGGAAAGCGTCCTGGCCCTGGCCCTGACCAGCCAGGGACCTTGGTCAAGTCACCATTTCCCTGAACCTTAGTGTCCCCCTTTGTCAAATGAGTAGTGTGCATTGGGTGAATTCTGAGAGGTTCTCACCCAGCATTATGAAGCCTCTCCTATCCCTGGGGCTGCAGAGACAAAAGGAGACAGGCTTCACTCTCAGGGAGCTTCCAGTCATCCCAGGATGAGTGTTCCCCCAGGGGAACTTTCCCGGCTCCCTCCTTCCAGTGACCCTCTTGTGCTTGGTCGAGATACTCACTGTCCCTCTACCTTGTTTTCCTTGCAAGGAACCTGTCAAATGCCTTTTTTTTTAGGTTATGTTCACCTTGACCTTTCACTTGAAGAGAACTAAGTTGCACTCTCTTCCATTCACAAACATTTGCCCCCACTTTGCTGAGTGCCTGGCTCTGTGCTGGGGCAGGCACTGTACGGAAGATAGGAAAGAAGGAGAGTGCAGGCTGGAGACCGACCACACACACACACACACACACACACACACACACACACACACTCACTCACACACTTATATACACTCACATTCTCTCTCTCACACAGTCACATACACACTTTTTCTCTCTCATATACACACTCACTTCTCACACACACTCACACACTCTTTCTCTCTCACACTCACATTCTCATACACACTCACACACTCTCCTCTCTTCTCTCTCTCTCTCTCTCTCTCTCTCTCTCTCACACACACACACACACACACACACACACACACACACACACACACATACCCTGACACACCCTGCAGAGGCCAGGAGGGCAGACAGACGGTCCCCAGATGTGCACAGGAGGGCCTCATCTGCAGCAGATGGCCCAGAAAATGTGGTATAAATCAAAGCTAATGATCCATTGACTTGTCATTTACTGGAGTCTTTAATTTCCATTTCTCACTCATTTGCACATTACTTTATATTATTTTAATTGGTATCTTTTGGTCTTATGTCACCTTTATTTCAATCATTCTTCTCCCATAGAGACCCATCCCCAGTGACAGAGGACACAGAAGGCAATGAGGAGGGAAAATAGCTCAGGGAAACTAGCTGAGGCATCATTGGAGTGGCTTATATGCCGTGTTCTGCATCCATAGACCCCCACCTCTACAAAGAAGGGAAGGGAGGCCGTTTTCTCTTCTGCCCTTTGGGGCCAAGCCTGGTCATTGTAATCACACAGCATGTCGGCCCAGTTTTCAGCAGAGTCTGTTTCTGGATTCCCACCACCCTGTCCCCAGCCTCTCTGCCAAGCTATTGGCAGCCCATTAAATATAACAACAGAAAAAAAAAAACCTAGGGCATCCTGGAGGCAGTGAGGCTGTCTCTTTTTGGAAATTGTTTTTTCTGATTTCTGGGTTTGGACTTGACCTAGCAAATTTCTTTGAGTCATCTCATTTAGAACATGTTTGAAGGCTCTTCTGAGGCCCCCATTCAGGTAACCAGGGTGAAAGCAAGGCCCGGAGAAACCAGAGGAGGGAGACACCACTCCCAAGAGAAGCAGCATCTCAGGATCAGATGGGTTGAGGCCTGAGAGGTCGCCTCATCTGACCCCTTCCTTTTATAGAGGAGGAAACTGAGGCTTCCATGAGGGTGTGAGTGACACGGGGAGGAACTGGCAGGCCCAGGCTTTGAACCTGACTCATAGATTTGCCGTCATGTACCTTTTTGCAACAGGAGGGAAGGATCAGAGCTGGGGGAGACCTGAGGTAATTTTACATATGAGAAAACTGAGGCCCAGGGCTGAGGCCAGGCAGGCAGGATCCTAGGACTGGATCTGGGAGGGGCCTCTTTACAGAGGAGGAAGCAGACCCAGACAGTTCAAGAGCCAGGCTTTGAACCCAGGTCCTCTGATGCTCCACCCAGAATTCTTTCTGTCACAGCCTTCACTGAGCTGAGCCCCCAAAGGGAAGAAGGGCTTCAGGCTGATGGAAGTGGGGGCAGCGCTGGCTTCCAGACTCTGTTCTCTGTTCTCACACACACACACACACACACACACACACACACACACACACCCCTCTTACACTCACACAATTCACACCTTCATATACACACACATGCAATACACTCACACAATACCCATTCACACACTAATACATATTCACACACTAACATGCCAACACAATACACACACTCTAAGACACACTTAAGCTTATATGCACACACTCATACATATACCCACAACACACCCACACACACACTCAAATACAATATGCACTTATCCTTATAACACACACACCCTCCCAAACACTCATAGACTCACACTCACACATACACACTCATACACAGTACAACCACACACATATACTCTCACATACACACATGCACACACATGCTTCATTGGCACACACAATACACACATCACACTCACATGCTTACACACTCATACACACAGTGCACACATGAGACCTTCCCACTATGTACTCTCACATACACAGATTCATGCTTACACTCACACAAGAGGGCAGGCTGAGAACAAAGCAGGGCAGCTTTCTTGCATCAGCTGGAACCCTGAGTGCGTGCTGGGCCGGGGACATCCTGCTGCTGACAGGGGGCCCAGCCCAGCTCAGGGTACACACACACACACACACACACACACACACACAGCTTGTTTACCTAAGGGGCCACAGAGAGGGGCCAGGGCTGAGGGAGGCTGCTTTCTCCCAGCCTCCACCACCCTGGCTGCCTCTGCCCCTGTGGCCATGCCCTGCAGCTCCTGGGGGACTCTCTTTCCCGTTCCCCCTGGGCTGAGCTGGAAGCAGATGCTCAGCAGGCTTTCAGCTGGGGCATGTCTGTCTGGGAATGCACTGAGTGAGCCTTTGGAGGCTCAGGTTTCGGCATCAGGGGCTTTTTCGAAGCTGGGCCCCAGACTGAGGCTGACAAACAGCAGCTCTGATCCCCTCTTCTGCGGCCCAGAGCCATCCCTCTTCACAAGCTCTGCTGCAACCCAGCTGGGTCACCAGTGACCTTGATCTTGACCTTGGGCTGCCATCACCCATCCATGTGGGACTCCCCATTCCTCTCCAGCCAGCTCAGATTAGGGAAAAGCCCCAGAGTGCTTTGCACTTTTCCAAGTGTTTTATCTAGACACGCAAGATTCCTGAGAGTTTGGGAGGGTCAGAAGTTATTATCCCCATTTTATAGGTGAGGAAAACTGAGTTTCAGAAAAACTAAGTGGTTTATCCAAGGTCATAGAGTGCAGAGCTGGATGTGGAAGACCCTCAGAGGCCACCTGGTCTAACCCCCCCCATCTTACAGAAGAGGAAACTGAGGCCTAGACAGGTCATATGACTTGGCCAAGGTCACACAGCTAGTAAGTATCTGAGGGAAGATTAGAACCTAAGTCTTCTGATTGCAAATGCAGGATTTATCCTGCCAGATAGAGTGAATTCACAATTGGCAAGATCCTAGGAACATTTGGGTCAGTCTATTTTACAGAAGAGGAAACTGAGGCCCCCAAAGTCTCTGACTTTCCTGAGGTCCTACAAGTAGTATGTAGCAAAGTCAAGACTTGAACTCGGGTCCGCAGACTCCAAAGTTTGGAGTTTCTTCCGTTTTTAAGTTTCTACATCAGGGCATTTCTTAGACCCCCAACAACAGTCTCACCCTTTGAGCTTTCCCTTATAACAAACAAAAAGTTGTGCAAAAACAGCAAATAGCAGTGGTTTCTGATGGGGTATGTAACATTTGGCACCCATAGCCCCCCACCTCCCCAGTGAAAAGATCCTGTATCTGGAGCTGTCATGGTCATCCAGTCCACTCCAACTCCAAACCCTGTACAGGTACTTAGGAGACTGGCTGGCCATCTCAAAGGCATTTTCTAACTTAGACATTTTTGTACATTCTGTCCATTTTAGAAACTGGGACCCAGAAGGTGGTTTTTCTTTCTCAAGGTTACCTTGGCAGTCCTCACAGATACCGCACTAGAACCCAGGGTTCTTTGCAGGGCTGGCCTGCGCCTGACTGCGGGACATAATGTTCCAAGTCCCCCTATGGGCCTCTCTCCACCACTCCCCTTCAACACCCCGCATTCTGGCCCTTCCAAGCTTCATTCTCTCCGCTCCAACAGCTGCCAGGCGACTGTTGTGTGGTTGTGGGCTCGCCCCTTCCCGGCCCCCTGGGCTCTGCTGACTCCTTCTTCATCCCTGGCCTGCGGGAGGGCTGGGTCTGTTCTCCATTAGTCCAGTCTGGGCTCTCTGGCTACACCGGCTGGTCACGATCACACGCTCCCAGAGGGCAGCAGTAGGGTGTGTCCCCTTGCAGCTTCAGACAGAACCAGGATTTCTTAAAACTGATAAATTGGGGAGGGGAATGCAAGAGAAAGAAAGCTAGAGAGACCTGGAGAAGAGAGGAGAAGGGAGAGAAGGAGGGAAAGAAAGAGAGAAGAAAGAAGAAGGTGGGAGAGAGAGACAGAGAGGAAGGAGAAGGAGAGAGAGAGGGAAGGAAAGAGGAAGGAGGGAAGAAGAAAGATAGGAAGGAAGGAAAAAGAAAAAGGGAGAGGGAGAGAGAAAAAGGAGAAAAGGAAGGAGGAGAAGGGAAAAGAGGAGAGAAGAAGGCAAAGAGAGAGAGAGAAGAGAGAAAAAGAAAACTTAGATATAGATTCACCATGAGATGCCCAGAACGTGTGTGAAGGAAGGGACTCCAGAATCCACCTAGCCCAACCCAGTAGGATGTAAGCTCCTTGAGGGTAGGAAGGATCTGACATTTACCTCTGCACCCCAGCACCAGACACATAGTAGGTGCTTACTAAAAAAGAACTCCCCAACAGCCCCCAAAGTGGTTGTCTAGGCTTTTGTTTCAAGACCTCCTGTGATGGGGAGCTCACCACCTCCCAAAATCACCCATTCCTTGTTCTGCCAACCAGAGCTGGGTAGTTTTTCCTAAATCCACCTCCTGTACCTTCCTTCCACTCTAGACCAGTGTAGCTGGGTGAAGTTAGGTTCCTCCCTTGAGGCTTTTAAAGAAGATTGTAATTCATGCACAATTTTGCTGGACTTTCCCTAATCCCAAATGGCCTAGGCAGCCTCCAGGAGGGCATCTGTGGTGATGGGATGTCCCCATACGGGGACATCCTCAGGTTAGGGTCTGAGGACCTGGGTTTAGTCCCAATTCTGCCATCTGTCTCTGGGTGCAGCACTTCCCCTAGCCTCAGTTTCACTTTCTGTAAAATGCAGGCAGTTGGATGAGATGAGCCTTTGGGGCCCCCCAGAGTCAGCCCAAGGGTCAGGTGACACACATGTGCTCAGCTACCCTTGCTGTCTCCATCATCGGTTTTTCCTTTTCTCCCTCCATCCGCCTCATGCCTCCCAGGGAGGAGAAAGATCGTGCGTCCGGGTGTAGGAAAAGAGGCCCGAAGCCCAAACAGCTGCTGCTGCAGGTAACCTCGGGCCCCTGCCCTCTCTCCCCTGATTCTGGCCTTGGTCACTGGTTGGATAGATGGGGCTCCCCGTGGTCTCCCGCAGACTAGCCCAGGTCACCATGGAAGGGGTGGGGAGCCCCAAAAGTGTCCCCCAGCAGGCCAAGGTGCTTATCACCACCAGCAGCATATAAAAGCAACCAAGGAGAGAATGGGATGGCAGCTCACATACAGGATAGGGCATGGATAAAGGCCCAGTGGGGAGAAAACACAGCATGAAGTCAGTGGATAGCAGGGAGGATGTGAAGGGGAAGCAATGGGAACAAAGTTCAGCATGGCATCGAATGCCAGGATCAGCAGCTCCAGACTTATCCTAGTTCAAGATTGGACAAGTCACTTCTCTCTCTAGGCCTCAGTCTCCTCAGCTGTAAAATGTAGGGGGTCAGAGGACTTGTGAGGTCACTTCCAGCTCTAACTTCATGACATTCTAGACAGCCTAAGAAAAAAGAATGAAGTAACAAACAGTAGCACTCAATTTTAAATTCTAGTTCTGGGAGAAAGACTCTTAGAGCCAGGAGAGCTGGATTCAAATCCTACCTCCCCCACTAGCCGTGGGCCTCAGTATTCTCATATATAAAATGGGCATGTGGTCCTTGTCAGGTGGAGGGCAGAATGGAAGTGGGAGCTGTTGGCCCAGCCAGGGTGATTGCCGAGGACCCCTGATTTCCTCGTCGAGGCTACTGGGCACGGAAACCATACTCTGTACGACTCAGGATCTCGGGAGGGTTGGAGAACCTTGGGCCCTAATCCTTTGGGCTCCAAGCCTGAATGTCTCTGGGGCCTGTGTGACTTCGCCCCCCGCCTCCCCTTCCCTCCCCCACAGGTTGTAGTCTCCTTGAAGACAGAAACATGGTCCTTTGTCCATCTCTGTTTGCCCTGAGGTATACATGGGAGGGCCTCCAAGGAGCTTGGTTGAGATGGTCTGCCGAGGCAGTGTGGTTCAGTGGTTTGATCCCTAGGCCAGAGGACCTGGAGCTGGAGTCTCTGCCTTGCTGAGCTCTAGATCTGTGGTCCTGTTATCTGTGAAGGGTAGATCAGCGGCTCCTCTCGCCTCCCTGACTAAAGACTGATGGCTAGAGGAAGGGGGAACAGGGCTAGCAGCTTCCTTGGGCCTCCGCTCACATGTGCTGGTCCAGCTTTCTGCCCTGGGCTTCTGATGGGTCAAGGTCAGAGCCATTCATGGTGAAGCCCACACTCATGCCCACAGCTGGAAGGCACCTGGTCTAAGCCCTGCCTGACCAGAATTGCCACCCAGCTCACTGCCTGGAGATGTTCGGGGAGGGAACCCCCCCCACCAAGGAGGTCCATTCCACTTTGGGACACTCTCTGATTAGGAAGTACTTCCCTCCTCACTTCCCCCTGTGCTTTCTGCTTGTGCCCTGTGGGGCCAAGCTGACCGAGGCTGATCCCTCTTTCACACTACCTGAAGACAACAGTCATGTGCCCCCTGCGCCTTCTCTTCTCTAGCCGAAACACCCTGAGGTCCTTTGCCCAATCCTTCCATCCACTCCCAGCCTGGCCCCTGTCAGGACCCTTTTTGTGACTGATCTAGCCTGCTGAGTACAAGGTCAACTCTCCATTTTTCTACTCTAGTTTTGAAAGCTGGTCTGACTGTCCCTGGGTCACATAGCTGGTGGCTGGTCAGCGGCCACATTTTTAGAGTGGCCAGAGGCATCTCCGTTTTCTCTCCTCTTAGTGCTAAAATGAAAGGTCCGTGCTGGCAGGGACTGTTGGATTTGGGGCTGCCTGACACATAGTAGGCCCTTAAGGAAGGCTTGTTGATTAGGTATCTGCAAAATAAAGAGACTGAGATGGCCTCTGGTTGGAAGGTCCCCAAATCTGTGCTCCTGTGAGTTCCTGTGAGCTGGGCCCTCTGCTGGTTACTGGGGAGATTGATGGCCAGGTCCTTCCTTCAGGAAGCTTATAGTCTAATCCAACAAATAAAACATGGACACAGTGACTATATATGTGACAAAATCAAACATGATAAATGCATAGGAGAAGGGCTGCCAAGTCTAAAGGTGGAAGGACCCTTACAGCCATCTAACCTAACACCCCATTTTTACATAGAGGGAAACTGAGGCCACAAGTGTGTCCAATGTCACATAGGTAGTAAATAAAGAGGCAGGACTCAAATCCTGATCTCCTGACTTTAAGTCTATTGGGAGATATTGCAGTATAAAGGAAAGAACATGAGCTTTGGAGTCAGAAGACCTGGTTCATCTCCTGTATCTTATGCTCACTGCTGGGGGGACCTTAAACAAGTCCCTTTCCCTCCCTAGGACTTGATGACCTTCAAGTTCCTTCTGTGATTCCAAGAAAGGAGAGCTCCCTTCCCAAATGGGGGGTGGTTGGGACAGCCTTAGTTAGGAGCTCAGTGCTAAGGTACAGGCTGGACCTCAGTGGGGGAAGGAAATTAAAGCAGGGGGCAGCTGGCTCTGGGGAGAGACTTAGTAGGTGGTCTTGGATGGTCACAGCAAGTCATTTATGGTGTAATTATTGTATTTACAATTAATAACAGAGAGAAGGGGCAGGGGCAGAGAAAGGGAGAAGGGGGAGGGAGAGAGAGAGAGAGAGAGAGAGAGAGAGAGAGAGAGAGAGAGAGAG
>NW_027186376.1:97950-111661 GCF_028583685.1 Petaurus breviceps papuanus | reverse complement strand
GAGAGAGAGAGAGAGAGAGAGAGAGAGAGAGAGAGAGAGAGAGAGAGAGAGAGAGAGAGAGAGAGAGAGAGAGAGAGGAGAGAGAAGATAAGACTAGAGATGGAGAACCCAAAAGAGCCTTGAATGCCAAAATCATTAACTTAAATTTTATCCCATAGGTAATAGGGATGGAAGATCTCTCTCTTTTTTTTTTTTAAGCAAAGGACTATCTCAGTTCTATAGCAAGTGAAAATAATCTGTTAATAATCAGTATGGACATTGCAAAGCATTTTATGCTTTGAACTTATTAGAACCTTGTATCAACTCAGTGAAAGAGAATGTCCTTTCTAGGTGTGGTTATCTGCATTTTACAGTTTGGGGAAACTGAAACTCAGTAAGGTTAAGTGACTGGCCCAGGGTCATAGTGCTAAAAATTGCCTGGTTTCTTCTGACTTAAGATCCAACCTGAAAACAGTGATTTTCTTCCATGTCTGCCTTATATAAAACCCAAGTCAGGCAACAGAAAACCAGGATGATTTTTCACTGCAGAGCTGGCCTTTTATTTTGTTTTCTTTCCAAAGGCATCTCATTTGGGGACTGAGATGTCTAAGTCATTTCAGTCTATGTGTTTCCAGTTATTTGTTAAGAACTTTGGGAAGTTTAGCCTTCTCTTTAGGGAAGGGAAGACTTTAGGGGTGGGGGGGGGGCGTGATGACTGTCTTCAAGTATCTGAAGGATTTTCTTATAGAGAGGCAATGTGGCGTAGTGGGAAGAGAGTCAAGAGTCTAAGGAGCTGGGTTCAAATCTCAGCTCTGCTCCTCACCACCGGTGTGACTTTCTGCAAATCACATCACTTCTCTGAGCTCCCTCAGTTCTAAAATGAAAAGGAAGGGTGCCTAGATGATGTCCGTCTTTTCCGCCTCTGAATCTGTGATCCTACCTAACAGCAGCAGGTACAAATCACTCAGGTTGCTTAACAAAGATGACATAAAAACACAGGGCACACATTTTCCAGTTTTAGGTATAATCCAAAGTAAAAAGGAAGGAAGGAAAAGAGGGAGGGAGGAAAGAGAAAAAAAGAAAGGAGGGAGAGAGGAAAGAAGAAGGAAGGAAAGGGAAGGAGGAAGGAAAGAAAGGAAGGCAAAGAGGAACAGGGGAAAGGGGAAGGAAGGGAGGGAGTGAGGAAAGAAGAGGGAGAAGGAAAGAAAAGAGAAAGGAAGAAGGAAAGGAAGAGATGTCGCTGGGGTCTGGGAAAGGTTTGTTCATTCACCAAGCAATAATTATGTACTTGTGGTATGCAGAAGCTTGTTCCAGGTATTGTAGGATATAGAAAATTTAGATAAGACCCAGCCTCCGTCTGCATGAGACCAACAGTCTGGTGGGAGGTATCTTAGGATCTGGATTGGGAAGATCATCTGCAGTCCCTTCATTTTACAGATGAGGAAACTGAGGCCCAGAGAGATTAAGCCACTGTCTTGAGGTCACAGACTTTGGAAGTAGCAGAACCAGGATTCAGACCTGAGTCATGGACCCTCGATTTGGAGCTGGAAGGAATCCTGCTTGTCCCCAATGAGGAGAAGGAGTACCCTGAGTGGTGAAGGGACTTGGCCAAAGTCACAGATAGTGGCAGAGCCGAGATTTGAACCCAGGTCCTCCAACTCCAAATCGACTCATTACAATATTAAATGCCTACTGTGTACGAGGCACCCAAATGCAATGACAGAAAACCAGACATGTGTCCAGGGCACGAAGGGCCCTCCCCACTCTGCCCCCTCTCTGCCAGCTGGGCTTTAGGGCGATGTAGATACCTGGCTGTGGAAGGCCAGCCTGATGGGGAGGGGGAAGATAGTTATGGAGCTCAGGGAGCACTGGGGAGCCCAGGTGCGGAGGCAGGGGAGAGTTTGGAGAGAGAGCAGCCGCCCTGGCCGGGGCGTCCTTGCCAGCTCCTTGACCCCCTTCCCTCTTCTCCCCTGCTCCCCATGCCGGTCCCCCACCCCTGACCTGCAGAGGCTGTACAGCATGGATTTGCGCAGCGCCCACCAGGTGAAGGGGAAGGAGAAACTCCGCTTCTCCCTGGCCCGCCAGTTTGGGGGCAGTGGGGCCCGCAGCGGTGGTGGCGGCAGCGGCGCCCCCAACGGGGTGGGTAGGGCGGGCCCAGCACAGCTGGAGGAGAAGAGCAGCAGCGGCGTACCCACCCTGCCCTTCCCGCTCAGGAAGCAGAGTAAGGCCCAGAAGTACCTGCGGCTGTCCCGAAAGAAGTTCCCGCCCCGCCTGGAGGGCCGTGGCCAGCTTAGAGGGGCCTTCCTGGAGGAGCCCGCCGCCCAAGAGGCCACGCAAGACACCGGCGAGTGGGAGGAGGCCACGGCCACCATCCCCCCTGCTGAGCAGCACCCTGGCAAAGAGGGTAAGCCCTGCCCCCGTTATGCCCCTGGGGAAACTGAGGCCCAGGGCAGAGAAACCACATGCCCAAGATTAAGGAGCCATTACCGCTGTCTGAATTAGGATGTGAACCAGGTTTTCCTGGGCTCTCTTCACTACTCCAGAGCCAGAAGATGTTTTAGGGGGTCCTCTAGCCCAACCCCCTCATTCTACAGATAAGAAAACTGAGGCCCAGAGAGAAGGGAGGATCATAGAGGCAGGAAGTGGCTGGCAGAGCTTGAATTCAAGTTTGGGTCTTTTGATCACCAATCCAGCCATCTCTGTTCCCTGCACCACCCTGCCCAGTCCGTGAAGATGGCAGCCTTCCTCATAGGCCTCCATCTATGGCTCAGAGGAGCAGGGCTGGGCCTTTAAGTGCCCACCCTTGGCTGGGCAGCCATTCTCCATGTATGCGTGGATGGTGGTTAGCCTACAGAAGAGAGGCCTTGGGGGCCTCGAGGATGTCAAGGGCTGCCCTCTAGAAGAGGGCTCAGCCTTGGAGATATGGGAGGAAGTCAGCAGGAAGCCACCAAGGTAACCTTTGAGGAGAAGCTTTCTGTTGATCAGAGATGTCCAGAAGTAGGATGGTCTGCCACCTTGGCAAGTAGTGAGCTCTCCGTCATGGGAAGTCTTCCAGCAGAGGCCATGTAACTCCTTGTCCCATATGTTTTAGGTTTGTTTTTTTTTTTACTTTTTTTTTTGGAGGGGGGGGCAGGGCATTTGGGGTTAAGTGACTTGCCCAGGGTCACACAGCTAGTTTTTTGTGTTCAATGTGTGAGGCCAAATTTGAACTCAGGTCCTCCTGACTTTAGGGCCAGTGCTCTATTCACTTTGCCACCTAGCTGCCCCTCCCATATGTTTTAGAAGGAATTCTTGTTCAGGTAGTGGTTGGACAAGATGACCTCTCAGGTCCCTTCCAACACCGACTTCCCTTTATGTCCCTGTTCCTTAGCGTCATTAGCAGCAAGAGGCTCATGGGGCAGTGACAGAGAGTGAGGAGGGCCTGACTTTAGACCCCACCTCTGGCCCTTCTTGACTGTGTGACCCTGAACAAGACACTTAACTCCTGATGGATCCCAGGAAGCTAAGACTGTATCAGGAGAGCAGACCTGCATTGGTGAAGGGGATTTCTGCAGCAGAAGTTCTTGATGGAATCCTAAGTGCCCCCCAATTATTATTCATGACCATCGAGGCTCAGGGTTTTTCAGATGTGTAGCCAGGACGGTGGGCTGGCCTCTCAGTTGGGCCTGAAGTCAGCTCTCCCTCCCTGCCCATGCCCTGGTCAGCCTTCATCCTCTCCAAGCCATTGTCAACCATTTGTCCCTTTTGCCCCCTTCCTCAAACACTCTTTTGCAGGAGGGTTTAATGCTCCCCTTTTTCAGAAAAGGAAACTGAGGCCCAGAGAGTGAAAGGGGATTGCTCCCAGAGCGGATCCAGCTCCAGCTGCCCCCCCAAGTTCCAGCCTCAGGCTCTCTCTCTGCCCACTCCCTATTGTGGAGATCAGTGTGGGATCAGCAACCCCCCAGACTGGCATGGGGAGGGCTTGTAATATAGCTGCATAAAGGAGTCCTCACCCCCAAGCCAGATACCCCCCAGGGCATCTTACCCTCCAACATGGCCCATCAGATGCAGGGACAGGCAGGTGGGAGCCACCATGCCAAACCTCTCTGCGTCTAACAGCTGTGGTCTTGGGGCATGAATGGTAGATTCACTGAACCCTGGCTTGCTGTTCCTTGCTAAGCTTCCAGGCCTCAGTCAATCCCTCTAGCCTCTCTGGGTCTCAGCTTTCTTATTTGTCAAATGAGGTGGGGAGGGGGGGTGCTGGGGCTCTACACCTGCTGCCTTCTTTTCCCCTGCCATGCCATTGGTCCAATGAAGCTCTCCCCCATCTGTCTCTGTCTCTCCTCCATGGCGGTGGTAGGTGGTGACCTGACTACAGGGGGCCCTCCCTGGATCCCCACGCACCCCCCTTCCGAAGTGACGGTGACAGATATCACAGCCAACTCCATCACCGTCACCTTTCGGGAAGCACAGGCCGCCGAAGGCTTCTTCCGGGACCGCAGCGGGCAGTCTGAACCTCTCTAGATGATTGTCTGGGGGCTCAGGCCGAGGCCAGAGGAGGCGGGGGAGGAGGGCAATGCAGTTATTTTATTTTAAAAGATGAACTCCTAAAAAACCCAAGAGAGAAAAAGAGAGAGCTGAGCAGAGATGTTCTCCTTCTCCACTCTCCGCCTCACTCTGGATCCTGGAACAATGATGTTTACAGAAGTCTGCTGGAGTGGGGGGTGGGGAGGATCAGAGTGATCTCAGATGGTCACTGGCATTGGCCTTGCCTGAGCTGAGCAGCCTGGATGGGCGAGAGGGAGGAGGGAGAAGGCAGAGGACCAGGTGATGTCAAAGGGCCTTCTCCACGCTGGGGCTCCAGGACTGGCGTGGGTCGGCCAGAGTTGACGGCCTTTACCCATGCTCCCAGAGGCCTTTGGGCCAATTTCTGGGGCCCGTGCAGGGGTTCGTGGCAAGGAGATCTGCTGCCGGGGAGGGAAAAGTGGGAGCTTCTCATTCATCAGTGCAGATGAGAGGCTCTCCCCCAAAGCAGAAACCTTCCTCCTTCCCTGCCCAGTGTGAATGGGGCATTTCTCTATTTCCACTCTAGAAGACCAGGATTCTTCCAGTGTCTGCGCTATAAGGAAGGGGCTTTTGTTAAAAAACAAACAAACAAGTTTTGTGATCCACATTCATGGGGGGAACCCCTAGTGTGGAAACTCCCTCCCCTGCATCCAGTTGGCACCTCCTCTGAAACTGACATTTAGTGCTGGAAAGCTCCCAGGGGCTCTGAGTCTCAGACTGTCCTGCCCAGCTAGCATGTGTCCGGGGCCAGGCCTACACACGTCTTCCTTCCTCCAAGGCCAGATCTCCAGCCATCCTGCCTTTTTTTGTGGTTATGTTCTCTCCCCTCCCAACACACACACAAACATAGACACACAATACACACACACACACACACACACACACTCTTCACCATCACAGCAGGTCTCATTCCTCAAGCACCTTAAGGTTTACAAAACACCTTTCCTCATGGCAGGTAGGGTATGTGTTATATTTTCCCCCGTTTTACAGATGGGGCCAGAGACCCGATAGAGAAAATGAAGTGCCCTCTCTGTCCGAGGCAGGCCTTTGAGTGTGGGTCTGGCTTTGAAGTCAGAGGATCTCACTTCCAACACTTGCCTTGGACACATTAGGGAGCCTTCTTGGGCCTTCATTTTGTCCTCTGTGACTCGAGGGCTTGCTGGGGCCTCATCAGGATCCCTCTGGGGCCTTCAAGCCTGGCTGTCCAGTTCTGAGTTTTCCACATCAGAGTTGTTGGGGAGCACAAGGAAGTGGGCAGTGACAGCCTCCTTTCACAGCGTTGGCAGAGATAATAAAGGTGGGGAGAAGGTGAAGGGCAGATGAAGGGGAGCCAGAGGAAAAGCCAGGGGAGATGCGAGTTCCCACAGTCCCAAGTCTCTCCTCCAATCTTCCTTGGGTCTTTGGGGTTGGGGAGGATCCAAGAGGCCCCCCTTCCAAGGGCCTCCAACCCTCCAAAGCCCCCAGCCCTGTAAGCACACACCTTTGTACACGCCACACCCTATGGAGAGGCTGGGCGTGAAGCCAGGATCCTCTGGGCTGGGAGGCAGCACCTGCCTGGCCTGCTTGGTCCCCCTGGGGCCTCCAGGTGAATAATTTATTCTCCCTTTGGGCCCATATTCTAAAAGAGGGGGGGAAGAGTGGGGGAGAAATCCCTTTAAATCCCTAGCTCAAGGTACAAACAATTGTCCTGTCTGCCTGGCATTTGAGGGGCTAGGAAAGGACTTTCCGAACATTGGGAAAGAAGTGGGCCCATTTTACAGATGAGGAAATCAAGGCCCCAAACTAGGGATGGATTTGCCCAGTATTCTGATGCCAGTAAGAGTCAGAGCCACCTGTCTATGGGAGAGAGTTGGAGGTTGCTTTTGGGGGGCCATGAGGGAACCAGTTATACCTCCCCCCATATATCCTGATGGGCCTCACCTCAAGGAAACCCACCATTGCTAACAGTGTGAAAGGATGAAAAGAAATGGTCCTCAGTGTCCTCATCTCTAAAATGGGGGAGTTGGACTAGACCTCTGAGGTCCCTTCTAACTAAATCTGTCAGCTCAGGTGTAGTTTCCTTCATGTGAGCCTCCCTCCCCCCATTTCTCCCCTCCCCCATCCCTGCTCAGAGAAACCTGAGACTTTCAGAAGACAAGTGACTTGCCTAAGGTCTCATGGCTTATTTTAGATCTAGACCACCCCCACCCCAAGACAGCATCCAATAGTATGATTTACTTTTATACACACAAGGACAAAGGGTTTATTACATACACTCTCCACTCTCAGTTGTGGGGTAATAGAAAGAACACCAGGTTTAGAGGGAGCGATCCTGGGCTCGAATCCTAGCTTTGCCTCTGACAACCTCTGTGACCTTACCCTCCTCTGGACCTCAGTTTTTCCCATCTGTTAAATGAGGCTGTTGGAGTAGATGATCTCCAGGATGATCCCTTTCAGTGGTCAGTCCAAGCCCCATGGAATTCCCCTACTTGTCATCAAGAGAGGCTCTTGTGCCTGGATATAGGGGAAGCTGAGCCTTGGGGGTCTGGTCTCGGGGCAGCATGTGGGGCCAGGCTTGTGTATCCAACCTCACCCGTTCCACCTTGGAGGAAGGGATCTTTCCAAATCACCTTTCCTTTTCTGTATCTCTGACTCAGGTGACTTACAGTCCTTCTGAACTCCCTTTGTGTGGATTCTTCTCTAAATTGTCTGCCCATCTCTAGTAGAAGGCTAATGTTGGAGCCAGCAGAGAAAGTGGTTGTTCTATGACAAAGTAGGTGAGAGCCCTGCCCATTCCCAGGGTGTCCCCCCATTCTTAGGGTAGCCTCGCTCTCTTCCCCTCTGAGCAGAAAGGAGGCAAGAGAGATGGTGAGCTGTCCTAAGCACGGCTGTCTTCCACCCTTCTCTGGGCCCAACCACCTTCCTGACAGGAGTGCTTTCAAAGCAGACTTGAGGCTAGCCTGAGAAATGAGTTGGCTATCTTTGGAGGTCTCCAAGTGAGGGCCGGACGTGTGTTATAAAAAGGACTTCTGGCTGAAATTCTGGGGTGGAGGATGCCTGGAGTTCTGTGGTCCAGGCAGGGACACTTAGCAGGGACGTTGAGATGGGCAGGCACTGGACAGAAGGCCGAGCTGAGATGAAACCATCTCTGCACTCATGGAGCACACAGTCTGATGGGGAGAGGAGAGGGGCATCCTTTCCCCTCTGTTCCTGCTTCCTTCCGGCTTGACTTTCCAAACCAAAGATACTTTCATTTTCCACACCCCCCCCCACCTTTCCACCCTCCCACTACCCACAAATACTCCCCTTTCCTTTGGGGGAATCAGGGAGGCCTCCAGCTCCTGCTTCTGGGGACCCAGGCCAGCTCCTTCCAATTACAGGGCATTTTCTCCAAAGCTTTTGCCTTCAACCTTCACATGCTTCCTATAATCACCCCTCTACCCTGGAGGGTGAGCCAGTCCAACAAGAGAGAGGGAAGGAGGCTGCCTGGAGACCTTGAGAAGATGAATGACTTACCCAAGGTCTCATGGTTTATTTTACGTCTGGACCCCCACCCCAATGGATACACACATACACATACCACACCACATCACATACCACCACAAACACCACACACCACACACCCTCCTCACTGCTGCAGTGCCCTTCTCTTTGGGCCCTAGAGAGGGTCACTGCCTCAACATCTTTTTTTTTCCTCTATGGGCCCTTTCAAAGAGATGATTGTAAATTTAAAGTATAAATTGGGGAGGGGGGGAGTGACTGCCTTGATGTCTGCAATAAACTCGCCTACAGATTAGCACTTTAAGGTCAAGTCCTCCTGTCCCCTCCAAGAGGCAGGGACGGGGTAGGAGTTTCCTCCCCTTCCCACAGGCTGAGGACTTTGCTCATGGGCTCATGTCTGTTCTGAGGTCTGGCCCTCACTCCTGGGGAGCACCCACAGCCTAAAGTCCCAGCTCATCCCAGCTGGGCAAGGTAGTGTCACAAAAAATACAGGGTTTGGAGTCAGAGGACCCCAGCTCGGTCCCTTAGGATATATATGACCATGAGTAAATCGCCAGCCCTCAGTTTCCTCCTCTGCAAAATGAGGGGCTGAATCTGACCGCTGAGGGTCCTCCTCTCCAGCTCCAAGCCCTATGACTGTCACCACTGGGTAGCAGATAGCTCTGAGCCCCCAGCCTGCCCTCACTCCCTCTGCCCCTGTTAAGGAGGAAAATCCCAGGATTGCCCTGGGGACCTTCCCCCTAGAGACTCCACCTGGGTACTGGGAGACCTGCTTGGCCCAGGAAAGGGAGAGAGACCAGGAGACTGCAGGGTTTGGCACAAGGGTCAAGACCCACCCAGGAAGAGGTCAAACTGAGGGTCAGGCCCACAGCTTCCAGCCTGAATAGGGTGGCGGTCAAGGGGACCCGGCCCAGCCTGTACCCTCCCCTCCCTCTCCTGACTCTGGGCATTCCACCAAAGGGCCTGGCAGAATTGTGGGCACTCACTCCCATGCCTGGGGCCTGTAGAGTTAGCATCCTGCCCCCAGCTCCAGTGTGGGCAACACAACGCTGGCCTTTTCTCCTTGCCTCCCGCCTCCCCCGCCACACTAACTTTTGAATGTTATAATCCAGGGATGGTACTTAGTTTTTTTTTCTTTTTAAAGTTAAAGGGACATGGAGCAAGCATCCCCATCCCCTGGGTGGGCAGGCGGGTGGCCGGGCCCCATTTCAGCCTGCTTTGGGGTATTACTCTTAATAATTTTTCTAACAGTGGCCAATTTCCCTCCCCTCTTGCTCCAGGGATGGACGAGGTTGGGGTTTTTACTTTGGGCAGGTTGAGGGCTAATGGAGCCCCTTACCCTCCATCACCTTCAGCCCCACCAGCCTGGGAAAGCTTTCTTTGCACAGAACGAGCTTATAGCTTTGTACAGACAAATGAATGTATTGGGGAGGGTGGGAGGGGAGGGAGGGGCCGGGGGCGAGGTCACTGCAGGTACATATGCCTGTTGCAGGTGAGGGAGGGCCAGCCGGGAGCTGGTCAGACTGGGGAGGGAGGGCAGGGGGGTTCAGATGGACGTAGAATGTGGTTTTATTTTTGTACTGCTATCAGTAAGAGACTGTATTGCATCTATTTATTTAGATGATTTATCTGGTATATGTGGCAAAAAAAATTATTGAAGAGAATATTAAAGATGATTTGGAGAAAAAAAAAAACCACTGTAGTGTTTCATTTCATTTCCAAAATTGTGTCTTCATTGTCCTTCCGAGGAATCACAGAAGGTTTTGTTCATTTCCTGGGTTCCCTCACTGACATGTGCTGCCTTGGATAAGTCACTTCTCCTGGGTGCTGGTCGATTTCCTGTGTGAAATAAGCAAGTTGCAGGGCGGCCAGGTGGCGCAGTGAGTAAGAGCGCTGGCCCCAGCTTCAGGAGACCCGGGATTGGTTCCGGCCTCAGATGGTTGGCTCCCACACAAAAAATAACTGGCTGTGTAACCTTGAGCAAGTTGCTTAACCCCAGTTGCTTTAAAAAGAAAAGAAAAGAAATGAGCAAGTAGGACTTGACCTCCAAGGAAGGGGACCTTCCTGGACAAGGCTATGCTTCCAGATCACCTGTCAGTCTGCCTCAAGGTGGGATCCCCTGACAAGGACCCTCTGAGGTTCAGGGATCCTCTCTCATCCTTCTCAGGGTCAGAGAGGGAAAGCATCTCAGCCAAGGTTACACAGTAAGCAAGAGGGGAGAGCCTAGACTAGAACCCAGGCCTTGTGCTGTCAGGTTCAGAGATCTTTCTACTCGATCCATCAACAAGCATTTATTAAGGACCTACTATGTGCCATGCTCTGGGGACACAAGTCCTGGTCCTTCAGGAGTTTACATTCCTACCTGGGCAAGCCACTTAACCTCTGTGCCTCAGTTTCCTCATTTGTAAAATGAAGGGTTCAGGTTTGATTGTTTCTAAATCTGTGACATCAGTGCAGCAGACAAGAATGTACCTGAGTTTACAAGGATGAAGGCTGCCTTGTTATTTCATTGGTTCTTAGGGAACTCCCAAGTGGACATAGGCTCTCTCAGTACAGGCAGGCACCTTCTTGGTAGCTTTTGCTCTTGGAGAATTTCCTAGAGCTTTGAGAGTCCCAGTTACACAGACAGGATGCATCAGAGGCTAGACTTGAACCCAGCCCTTCTTGGTTTGGAAGCCTTGCTGTATATTGCCGTACCCATGATACCCACAGAGTAGCTGAGCTGAATCTGAGGGAAAGGCATTAGCAGCTGGGGGAAGGCCCAGAAAGACCTGCAGCTTTCCCTGTTTGGTGCCTGTCTCAGGCCAAGGCCTGCCTTGGACTAGAAGCCTCCAGGATCAATAAAATGATTCCTGTGCTGATAGAGGACAGGATGCAAACTGAAAAGTCCCTTCTGCCCACTGGAACCTGGTAAGGGCTTTTTGAGCCCCAGGGAAGGAAGGCCCTGGCAATGCCCCTGACCCACTGTCCTCTGGAGCTTAAAGGGCTACCAGAGGCTCAGAACTACTGCAAAACCCCAGGGCACGAATGTGGCAGCCTTCCTGCTCCCACAAGGTCCTTCTTTCCATCCAGACATGTCTGAAATCTTGAGAAAGGGGTAGTGGGCTGGCTTGTTAGGAAGGGGGCTGGATTGGGGGGGCAATGTGGAACTTTGCATACAATGTGAAATTTTTCTATGTATTTTTGCTGAATTTTTTTATTCCTCTTTTTAACAAAATCCTTTGTTATAAGGAATGTCTCTCCAGGAGGGTTAGGAGTGTATGTAAAGGGAAATACAAGTGTTGTAAAAGCCAACAATATTAATAAAGAATTTATTTTAAGATTTTTATTTTTAAAGATGTTTACATTTTTATTAAATTTTTATTTTAAAAAACAAATGGTTTCAGTTTTCCCTTTTTTATTTTTATCTCTTGTAAGAGATGGCTCTCTAGGAGGGGATGGAAATGTAGATGATATAAAAATGAGATATCAATGTTGTTTTTTTTTTGGAAGGGCAATTGGGGTTAAGTGACTTGCCCAAGGTCATATAGCTAGTTTTTGTGTTACATATCTGAGGCTGGATTTGAATTCAAGTCCTCCTGACTCCAGGGCCAGTGCTCTATTCACTGTCCACCTAGCCACCTCTGAATAAATTTTTTTTTAAGAAAAAAGGCTTAAGATTGAAGAAAGCCAGTAAGCTTTTGAGACAGAGAATCTGGATTTTAGTTCAGGCTAGGAACTGCCACTCACTTCCTGTGTGGCCCTGAGCAAGTCACTTCATTTCCTCGGGTCTCAGTTTCCTTTTCTGTAAAATGAGGGGGGTTTTGGTTAGATGGGCTTTAAGGTCCCTTAAGTCTCATGAACCCATGGTGGCTTCTCAGACAGACTGAGGGGGAAATGTTCAGTGAGATGGCCATTCACAAGGGGAGCACGCCTTTATAAAGTACCTACTGGGTGCAGAGCACTGTGCTGGGGGAATATAACACCCCCAGATGACTCCAAGGCAGAAGTGGTCAGCAGTGCCAAGTGCATCCATTCCCCCCTGGCAGTCCTAGCTGAAGCTGGCAGGATGCCCCCATTGGGTCAGAGGCATAGAGCGGGAAGGGTACTTAGAGGCCAGAGTGCAGATCTTTCCCTTTGTAAACCAAGAAACTGAGGCCTCACAAAGAGGAAGTGAGTTGCCCAAGGTCACACAGCTACTAGGTGTCAGTTTTGGTGGGATTTGAATCTGACTCCCCTGACTCCAGAGTCAGGGCTCTTTCCAGGGGACCATGCTGGAGTTAGCTGGTACCAGACATAGAAAAGTCGCTCACTCAATAAATGCTTGTTAGACTGGCTTGAACCTTGCAGTTTATTGAGTCCCCCTACTACATTTTCTGACATCCCTTGTTCTAAGATCCCTCCTAGCTGTGACATCTCCTGTTCTGAGGCCCCTCCCAGCTCTGACATTCCCTGTTCTCAGGCCCCTCCCAGTACTGACATACCCTGTTCTAAGATCCCTCCCATCCCTGACATCCCCTGTTCTCAGGCCCCTCCCAGCCCTGACATCCCCTGTTCTCAGGCCCCTCCCAGCCCTGACATCCCCTGTTCTCAGGCCCCTCCCAGCCCTGACATCTCCTGTTCTCAGGCCCCTCCCAGCCCTGACATCCCCTGTTCTCAGGCCAATGTCAGAGCTGGGAGGAGCCTTAGAACAGAGACTGTCCAGTTTCTGCCCTGGAGGAGCTGACATTTCTAGATCAAAGCCAAGTCTTTTCCTCCAATGTTTATCTCCAGTTATTTCATCTCTATGTCGTTTGCACGAGGTTGTTTGCGAGTGAACTCCTGGAAGGCCTGCAATATCTTTTCCCTCTTTGTATTCCCAGCACACGCACTGTGCCTGGCACCCAGAAGATGCTACATAAATGTTTCTTGACTGACTTCTTGGGGAAACAATGTAACCGGAGAGCTCCACGATGTATACATAGTATTTAGGAGGGGGCGGGGCCAGGGAGGCTGGAGGCACTGGACCGCAGGCACAGACCCCAGGGTCTGGTCTTGGGCTTTCCTTGCCACGGGTTTCCGTGTCCCCAGAGCTGGCCTGGCTTCTTTCCCTACTGTGTTCCCGCAGACACAGCATACCAAGCAGCCCGGAGGGAGCTCAGGTAGAGAGATAGGCAAAGGGGCAGGATCTCTGGGCCACCAGAGCCTGGGAGTCTTCGAGGCTAGGAGCCCCACTCTAGGCGGCTGACCAAGGGCTCCCAGAGAGGCCAGCACTGGGGCCTTCCCAGCTGGGCCTCCCACAGAGCGAGCAGATGGCCTGCTTAACCTAAACCTTGCTTCCTTTTTGACAGATTTTACATAAATATTATTGTTACACATTCACGGATTTTTTCTTTTTCTTTCTTTTTGAACAATTTGACAATAGACTGGACTGCTGATTCCTCATCTTTGTGGTTCCCTTCCCAAATACGAAGGGGGCCTTCAGACTGGGAGGCACTGGGACAGGCAGAAAGAACTCTGGCCCTGGAGTCAGAAGCCTCAGGGCACCAAATCCCACCAGTCCTGAGGACTAGCTGAGGGATCTTAGGCAGCTCAGCTCCCCTCCCTGGTCATCAGCTCCTTCATCTACAAAATGAGGTTAGACCAGAAGACCTGAGGCCCTCCCAGCCCTGACATCCCTTGTTCTCAGGCCCCTCCCAGCTCTGACACCCCCTGTTCTCAGGCCCCTCCCAGCTCTGACACCCCCTGT
>NW_027186376.1:87885-97940 GCF_028583685.1 Petaurus breviceps papuanus | reverse complement strand
CTGACACCCCCTGTTCTCAGGCCCCTCCCAGCTCTGACACCCCCTGTTCTCAGGCGCCCCCCAGTTCTGCCATTCCCTCTTCTAAGGCCAGTATCAGATCTTGCCTCTGACACATACTGGCTGTGTAACCTGGGCAGGTGACTTAACTCCTCTCTCTGCCTTGGTTTCCTTATCTGTAAAATAGGGCTAACAGCGCCTGCTCTCCTCTTCCCTCCTGTGGTTGTGAGGTTAAAATGAGATCAGAGCTATAAAACCCCTTGAAAACCTTAGACTTGCTTAGGGGTGGGGAACCTGTGGCCTTCTAGGTCCTCGGGTGCAGCCTTTGGACTGAGTCCAAGTTTTGTAGAACATATCCTTTTATTGAGGGGATTTGTTCTGTGCAGCTTGGATGCAGTCAAAGGGCCACACCCACTAACTGGGGCTGTCCTGGCCCTCTCTTTTCTCTCTATTATATCTCTTTGAGATCTCCCCAGCTTCCATGATCGTCTCTAAGCCATGATTCTCAGCTTTGTCCAGCCAAAATCCCTGCTCAGAGAGCTGTCTCCTGAGCTCTGGGCCAGCATCACCAATAGCCTTTGCAAATTCGGCATGACCAAAATGGAGCTCAGTATCTTTCCTCCCAAACCCTCTCTTTTTCTGAATTCCCTCATGACTAGGACCCTCTCCAGACCTTCCAGGCCACAAGGCTTCTCAGCCTCATCCCTGATGCAAACCTAATATATGCCTCTTCTCCACTCACACTGCCCCTCCTCCCATCCAGGCCCTCATCACTGTGGTCAGGGCCTTCCCATTGGTCTCCCTGACTCTCAGTTTTCTCCCCACTCAACCCTCCAAGGGATTTTACCAAAGCCCGGAGCTGACCACATCACCCCCACCCCTACTAGATAAACTCCAAAGGTTGCTTTTACAACCTGGGCCCTCCCTACCTTTGTAGACTTCTTCCAGTGTGTCCCTCTCCTCCCCCAGATACTCTACAATCTACCAACCTGACCTGTGTGCTGTTTCTGCAATGTGCCCTTCACCTCTCCCTGTGTTCAAATTGCCCGTCTCTGACACCTAGAATGCACCCCCCCCCCCCCCGTCTCTGTCTTCGAGATGCAACTCAAGCCCTTACTTTTCCCGGAGGTCTTTCCAGGTCCCGTCCCCTACTGTTCTCCCCCCCCCATTATCTTCTGTATCCTCAACATTACCTCTGTCCTATGTGTGTCCTTGGAGGTAGGGACAGTTCCAGCCTTTCTTAGGACCTCTAGCACTTAGCACATTACCTAGAATACAGCAAACACTTAATAATCGCCTCCCATGTCCTAACCTTTTCCGGGATGGGGAACCTCTGTTGGCAGTCTGGTGAGCCTTCTGAATAATGTCTACCAATGCATAAAAGAAAGTCCATGGGCTTACAAAGGAAACCAATTATATTGAAATAAGGATGGAATTTTTTCTCATCCAAGTTGATAAACCCTCTGAAATCTATCCACCAGCCTGCTCTAAGCTTAAATTGGACTTAGGTCCTCACTATGCCTTGCATTAGGTCCCTCTTCTCTGGGCCAGGGGACAGGGTGCTGGGAGAGAAGTCACCGAGGCTGAGCCTCAGTTTCCCCACTCTGCTACCTCTCAGCCCTGAGGTTCGATGGTGCAAAAGGAGGTGAAGGCCCAGGCTGGGATTGCTGGGAGGGTCCGCTGAGCGTCGGTGCCGAGGTCTGTGGACCGTTGGCAGGGCACGTCAGCGGCCTCCCGGCAGCGGAAGGGTTAAAGTGCCCAGATAACATGTCCTCCAGTCGTTCCCAGTGAAGCACCCTCTCCCTGCTCCCTTCCTTCCCGGGGGAGTGGCATTTTCCTGGGGTGCAGGGCATGGATTCGGTGGGGAGTGTCGTTTTAATGCGTCTGCACCGGCCGCTTCGCGCTTCGCCGCCGATACGTAAATAAACGCAGATGTTAAAAGAACAACTGGGAGCAGCTGGAACGTCGGCAGGCATTTTGGCTGCCTCGCTCGTCACCGTTTGCAAACGTGGGCTGGAGGCCGGCCTCCTTTTCCAGCCCCATCGAGGGGCCCAGAGACCCTGCTGCCCTTCCACCCTCCCTGGCGAGCCTGAGACCCCGGCTGCTTAAAGGCAGGGTGGCCCGAGGCGGAGGCTTGCAGCTGGGGAGGGGCTGGGAGCACTGTTTAGACTGCAGGATTGCATCCCCGGGCTCCTTTGCAAAAGCCAGGGAGTCCCAGCTCTTGCTCCCCCTCCTTCCTTCTTCTGACTTCTTCCTCCTCCCCCTGCTGCTGGTTCCTTCTCTTCTCCTTCCTTCCCTCTTCTCTCTTTCCCTCCCTCCTCCTCTCCACCTTCCCTTCCTCCTCTTTACCCTCTCTTCCCAGCCTCCCTCCCACATCTGTCTTCTCCTTTCTTCCTTCTTCTTGACTTTTCTTCATCATCTCCTTCCTCTCCCTCCTCTTTTTTCTCTTCTTGCTACCGCTTTTCTTCCTCCCCCTCTTTTCCCCCACTCCTCTCCTCTTCCTCCTCCTTCTTCTCCCTCCTCCCCTCTTCACCTCCTCCTGTCTTCGTCCTTCCTCCTCTCTCCTCATCCCTTCTTCTCCCTCCTCCTCCTCTCCTCCCCCCTTCTTGGGGGCGGGGTCCCTTTAAGAGCCAGCGCGCGCTCTTCCCTTTCCCTAGCAACCGCCCCCGGGGAGGTGTAGGCCCTGGTAACGGTGCCGGTCACGTGGTGCCCGCGCAGCGGCGCGAGCCACTGAAGGCGAGCCGGGGAGCGGCGGGGGCCCGGGGCTGGAGCGTGTCTGGGTCTGGGTGCTTGGGGCGCGCGTGCGCGAGCGGTGCAGCAGCGGCCGCGGGAGGAGGGAGCTCAAGTATTATGGGCTGTGGGCGCTGCTGAACAAGATGGAGCTGTCTGCAGTGGGAGAGCGGGTGTTTGCGGCCGAATCCATCATTAAGCGGCGGATCCGAAAGGTGAGCGGCCACCCCTCCCCCACCCCGGCCCCGGGCCCTTGCGGCGGCCCCGGGCCCGTGCAGTGGGGGTCGGGTCAGTGCCTTGCAAGCCGGGCGCTGACCTGCACTGTGCTGCCTGTCTCCCTCCCTGCTGCGCCCTTCCTCCTCCTTCGCTTCCTCCTCCTCTTCCTCATCTTCTTCCTCTCTATTTTTCAGGGACGCATCGAGTACCTGGTGAAATGGAAAGGTTGGGCGATCAAGTGAGTGTCGCGGGGGCCGATCGTTGCAGAGCCGTCGGTCCTCCCTCCCAGCCTTCCTCATCCTTCTTTCCATCTTCCTCCCTCCCTTCCTCCCTCCTGCAGCAGCGGCAGCCCGGTGTCCGGTGCCCAGTGCCCTTCTGGCCAGCGTTGCACTGGCGGCTGGCTGCCCGCTGGCTGCCTGGGGGGCTCGCTCTGCTCTTGGCCTGGTGCGCGCGCCTCTCCCACTCCCCCCCTTTTTGCGTGTGTGTTTTCGCAGGTACAGCACTTGGGAACCCGAAGAAAACATCTTGGACTCCAGGCTGATTGCAGCTTTCGAGCAGAAGTGAGTTGGGAGTGGGGGGTGGTGGTGGGGGGGAGAGGCCCGAGTTGCATGGCATCAGGATCCGTGGAAGGAGAGAGTGGTGGTTGGGGGGTGTCTCTCAATTCATGTCCGGCTCTCTCCTCTCCAGGGAGAGGGAGCGGGAGCTCTATGGGCCGAAGAAGAGAGGACCCAAGCCGAAAACTTTCCTGCTGAAGGTAATCCGGCCCAACATCCTCCCAGGGTCCCTCTGCCTTCTGCCTGTGACCCCTCTCTCCGTGGGCCCCTGCCCGTGATCCCTTCCGGGGACCCCAGGACAGCAGCCTGGCTTGATCCCTCTGAGGCTTTTTAGTAAAGTGGGGGATAGGTGAAAGTCTGAAACAAAGTTACTTGTCTGAACTTGGGGCAGTCGTGGCCCACAGAGCCCGCCCAGATGGCCCAGGCTCGACCTTGGCCCTTAGCCAGACTGTGCAGCTCCTGTGGTGTTGTTTGGTACCGGGAGTCCTGGGGAAAGAGGCTTCAGGAACAAGGCTGATTGAGGGCTGGGGAAGGGGGGTCCTAAAGGCTGCAGGGAGTAAGGAGAGTAGTGGGCTCTAGGAGATGATAAAGAAGAGAGACTCATTAGGCCAGAGTCGTGAGGGCTGGGGTGGGGCAGCTCTGGGAACAGGGAAAAATCGGCATCCCGGGCCAGGGAGCCATCAGGAGGCCAGTGACAGATGGGGCTGGCTGTCCACCTGTGAGGAGGCAGCCTCTGGAAGGCCCTGGGAGCCCTTCTCTCCTGGCCTGAAATTAGAACAGACTTATCTGGTCCCACCTTCTGGTCCACACTGAGACCCCTGCTCATCCCTTCTCAGAGACTCCCTCCTCCCCCAGGCACATGTGCACAGACCCACCCACCCCCTCTGGGCAGGTGCTGAAGGGAGCCAGGCTTTGGTTGAGTTGGGCTTCCTTGGGAGGAAGTGTGGTTAGGGGAGGGACTCTGGTTTTATAGAGAGAAGACCCCGGGGCAGGCCCTCTAGGTACCTTCCCCCCATATCCACTTCTGCCTTTTACTCTCTTCGACCTCAGAAGCAAGACCTCCTTCTGGGCCTTCATTTTCTTCAGCTGTAAAATCCAGAACTTTGAGTAGTTAAGTCACCTCAAAAGACTAACCCCCTCACCCTGGCTCTGACATTCTCTGTTCAAAGGTTCTGTTCCAACTCTGACATCCCCTGTTCTCAGGCCCCTCCCAGCTCTGACATCCCCTGTTCTCAGGCTCCTCCCCCCTCTGACCTCCCCTGTTCTCAGGCCCCTCCCAGCCCTGACATCCCCTGTTCTCAGGCCCCTCCCCCCTCTGTCCTCCCCTGTTCTCAGGCCCCTCCCAGCTCTGACATTCTCAGCTGGCTTTGTGCCATAATAATCTATGTTCAAGGTCCATTATGGTGCTGACGTTAGGGGCTATTTCTAGACTCTTCTCTAGGGAAATCACAGGCTCAGGAATCCCAACTTCAGAGGTCCTTTAGCTCACCACTGGTGAATTCTGCCTTTTGGGGGAGAGCACAGAAGGGGGCTTGGAGGGGCCCAGCTTCTGAGTAAGTTCTTGGAGCTATTAAAAGGGCCAGGGGGAGGGTGTGAACAGTGATCATGGCCATGTGGGAGGTACGAGGAGGGAGCAGTTAATCCAAGCCCCAATTCCACTGCAATAGAAAGAGTCCCAACACAAGAATTTGGAGCTCTGGGTTCCAGTCCCAGCCCTAACTCTGCCACAACTGGCCGCACGACCTCAGGCTTCACTCAGCCTCACTTTCCAGTTCTGAAAAATGGGGTTAATAAAGACCCATCTGAGTACCAGAAGACATGATGGGTTTGGAAGCAGTATTGTATTTATTGAGTGCTTATGGTATGCAGGGTCAGCTTCAGCTGTGAATAATCTCCCCAGTAAGGTGGGTCATCCAGACAGCCTCAGAGCCATTTTATAAATGAGGAAACAGAGTCACAGATAGGAAGTCACAGCTCTTCAGTTGCTGAACTGGGCCTCCTGACTACTGTCCAGTCCTCTGCTATAACAGAGTACACAAGAGACTGGGGGGAGGGGGGGAGTGGTCTCTGCCGTGGCAGAGGTAAGGCATGCCCATGGTAGCTGGCTCACAGAGATAGAAGTGGGCTAGTGCCTCAGAGAGGGAAGTGAGGGACAGAGTAGAAACCAGAACCTGGCCTTTATTCATGGTTGGGGGGGGAGGAGGGAGGGAAGCATTTATTAAGCACCAACACCCCTTTATTTTACAGGGGAGGAAACTGAGACCCAGAGCAGTGGGTCAGAGGCTTAGAGGCAGAAAGGACCTCAGAGGCCGTCAAGTCTAGTCCACTCTTTTGCTTTTTCCACCATTCACTGATTTTATTCCAGCCCTTTCCCCCAAGGAAAGTGAGGCTCAGAAAGGTTGAGTTTCCCACCACCATGCAAATGCAAATGTTAATGTCCAAAGGAGAAGCCAGGTTCTCCGATTTCAAGGCCAGCACACTTGCCACCCTACCAAACTTTTATGGCCCTTTTTGGGAGCTTTCACCCAAGACTGAATTGGGAACCTCAATGAGACGTGATGGTCCTTCTGGGCATTGGAGAAAGCTGACTGGGAAAGCAGCATCTTACCTGTCTGTCGCGGGGAAGAAGGCCACTGTCCAGCAGTGGGCCTGGCTGCTTTGTGAGGTAGTAAGCTC
This sequence comes from Petaurus breviceps papuanus, assembly GCF_028583685.1. Lineage (NCBI taxonomy): Eukaryota > Metazoa > Chordata > Mammalia > Diprotodontia > Petauridae > Petaurus > Petaurus breviceps. Next base: position 91,767 of record NW_027186376.1, on the reverse strand, counting down.
CCCATCACTGCAAGTATTCAAGCAAAGACTAGGTAGACTGCTCCTGCCCCAGCTCACCCAATTTGGGATGCTGTAGTTGGAGATTCTTGCTGTCTCAGATAGACTCTAAGGGCCTTTTCTATTCTGGGGTTCTGTGATCCTCTTGCGGTTAGTGAGTGGGGGCAGGGGAAGGGCACTTCCCTCCCTAAGGGACTCCAAGGCATATATTTGTCTTTTTAAGTGAAAGGGCACACAGACTAATTTTGTCTGAGAATCTCTCCCTCATGGTCCAGCATAAAAAGGATGGCTTTGGAGACAGGTCAGGAGCCAAAATCCCAGCCCTCCCACTTCCTAGCCAGATTGCCCTGAGCAGATCATTTGACCTTTGGGGGCCTTATTTTCTTCTCTGAATTGAGTTGACCTCCAGAGTCGTTTCAGCTCCAGAATGGTGAGCCTAAGGAGCCGCCCTGACCCAAGTCTCAGTTTCTCCATCTGTAAAAACAAAGAGCTTCTCACACCCCTCTGGCTGTTGGGCTCATGTTGGCTCTCATGGCTCCTGCCCTCAGGAAGCCTTTAGCCCAGTGTCCTGATTGGTAAGGCAAACCCAGGCCCGGTTCTTCTCCCCAGTTTCCAGGCAGGGAAACTGAGGCACAAAGGGACCCGACTTACACCTCGGAGCTGCTGAGTGGTGGGGTCCTTCTCACCTGCCTGCTTCCGAAGGGCACAGGAAGCTGCTTATTCCCAAACCTGTTTTTCATGAAAAGAGAAGTGTTGTAGATAAGAGGCAGTGACTGTCCCTGGGCAGATAACCTGAGACTGAAAGGCCGGGCCCTGGGGCCTTCCCTGGGGCTTTCACAAGGTCAAGATCCAAGATTTTCTTGCCTTTTCAGATCAGTGCTGGGAAATGGGGAAAGATCTCTGGAATTAGGATTCTAGCTGGACAACCAGAAGGACCTCAGAGGCCATCCAGCCCAACCCCCTTATTTTACAAAGGAAGAGACTGAAGGTCAGAGTGGGAGGAAAAATGTCTTGTAAGATGATTGCTATCCCAGAGCTGGAAGGACCTCAGAGGCCATCTAGCCCAACCCCCTCATTTTACAGAGGAAGGGACTGAGGGTCAGAGTGGGGAAGGGACTCAATCAGGGTCCTAAGAGCTAGAATTTAAACTTAGGTCCCTCTGACTCCAAAACCAACACTTTTGCAATTACCTGGTGAAGGGGCAGAGCCATCCTGGATGGAACCGTGGATCCCAACTATCTCTGGGAACATGGCTTCTGGGGGGTAAAAAAAAAAAAAGATACCTCCTACCCCAAGATTGTATGAGGATCCAAGAGAACTATAGGATCTGGTTTCAAATGCTGCCTCTGCCCATCCCTGCCACCTGTGTGACAGTGGGCAGATCACCTCTCAGTGATTTAATTTCCTCAACTGTAAAATGGGAGTAATTAAGAGTGCCTACCTCACAGGGTTTGGTGTGAAGATCAAATGACAAACACATTTGTAAAGGCCTCTGCAAGCTCCAAGTGGCTATAGATGTGTTGATTATTATCTCGAGCCTTAAAGAGTTCTAGAAATGTGGGCTGTCATTGGTCTCTGCCCTCCAGGGGGGCCTTTTTGGGCCCTAGATCTGTGGGCAGCTAGGGGCCACAGGACTGGCCTTGGAGCTGGCAAGACCCAGGTTCAAATCTCACCACTGGCACTCAATGGTTACTTGAACCGAAGTGTGTTGCTTTCTCCTTTGTAAAATGACCTAAGAGCCTTCCAGCTACAGATCTAGCCGCTGGACTCTACCCTTTCCTGTCGCTGTGCCTCTGTTTCCCCCTCTGTAAAATGAGGGAGTTGGATGAGGTATTCTCTGAGAGGCTTTCCTATGCTCCTCTAATTAGGTGATAAGCCTATCATAGGAACCTTGGGGTCACGCTGTCCTCACCCCCGGCTCAAACATAACAAATGTTTCCTATGGAAATTCCATCCTTCTTTCAAACCAGCTCTTCCAGGAAACTTTCCCTGATTTCCTCAGAAGAAAGCCTTCCCTGAACCTCCAGTAGGATCCCTTCTTCCTGAAGCCCTTAGCACACTCTGTCTTGAATATTGGCTATTCGTGGGGGGGCAGAAACAGCATTTCATGTGTCTTTGTATCCCTTAAGGATCAGGCAATCAGTTATTCATCTAAGCTCTTATTAGGCACCTTCTGTATGCCTGAGGTTACAAAGACAAAAATTGAACAGTCTGTGCCTTCAGGAAGCTTACATTCTGTGGAGAGACAGCATGTATCTATATGAAAATGCAGAATAAATAAAAGACAGTTTGGGAGAGAGGATGCTAATGGTTGGGGTGGGAGGGAGAATCAGGGAGGGCTTCATGTAGGAGGTGGAACTTGGGCTCAATTTTGAAGAACAGTGGATTCTAAGAGGCAGAGGTGAGGAAGGAGGGCATTCCAGGCAGTCCCTCCTGCCTGGGCAAAGGCATGGAGAAAGGAGATGGCGCACCATGTGTAAGCAACAGTAAGAATGTTAGTTTGGCTAGACTGCACAGCGTGGGAAGGGGAGGAATGAAGATCTTTGGGGCCGGGTTACTAAGGCCTTTATTAATGTTTGCTCAGTGAGTGGGAAGAGACGCTAGAGATCATTGGATTGAACCCTCCCATTTTACAGAAAAGGAGACTGAGGCCCAGGGCCCTGGCTTGCTCACATTCGCCCAGATGTTAGTGGCACAGTTGGGGCCAGAAGCCAGGACTCCCCAGCGTTCTTTCTCCCCCTACATCCTGGTGACCTCGGGGAGCCCAGGATCAGCCTGGGAAAGTAGGAGAAGGGGCTGAGTTTGCTCGCTCCCTTCTCCTTCCCTCGGGTCTATAGTTTCATGCCATCAGTTGGTCAACTAACAGTATTCTTTATTAAGTTTCTGTTTTGTCCAGCCCTGGAGATGGGGCTCTCTGAATACAGTAGGTGCTTAATAAATGTTTGTTGGCTGGCTCATTGTGAGTGCCATGAGGGTAGGAGCAGCATCTCACCTAATCTTCCTATCTCCCCTGGCCCTAAGCTTGGAATCCTGCATACAGCAGGCACTTAATAAATGTTGGGTGTGTTGTATTTGCAGGAGAGACAGCTGTCTGATTGAGGTAGAAAGAATTTTCTGGCTTTGTGGCCCCAGGCTTTTGTCACTCAGCTTTTGGGGCTCAGTTTCCTCAACTGTAAAATAGGAATGATGCTCAGAGCTGTTTACAAAATGTTTCCTCTCATCAGCCTGCAAAGCACCCATTTTACAGGTGGTAAAATTGAGGCGCAGAGTTGGGGAGCTTGGAGTTCACAGAGCTCAAATCTCTCCCATCAGACCACACTGGGACTGATGATGATGGTGATGTAGCAGACAGAATACCCTCATTTCCTCGCCCTGAGCCAGGGAGCTCAGAGAGGCTAATTCACTTGTTTGGAGGTCCCACAGCTAGGAACCAGTCCACGGACATTCATTAGGCACCTACAGCATGCCAAGCCCAGGGCTAGATACTGGACCAAAAGCCATTCTGGCCCGTCACAGGCATGAGGTGGAATTGGAACCCAGGACTCCCAGGCCAGCAGTCACGAGCCCCTTCCTCTCTCAGTTGGCTCTTCTGTAAATGGTAGAATAGATTATGAGAGCCTTGAGGGTCCCTTGTGTTCCTAACATTAGCTGCCATCATTCATTCATCTAACAAACATTGACACTTTGTAACAGCTTGTAGCAATGGGATTTCTCCCTCCTCCCTCTTCTCCTCCCCCTCCCTTTCTCCTCCCTCTCCCCCTCCCCTCCCTCTTTCCTTCCCCTCCTTCCTTTCCTCTTCTTTCCCCTCCCTCTCTCCTCCCCCTCCTTTCCTACCTCCTCCCTCTCTCCTCCTCCCCCTCCCTCTCTCCTCCCTCTTCTTTCCCC
>NW_027186376.1:51558-87485 GCF_028583685.1 Petaurus breviceps papuanus | reverse complement strand
ATCCCTGACATTCCCTGTTCTCAGGCCCCTCCCATCCCTGACATCCCCTGTTTTCAGGCCCCTCCCAGCCCTGACATCCCCTGTTCTCAGGCCCCTCCCAGCTCTGACATCCCCTGTTCTAAGCTCCCTACCAGCTTTGACATCTCCTATTCTCAGGCCTCTCCCAACTCTGCCATCCCCTGTTCTCAGGCCCCTCCCAGCCCTGCCATCCCCTGTTCTCAGGCCCCTCCCAGCTCTGCCATCCCCTGTTCTCAGGCCCCTCCCAGCTCTGATATTCCTTGATTATTTTTTTAATGTCCAGTGATGACTCTGGTCAGGGCTGCTAGAAGCCAGAAGGGGGAGTGGTCATGGTGAGCTGGGCCAGTCAGGAGTCTCTCCCCATTGGTCCTAGAGCCAAGGCTGGAGGTGGGGGCCAAATTCCTGGGGCAGTTTATCTTCCCCGAGTTTGCATGTCTGCCCAGTCTGGGTGACGCCTCTGACAGATGCCAGCAGTTGTTATGCTTGTTCCCTCCCAGCCCTGGGTAGGCTGGCCAGGGCCCCGGGGGCATGGACGGGGGCAGGCAGAGAAGCCTCCTTCCTCCCTCCCCCCCTCCCCCTTTCCCAGCGGGACTTCCCTCCGTTTGGTCACCATTTCTGCAGCGTCACAGAATAGCAGGGCACAGAGCCCTGAGGACCTGAGTTCAGCTCTTGACTGATGTTTATGAGCTGTGTGACTTTGGGCAAGTCCCTTAGATTTTCTGTGCCTTGGTTTCCTCATATGTGAAATGAAAGGGTTGAATCTGATCGTTTCTGAGGTCCCTTCCAACTTTCTGTCTGTGGTCCTGTCATGTCCCTGGCCTCAGTGTCCTCATCTGTAAAACTCTGAGGGGTTTGAACTAAATGGCCTTTGGAGTTTCATGTAATTCCCAAGTTATAGTCCTAAGTAATTTCCTCCCTCTGGGCCTCAGTCTCTTCATCTGTAAAATGAGGGGCTAGTTGGCCTTTGGGCCTTAGGCCTGTGGTCCTGTACACAGAGACCATTCTAGCTGACAGGAAGCTTGGAGACCTCTTATTATTAGAGACCTTTATTTATCGCTGATGAGGAGACTGAGGCCCAGTGAGTGGGGAAGGGGCCCCCCCAAGGCAGTGATCAGGCTCTTTTCAGCACCTTCTTATTGTGTCAGGCCCTGTTCTAAGCCCCAGGGGACACAAAGGAAGCTCACATGGGGGGAATATGACTTCACCTGAAAAGAACCAGGGACAAAGAAGAGTAATACGAGAGAAATTGGGGGTGGGGGCTGTCCCCAAAAGAAGGCACCAAGATTAAGGAGGACTGGGCTGGCTTTCTCGCAGCAGCTGAGACTTCTGGGAAGCCAGAACTCAGATACTTCCTCGCTGTGTGGCCCTGAGCAAGTCACTTAACCTCTATCTACCTAAGTTTCCGTAGCTGTGAAATGGTAGTCCCCACTTCCCAGGGCTTTTTGAGGGTCCTATTCGTAAAGAGCTATAGAAACACCAGCAGTCATCATTATCGTTAGGAGGAGAGCTGTCTGATTAGAGATGAGTGTGCCTGTTGGGGGGAGGGGGCAAGGAGCCCGAGGCTGGAGGCTGGAGGCTGGAGGGGAGATGCTGTCCCAGCTGCAGGGGGCACAGAACCATTCTCAGTGGGCCCCCTCCAAGCTCTAGGGAGCAGCTGAGGCTTTAAGTCACCAAGGGAAGGATGCCAGGCTTCTCCACCAGAGGGCAACAGAGAGCCAGGTGAGGCAGCCCCTCCTTTCTTCCAGGCATCACCAGGTCACTGTCAGAGGCTGAAGGGACCTTCTTAGAGGTCTTCCCTTCCCCACCTGTCTTACAGGGGCGGGGGTTGAGGCTGAACTGGCGCCTGCTCCCAGGGGGGCTTCTCACCTTTCCCTCACCTGTCCCCTTCCTCTGCCCCCCCCCCCCCCCCCTGCAGGCCCGTGCCCAAGCTGAGGCCCTGCGCATTGGCGACGTCCACTTTTCCGTCAAGCCCGGCTCCAGTGCGACCTCCCCCAAGCTGCACTCCAGCGCCGCCGTGCATCGGCTCAAGAAGGACATCCGCCGCTGCCACCGCATGTCCCGGCGCCCCCTGCCCCGGCCAGACCCACAGAGCGCTGGAGGGCCGGGTGCCGGCCCGGGCATGAGGCCGCCCATCTCGCCGTTCTCCGAGACCGTGAGGATCATCAACCGCAAGGTGAAGCCCAGAGAGCCCAAGAGAAGCCGCATCATCCTCAACCTGAAGGTCATCGACAAGGGCGCCAAGGGCCCCGCGGGCGGCGCCGCAGGCGGAGCCCTGGCTCGGCCCAAGATCCCCTCCCGCAACCGAGTCATTGGCAAGAGCAAGAAGTTCAGCGAGAGCGTCCTGCGCACGCAGATCCGCCACGTGAAGTTCGGGGCCTTCTCCATATATAACAAGCCCTCCCCCGGCCCCGCCCCGCCCCCGCTGCCGCCGGGCAAGCCTGAGGCCGGGCCCTCCCAGGGCCCCGCCCCGCCGCCCCGGGGGCTCATCCTGGCTGCTGCCCCCTACGGCGTCCGCAGCTCCAGCTCCTCAGGATGCCCCTCCCCAAGCCCGCACTCGTCCTCCGACCCCGACGACTCGCCCCCCAAGCTCCTCCCGGAGACCCTCAGCCCGGCGGTCCCCGACTGGCGCGAGTCCGAGGTCCTTGACCTGTCCATCCCACCCGAGTCTGCAGCTACCAGCAAGCGGTCACCCCCGGGAGGGGGGCCGGGGGGCCAGACGCCCCCCTCATCCTCGGCCCCGTGCTCCCCTTCCGACCCCGAGCAGGAGGCTGGGGACTGGCGTCCTGAGATGTCTCCCTGCTCTAACGTGGTGGTCACAGATGTCACCAGCAACCTCCTGACCGTCACCATCAAGGAATTCTGCAGCCCTGAGGATTTTGAGAAGGTGGCGCAGGGGGCTGTGGGTGGGGGTGGAGGGAGCAAATGAAGGGAGGTGGTCTCCACCCAGAGGGGAGGGTGGACTTGGGCATGGGTTGGGGATCCTCTCATGCCCACATTCACTATTGTTTTGATCTCTGCTCCCTCCTGCATCCGTGCACACTCTCCCTGCCTGTCCTTTGCTGATTTTATTTGGCTCACAGGCACCCCACTTCTCTCTGACCCATACCCCCACAGCCCTAGGAGGGGACAGGAAGGATGGGGCAGGGCTTGCTTGGGAGGCACTAGGACTGCCTTAGCTGTGGGTGGGTGGGTAGGCACTTGGAAGGGCAGAAGTGAGGAAGGGACAGGTATGGTTTGTCACGAATGAGCCCAAGGCTCCCTGTTCTTCCTGGCTCCTGGCTCTGGCCTTCTCCCAGCCATCTCTGACCTGGGTCCCCCCTGTCCAGGGCTGCTGCCTCTGACATCTCACCTGTCCTGGTGGCATTGGGAGCCCAGGCAGCAAAGGCAGCGTCTGGCCAAGTCCTCTGGGGTTCTAGGTCTTGCTCCTGCCCTTCCACCACCGCCAGGACCTGGGTACCCAGAGCTCCTGTCTGTTAACTCTCGGTGCTAAATTGGCAGCTGAATGGGGTGCTCCTGAGACCTCTCCTCTCTCCCCTGACCCCAGGTGCTAACTCCGTCCTCCTTGTCGCCACCCTCCACTCCTAGATTTGAGAATGGGGGGGGGCAATTTCTTCCCACCCATTTGGGGTCCCGCCTCCCTTTGCTGTGGGTAGATATGGAAGCTGTGGCTGTCCCTGACTCCAGCATCCATGATCTGAGGCTACAGGGTTTGAGGCTTTGATTGGTAGCATGATCCCCAGCCTAAGCAAATGCATTGGGTCGGACTTCTGGTCCCTGTGTGGCAGGGTCAGCCCCTCAGCCCGCCGTCCACATCCAGACTGGGGACCAGGGCCCACTCTTTATCCCCTGCTAGCTCTCCTCCTTCCTGATTCCTCTTTGGGGGAGATGGACTGAGAGGGTCCCCCTTCCCTCCCCTCCAAAGACACCCAGGATCCGAAGTGGGCCCCTAGAATTCGTCAACCAAAGGTGCTAGCCGAGCCTTCTGGGGACACTGTCCTTCCTGTACGTGTCTGTCGCATCTTGGCGTGTATGTGCCTGTGTGTGTACGTATGTACTGTGGGGTGTGGACCATTCCCCCTCCTTCCCAGCCTTCCCCACTGCTGCCTGCACACCCTGTCTTGGTGCTTCAGTCTCTGTGTGCAGAAGGCTCACTCTTCATTCCCCCTTACCACCATTAGCCGTGGGAGTCATTATGAAGCAGTACTGCCCATAGCAAATCTTCCAGCATCCCCTAGGGCATTGGGGGCCCCACAAAACTCGAGGTCCCTGGAGGTCTTTGGTCTTCTTATTGGGTCCTCCTGCATGTTTGGTGGCCTTTTGGGACCATCATGGTCTTTTCCACATTCTCTCTGGCTCTGGGACCCAGAGAGCTGGCTGCAGAGACCAGCCTCCTTCCAGGAAGACAGAGACCCCAAATCTTCTTCATTTTCCCTGATTTTTCTGCTGCCCACATCCCTCCCACTCTCCACGGGCAGGAGCAGACCCTTAGGCCTTCCTCCTCCTTCAAGTGGCTTATCTGAGGGTGTGGGTGGGAAGGGGGAGATGGGGCTCCCAGAAAAGGAGAACCAGCAAGGGGGGGGCTCATGTTTTTTCCAGATAATATACTGTGCTTGATTAGAGGGTAATTGTTTGGGGGAGTAGATGTGTCTCGTCCAAGATGGCTGTTGTTTGATTCTAGGTTTGAGGTGTGAGAGTGAGTGTGTGTGTGTATGTGTGTGTGTGTATACACATGTGTGAGTAGGGATAGAGTGACTCCAGAAAATAGAAAGGGAAACAGAGAAATGAAAAGAGAACCCAAATAGGAAACTCCCATCTGTCCCCTCCCTTGGGGCCATCCTGCTAGTGTCTGCTGGCCCTCCTCAGGACTTGTTACAAGTAAGGGCCACTGGCCTGTGAGGGTCAGGGGACAGCAGCCCTTGGGGCATGGGACACATGGGCCCATCCTTTCCTTCCCCTGGTGAAAAGGACCAGAACCCTCCATTGGCTGGTTGGCCGTCCAAGTGCCGGCTGGCTGTCCGTCTTGGAAGAGCTGGCCTCCCTCCCCACCCCTCTGATGAAAATTCACCCGGGCGCCTAAATCTGGCCGTTTCCCGGGAACCCTGGAAACGTGTTTTCTGAGAGTCTGTCATTCGTGAAGTTTTTTCTTTCTTTCTTAAAAAAGGGTGGGGTGGGGGGAAAGTCGTGTTTTCAAAGGTGATTTTATGATGGGAGAGTGAAAGAATTAGTTTTACAAGAAAAGAAAAAAAAAGACAGAAAAAATATTGTGGAATTCCTACAGGGAGGGGGAAGAAAGAGATATTTAAAAAATAATACTAATGATTGTGATTGCACAATGGTGGGGCCATCAGCTAGCCATGTGGAGGGAAAGCCAGGAGACGGGAGGATAGCATTGTTGATCTCCAGAGTGGGCAGGGAACCCAGCGTGGCTCCTGCTACTCAGTCATCCTGTTCTCCCAGCTCTGCTAGAGGTTAGTATGGAACCCTAAGAGGTTCACAAACTATCCCCCTCCTGGGCCAAGGGGAGACAGCTTGGTGCCCTACTATGTTCACCCGTGATAGGACACAGTCCCCAGGGTCTTCCTCCCTTCTTTTTCCTCTGATGCCCACCCAAACCCTCTAGGAAGTGGGTGAAGAGGCTATCCAGTGCTGGTTGGAGGACTGGCTTGCAAAGGCCAAATTTGATGGGTGAAGGAGATAGTGGGTGGCGTCCTCTATAGGCTAGACCTCCATGAGGGACCCTTAACCTGGCCATCCCCCAGAGGGTAGAAAGGGGCTGTAGGGAGCAGGAACAAGAGGCCAGGGCATGGGGATTGGGGTGGGAGTGGCACCTTTGCAGACCTCTGAGGAGGAGGGTCCTTCTTCAGGGGAGAGAGACCCCCCCCACACACACACACCCATGGAGGACCTCAGGGAGGGCTTAGGCTTTAGAGGTAGATTATATCAATTCCTCCCTGTCCCCCAAATAGAGATGCCCACCTGTGCCCTACATGGTTTGATGCCTACCCAAACCCTCTAGGCCCAAAAGCAGAACTTTTCTGGGCTTCAGGGTCCCTAGTGGCCCTGGGGGGACTGAATACCTCTTCTCCTAGGTTGGCTCTGAGCAGAGGGGTGATGCGCCCTCCAAGGCCTCAGCTGCTTTTCCCTTTGCCCCCTAACCAGGCAGAAGCTGCAGTCCACTTCTCTTTATTTTTGTATGCCAACTGCCCCAAACCCCATTTTCCCAAGCCTGATTTTGTCATGAGAGCCCTTTGGGTTCCCCCACTGTCCCCACTTGTCAGAGAAACCAAGGTCTGGTCTCATATGTGAGACTGTTCCTGTCTAAACTGTGTGACTCCCCCCACCAGCCCCCGATCACCTTCTCCTCCCCATCTCTGAGCTGGGCTGGAGGACATGTGTTTTTCAAAAGCAGTAAATGGGAGGTGGGAGCTGGGATGCCCGGGTCAAGGACTGGGCAGAGGAAGGGAGCATCACTGGGCCATCCCTGCTGGGCCCCAGTCATGGTGACCCCAGCATACAGCAGCCTCTACTGGGACAAGGGAGGGGGAGTGGGGGAGCCATGGAGGCCCTATCCCTACTACCCTTTTTAGCGCTTTACAATTTTCAAAGCACTTTCCCCATCTGTCGTCTCACTCAGTCCTGGGGAGGCAGGTATTGTTACTACTATTTTAAACCTGATAGGCAGCCTGGTGTAGCAGATAGAGGAAGATCTGTGTTCCATTCCCAACTTCCACACCCTGGCTGTGTGACCCTGGGTAGGTCACCTAACCCTCTGGGCCACAGTTAGCTTTGAGACCAGAAGACTCACAATTTTGTGCTGGTTTCCTCAGCTGTGGTTCCCATCCAGTCCCCCCAAAATGTTTTTAAGATGAGGGAGACTGTGCCCCAGAGAGAGGAAGCACCTTACCCAGGATCTCACAGTAAATAGCTGATTTGGGATTTGAACCCAGATGTGACTCCCGAAGTCGGGATCTCATTGCCCTACCTTGTGCTGCTCTTTGAGGGGGAACAAAAGGAAGTCTGGGCAGGGGAGAGGAGACAGGGGGGAAGGCCCAGACTCTCAGAGTGGGTGTTGAGGGTAGACACCCTTATTCCACCCAGTCCCACGGATGCCCTAGGCGATCAGCACCGGGGGCTTGGCCAGTCATCCCTGTGGGCACGCCGTGATGGACCTGGGCTGCTCTGCCTTTGTTTACCCTCTTGTCTGCCCCTCAAAGGTGGTTGCTAGAAAGAGATGGATGAAGGAAGCAGTGGGGCCTGGGGGGATCTGTCCACTTTGATTGTGGGGGGGGGGTGGCAGGCGGGGTCAGGCTTGAGACCTGTGCCTCTCCTCATCCTGCCCACCCCAGCCCAGCCCCTTCTACCATTTTGCACTTCTTGCCTTGGAGAGACCAGACTGGTCTGAATCCACCCGGCATTATTCCCCAGTTCTCATGCACTGGCCCAAGGTCGCCTCCCTGGGGCTCTTGGAGACCCACTGTGTGCCCCGAACCCCCACCTTGGGAGGAACCTGGCAAACGAACGAAGTTCTCCACGTGGATTTCTGATGAAAACCCTCCTTTTCCGTCCTCCTGAAGCTGGGGCTTTCAGACCCCATTCTGTCGCCCCCTTTTCTGATTGTTCCTGGGATTGAGGAACAGAGGCCCCGGGGGAGGGACGGGCAGGAAGGTGGACACGAAGCCCGCCTCCCAGCCCATGCCTGCCTGTGTGCCAATGTCCTCCATCCAAGTGAGCCCTGAGGGACCCAGGTGGGCCAAGCCCAGGTGGAGACTTTGTTTTCATTTTTAAAAGCTGAAACAAAACAAAAAAAAAAGAAACAGCCCTTAAAAGGATTAATGTATCTTATAATTTTTTTTTAGATTTTTAAAGAAAAACGCATTTAATGAAAAGCATTGTGCACGAATGAATTCTATATATAAATATATACACACACATATCTCTCTCTATTTTGGGAGGGGGCCCTGTCATCTTTTCGTTTCCTAAATGGAGTGTGTTGGCTCGGCTTCCTGTGTTCGATGTTTAAACGTCCAGCTCCCAGCTGGCTAAACTTGCCCCCCCCCCCCCCCCCACACCCGGGGGGGCCCGGGGAGGGGGGGCCCCCCCCCCCCCCGGCCCCCCCCCCCCCCTGCCCTCACCTTCCCCGGCCCCTCCCTGCCCGCACCTTCCCTGGCCCCGGCCCCACCCTGCCCACACCTTCCCCGGCCCCTCCCTGCCCGCACCTTCCCTTCCCCAGCTCACGTTTGCGGGGAAGGCTGGTTGATCTTGGGCTTGGGGACTTCTTTTGGTTCTTTTGGGGTCTTTTCCTGGTTGTTTTGTGCTAATTACTCTTCTATTGTACATTTTGTTTTTCCTGCTGCTCTTCTGTATTGTATCAATGCCAGGAATGGGGAGCTAAAAGCCGATTTTTGCCCCCCAATAAATTGTTACATTCCAAAGCTCCAGCTTCCTCCGGCCCCAGCTTCGGCTGCTGGCCTGTCTCTGCTTCTTTTCTTTCTGAAGGGTGGGCTCCCTGGGGGCTCCCTACAGAGTCTCGACAGAGCCCCTGCCTGATTCATAGTAGGCGCCTTAATAAAAGCTCCTTGACTTGATTTCGTCTTAATGGTTCCATCCCCATCTTGGGAGTCAGGATCATGGAGCCTGTGAAGGTGTGGATGGACCACAAGCCAGAAGGAGACTGGCCAGCATCAATCCCAGCCTTGGTCTCCTTCCTGTATGGTCTGACCTGCTCAGGCTTTGGATGGCACACTCCTCTCTCCTGAACTAGAACTTAGAACAGAGGATGTCAGTCAACAAGGATGTTAGGACCTAGAATGTCAGGGCTGGGAGGGAACTTAGAAGGGGGTATGTCAGGGCTGGGAGGGGCCTGAGAACAGGGGATGTCAGGGTTGGGAGAGGCCTTAGAACAGGGGACATCAGGACTGGGTCCAAGAACAGGGGATGTCAGATCTGGGAGGGGCCTGAGAACAGGGGATGTCAGAGCTGAGGGGGGTCGGGCTTAGAACTTAACAGAGCTAGGAAGAAGCTTAAAGCTATATGGCCTCAGCCCTTGTTTTATAGTTGAAGAAAGCCCCAGAGAGGGCAGTGATTTTCCCAGGGCCATGCCAGGCTGCTGTGAGGACTTCGGTGACAAAGACGTGCCATTGGGGCTTGGAATTGACCTAAGGACAGGTTTTCCCTTCAGGTGAGGGATGGGTTCGCCAAACCTGAAGGCAGGCTCCGGGTTCGAATCCCATCTTTGTTCCTCACTACCTGAGTCTGGAGCTTGGGTGAGGTCGGGAATGGAGAAGTGAGTTTGATCATCCATAAAGCGGTAGGAGAAAGTCAGCGTGGAAGAGAGAGGGACTGTGTGAAATGAGGGCAGCCACCATTGCACGGGAGAGCAGTCTTTGGAGCCAGAAGAGGCTGGCACAGACCACAGGAGATGTCTCACTAATGAGCACCCTTTGCCTCTGCCAGCATCCTACCCTTTCCCAAAGCTCTTCTCATCGCGCAGCCCCCTGCTTAACAGACCTTCCACCCTCATTTTCCAGATGATGCTTGGGGACCCGAGCGCCTCAGTCGGCAAGGCTAATGGGGGACTAGCAGGCACGGAGGCAGGCTGGTGTGGAGAGACTGTGGGCAGGGGGCCCGCTTTCCCATCCTGCAGGCATCTGCTCTCGGCAGCCGCACACAGCTGGCCCTACCCAGAACCCTTTTTCAGCCTTGTGTTCTCTCCACAACCCTCACGACATGTTGGCTGCTATTTAGTCTTCTCTAAAGCTACCATTCTTTGAAAGATTGCTTGATGCAGGGCTGCTCAATGCCTCTTGTCAGTCTCCTGGATACGAGGTCTATTCCCCTGGAGAAAAGCAGCAGAACATTTTGTACTGAGCTGGTATTATTAATATTCTACATGAAGGCATATGGAATACATTAAGGCCAGGTTTTCTCTGAAGGATGCCCAAATCCATTCTTCTAGGAGATAGAAATGGGGGCCAGAAGCCCCCCAGGGAGGGCTGGCAGAGGCAGTCCCACAGGGACCAAAGTTGTACAGGTCCAAATAGGTCTTTGTTGGCCAGAGTAAGTGACAGGGTTCAGTGTGTTGTGGGCCTCTGTCTATACTGAGTGCTGAAGTTACCAAGTTGCCCAATCCTAGCTCCAGAGCTAGAAGTGACCCCAATCCCCCCCTAATTTTATAGATGTGGAAACTGAGGCCCAGAGACTTCACAGGAGAATAGATCCAGAACTGGAAGGGACCTCAGGGGTTATCTAGTCCAACACCCCCCACTTTCATTTGACATATAAGGAAATTGAATCCTATACTGATAGACCTACTTTCATTAGGTCACAGGGGGTAATGAGTGTTTTGAACCGTGGCTGGTTCTACTCCTCTCCATAGACATAGGCAGAATTTCTGCATGGATGTGGGGTGGGGAGGGGTTATAAGGGAAAGGGGGAGTGTGATAGTGTCTTATCGAAGCATGGATGTGGCAGATAGGGGGGAGAAATGCCCCCAGGATTCTGCTTTTGGTACCCTCTGAATCCAGCCTTCCCCCCAGGCACAAAGCTGCCCTTGCCCAGTGCCCAGCAGGTTGGTGGGGATAGGGTTTTGTGGCTCAGCTGAGGATCCCCTGCCTCATAGTGCCAACATTCTCAGGAGCTGTGGATGGTGGGGAATTGGTTAGGGCATTTGTCCTTTTACCTCTAGGGCAGGTAGGATGCCAACAAGAAATCCTGTGGCTGCCTCAGCCTGGTGTGATGGAACAACAGAAATCCCCATGACTTACTTTGATCGTCACACCTGTGGGCCTTGGTCTTGTGTCCTCAGGAAATGTGACATCTCTAGGTTCTTTCCACCTTCGACTTTCTGATCTCAGATCTCTGTCTCCCTCACTCTGATATGAGGACCCCCTGACTGTTTGCTCATCCATGCCTCCCTCTGAACTCAGCTTACCTGACTGCTACACTTGCTGATTCCCTCTGCCTCTGAGTCCTGCTCTGACATGCCTAGAAAATTTGCTGAAACATTGGATAGCAGAGTGAAGATTCACAAAAAGACCTCTCCTGACTACATAAACAGGGCTCCTGACCTTGAGGGTCTATAAACTTGTTTTTCTTTTTACTTTGATAATTCTAATTTAATATGATCGGTTTCAACAAAATGTATTAAAATACGATCTGTTTCCTTTGTAATCCAATGTATTTTATGCATTTCCCAACATGTTCCTTAGGAGTCCACAGACTTCACCAGATTGACTGCCAGAGGGGGGCCAGGACACCAAAAGCAGTTAGGAATGAATAGTAAAATCTAATAAGATCATATTTTACTGGGAGAAATGTAAAGTCACTCATTGAGGTTCAAACAATCAACTTTATAGTCACATTACCAATCAGTCAATAAACATTCATTAAACACTTACTGTGTACCAGGAATTGGGTCAAGTACAAATAGGCCAAAACAGTCCCTTGCTGGTAATGAGTTCACATTGTAATGATAGAAGATGGGAGATAACAGTTTGTCTGAAAAAGATTTTAAGGTTTTAATGGATCACAAGCTCATTGTGAGTAAGCAATGCTGCCTTACCAGAAAAGGCAAAAGGCAGTTGTGATCTGCCTTCAGACAGACATAATGTTAAAAAATAAAGTGAGTTCTGCTGCGTTACACCCTGTGCAGACTCTATCTGGGATATTCTGTTCAGTTCATGGCACCGTTTCTAGGGTGATGTGGGCAAGCCAGTGGCGGCATGCTGGGGGAGGACAATGGGCTTGCCTTCAAATCTGGAAGACTTGAATTCCAGTCTTGCATCTGACACCAAGTCCCCGAGTCCCTACACTGGATCCATTGCTCACCTTTATTGCTTAAGGGAGTTGTCCTCCACCTCCCACCAAAAAAGTTGTTAAGCTAGGCAGAATCCAGAGAAGATTTAGGATGGGGAAGAGGCTGGAGATCTTGCCAAATGTGGTTCAAGGAAGGAATTGAGGATGGTTATCCATGAGAAGAGAAGACGGGAGGGAGTGGTGTGACTGTAATCTTCCCTTATTTGAAAGACTTTGATAAGGGAGGGGGAGTATTAGACTGTTCTCTTGGGTTGCAGAGGACGTATCCAGGAGCAGTACAGGATGATGTTGCTACAGGCAGACTTGGGCTCCATGTAATGAAAAGCTCTCTAGCAACTCAAGTCATTGCAAAGAGGAGTGAGATGCTCTGGGAGGTAGTGAGTTTCCTGTCTCTGGAGGTTATCAAGAAAAAACTAGAGGATTACTTTCCAGGAAGTTGTAGAGGGGATCCCTATTCAGGTACAGAAGAGTTGGACTAGATGGCCACTGGAGTCCCTTCGTTGACAAGGTAAGTCATATAGATGTCATTTTGGCCATTGAGCCAAGTGGTAGGTTGAAGTCTTTGGCAGAGCTCTGGGGGAGGGCAGGAGGAGGGGAGAAGGACTGGGTGAGTTGGAGTGGTAGCATGGCATGAGTGGATAGGATGCTGGGCTTCAATCAAGGAGATCAGTGTTCAAATCTCAGCCAACACACCTAAGAGGTCTGTAACCCAGGGCACAGTCACATAACCTCATTGAGTCTAAGGCAGCACCCCAGGCTCTATTTACTAAGTTGTAGATAGGTTGTAATGTGCTTTGTTAAAGATAATTCTAGGAATTCCCTTCCCAGACTCCCAGATCCTTCTCATATTGATGGACCAAGTGAATCAATACTATAAGCAAGGTTTCTGGGTACTCTCTAAACTACTCAAGAAAGCAAAGCATTTTCAAGTATTTTAGAATGACTCTTTTGCATATTCTTCGTATATATGCATCATCTTCCCTCCGAGCCCCAATCTATTCAGATTCTTCCTGTCCTTCAAGTATCAGGGCTAGTGCAGACCCCTCCAGGGAGCCTCCCTAATAACCCCAGCCCATGCTGAGAGCTCTCTCTCCTCTGAGCTATAAATAACACTTAATGTCATGTAACACTGAACTATCTGCTGTCTGCCATATCTCTTGGACTGTCTCATACTATTTTTTTGTAAAAGTTTTATTGATATCTTTAGTTTTTACATCATAACCACTTTTAAATATACCTCACTCACCCAGTGAGTCTTCTCATATAAAAAGAAAAACAAGTAAGCAGGACTGGTCAACATGGTGACCGAATTTAAGAGGGCATGCCTCATTCTGCAACCATAGTCCCCAACCTCTCCAACTAATGAAAGAAAATTACTATCCTTGTCAGGATTGGCATTACAGAGACATAGCCATTAGCCTCAGTTCAGTGTTCTTTCCACATAAATTTTTGTATTCACTGTGTATATTATTTGCCAGAGTTTTTTGTTCTTTATCAATTTACACATGTCTGTATTTTAAAACTTTTTACACATCAATCTTGTTTTCCCCTCTAATGTCAGTCAACATTTATGAAGGGATTTGTATGTGTCCAGCGCATAATGAGAAGTTACTGCAAGATAATCATGGTTCTTAGGACAGAGACTTTCAGGGCTAAGTGGGATCTTAGAGTTCATCCAATTCAATCCCCTTATTTTGCAGAGAAGGAAACTGAGGCTTACGATCACACAGCAAGTCACTGGCAGAGTGAGCTTGAACCCAGTCTCCATCAGCATCATCAGTTTTCTTATTGGCCCCCAGAGTCCAGGACGCCAGTCTGGTCTCAACCTCTTCCAAGCAAGTTTCCCCATCTGTAAAATGGAGGAGTTGGAATGCTTGTTAAAAGGCCCCTTCCTGCTCTGAAAGTTCTTTTGTTCTAGGTTGGTCAAAGTCTTCCTAGTGAAATAGGAGGTTGATCTGGTCCTTGAAGGATGGGGGAGGATTTTCACAGAGCCCTTCTCGTTTCCCCAGAAGGGCATGGTTGGCTGCCAGCCTATTTGGGCACAGTGGAACGATGGGGTGCTCACCAACTCTCTGGGCCAGCATTTATACAAGTCCTGAAGTAGTGTGGGGATGGGGAGGAGTGAGTGTGAGGGTTGGATTGGGGGCAGGATGCAGGGAAACGGGTAGAGATGTCACCAGGAAAAGGAATTCTGGAATAAGAGGGGGCAGGACTCTTCCGCTTCTCAACGTCTTGAATGAGCATTCTCTTTCTTGTCCTTTTGAAAAGAAGGATCAGGGATTAGGGTGTAGGAAGGAGGGTTCCCTGAGGACACATGATTGTTGAATTTCTGCCAGAACCAGAGGAAATGAGGGTACAATGCAGAGGGAGGCATCCCTGAGATCATAGGAATGTGCCTCCGCACCCCTGCCCTCGTGTTATGGAAAGGTGGGAAGCTAGGATCAGGACAATGGGGTCCCTGAAGACCCCTGAAAACCCTTTTCCCTTTTGATGTGCCCGGGCGGGGAGAAGAGAGTAAGTTGTAGAGAAAGGCAACCTGGTGTAATGGCCTACTGGACTTGGAGTCCGACAGCCACAGGTCCATATCCCGCATTGGACACTTTAGCTCTGTGACCCTAGCCAAGTCCCTCTTTGTGTAAGATCATGTGGTCTCATATGTCCCTTCTGGCTCTAAATTAGGACCCAGTGCAGAAAAGAAGCCAGGATGACTCCGGAGAAGGGGAAAGGAGAGCTGGCATTGGCTGGAAAGGAAAGAAATCTCTGAAAATGCATGAAAGTCCCCGTTCCTTCTTACGTTCTGGGGAGGGATGGGGCTGAATTGTGTAGAGGAAGGTCCCAGACAACACCCACTATGCTATGGGGAAGACCAAGGCTTGGAGAAGTCTGGATGTCACCTTTCCCCTTGTGGCCCGGAAAGGAGGAGAGGGTTCTTTGAGGCCCCCTTGAGTCCCGCTTTCTCTGGCGGGGGTCTCCCCCTCCCATTACAGAGACCAGCGAGGCTCTGGGAGATAGTGGCGCACCATCAGAGCGCGGGGCTGGAGGCCCTGGCAGGTGGGGCGGTGCAGGGGAGGGGAGGGGCGGGGAGGAGAGGGGCGGGGTCGGCGCAGCCTCCCACTCCCTCTTGTAGCGGGAGCGGAGCTCAGAGCTGCGGCGGCGGTAGCAGCAGCAGCAGCAGCAGCAGCGGCGCGGCGGTACCCGCAGAAGTAGCAGCAGCTCCAGCCGCGTGCCGGGCTTCCTTCCCTCCGGTCCTTTCGCCGCTGTCCTGCAGTCCGTCTCCCCCCTTCCTCCCCAGCCCGCGTGTAGGGGCCGTGCGGCCCCCCCGCCGCCCGCGCCACCCTGAAGTTCCTGGCGGTGCTGCTGGCCGCGGGCATGCTGGCCTTCCTCGGTGCCATAGTGTGCATCATCGCCAGCGTGCACCCGGCGGCCAGCCCGGCCCGGGCGCCCTCCGCGGCCGCCGCCGACAATGACTCGAGCGCCGGAGCCGCGGCGCTGCTGCCCCCGGGGCCGGAGCAGAGCCTGAGCGCGCTGCACGGGCCCGGCGGCTCGGCCGGGCCGCACGAGCTGCCCCTGCCCGGCGGCGGCGGCGGCGAGCTGCTGGCCAGCGCCCGGCCGCTGCAGCATCCTCTGCTCTTCAGCCGCTTCCTGTGCACGCCGCTGGCCAGCGAGTGCCCGACGGCGTCGGACGGGGCCGCGGTGCAGGGCGACGGGCCGGGTTCGGGGCAGCAGCAGCAGCAGCAGCGGCAGCGCGAGGAGGAGCTGCTGGCCCTGCAGACCACGGCCGAGCAGCTGCGGCAGACCGCGCTGCAGCAGAAGGCGCGGATCCGCGCCGACCAGGAGGCCATCCGCGAACTCACGGGCAAGCTGGGCCGCTGCGAGAGCGGGCTGCAGCTCCCCTTCCAGGACGCGGGGCCCTCGGGCCGCCAGGACACCATGAACGACGGCCCCGCCTGGGACTCCCCGGCCGTGGTCCGTGAGCTGGAGGAGGCCGTGCGCGCCCTCAAGGAGAGGATCGAGAAGATCGAGGTGAGCGGCCGCCCCTTCGGGCGTAGGGCCATCCCCGTAGCCGGGGCCGCAGGCCGGGAGCTCCTGGGGGCCGGGACTGCAGGCGCCTTCGCCTCTTCGTATCCCCCGCGCCCTGCGCAGAGGCCCACTCCGACGAGGAGGAGGCGCCTGCTAAGCGCCTGTTGGTTGACGAATGGCTTGAGCTCTCCAAGGTCTGCAGAGCGCTTGCCTCTCCGCAGCCCCGCAGGGCAGGCAGTGCAAACATCGTGCCCATGCATACATAGGGGTGCCCAAGATGAGCTCGGGGTGCGGAGTGAAAAGAGGGATGGAGGGAAAGAATAGGGTTCTAGTCTTCTCACCGCTGTGTGACCTTGGGCAAGTCCTCTCCTCCCTGTCTACGCCTCACTTTCCTTCCCTGTAAAATGTAGGGGGCTGGGCTAGATCTCTAAGGTCCGAACTAGTCCTAGATCCTCAGAGCTCCGGAATCCCCCAAGGATCAGAGGGAGACTTGGGATGTCCAGGGGCTTCTCCTGCTAACTCCCTTCTGGAAGAGAGCTGGTGTAGGGCTGAGTCTGTTAGGAGACCCAAGGACAGCCTCCATACAGAAGTCCCACTCCTCCATCCCGCCCTGTTTGCCCTCCCTAGAGGGGCCAGAGGGGCAAGCGGCTGCTCTGGAGAGCTGACTAGGAGGTTTTAAGGAGAGCTGTGGGAGTTCTGCCCTAAAAGGTCCTAGCTCAGGGCTCCTGCTAGCTCCCCAGAGGGGCCCAGCTGAGAATTTGCCTTCATCGGTTGTTGAGTGATCTCACAGCCAGCCACTACCCCTCCCTCCCCCAGGGAGAAGGAGCTAAGAGCGAGAAATGCTGGGCTCTGTGCCCGGGTTTCACAGGGGCTGCTGCCTTCAGCCTTCCACCTGTGGGCAATGGACATCTCTCCCTATTTCTTCTCTCTCTGTGCCCAGAACGGCCTCTCAGGGCTGAGGGGAAAAGAGAGATGATTTGGGTCTAGAGAATCCCTTAAAAAAAAAAAAAATCCATGGCACAGTCCTCACCTGGAGGGGAAAGGAGGACGACCTGTCATTTATGTAGAGTCTACTTAGGAACTGGTTAGGAAGCCGTGGGAGGTCAGACTATCTCAGATATTATCCTGTTACAGATGAAGAGACACACCCACCTTGCCTTGGTCTATCGAGGTAGAGGAGGGGAAATAAACAAACAAAAGAAAACCCTAAATCGTGGGTTTTGAATTCAGCTCTGCCACAATCTGTGTGACCTTGAGTACGTAATTTGCCTCCGGAGCCTCAATTTCCTCATCTATATGATGTGGGGGGGTTGGAGTGAGTTCCTCTCAGTTCAAGCATCCTGCAGAACTTTGATACCCGATGCAAAGTTGTATGGCCCCTGCTTTCTACTCCTCCCTCAACCCTCTTCTCCTCCCAAGCCCCCAGTGTTCTCTGTCCCATTAGACGCACTGTCAGTTGAGTGGGTTCAAAGGCCAGGAATGGGATTTAGAGCCAAAGGACCCGGATCTCAATCCAGACTCTGTCACCTTGCCTGACATCCGGCAAGTCACTTGGGTCGATTCACTGTGGGCCTTAGTTTCCACCTTGTAAAAGATTAGATTGGATGACCTCTAAGGTTCCTCCCAAATCTAAATCTATCGTTCTGTGATTCATTTCAGCAAACTTTTAGGGAACCAGTAGCCTCAAGCAAAGATAGCTCTATATTAGACGAGGCAGAAAAAAGTCCCTGCCTTCAGGGTTAAGTAGAGGATTTACAATTTAAGCCTTTCTAATTCCTTACATTTTTATAGGTAGGCAGGCGAGAGGCTGGGGAATCAAAGCTTCGAACTTTGACAAATATTTATTAAGCTCTTCTTTTGTACAAGGAGATGATTTATTCCTCTTTTACACATAACAGTTCTGGTTCAAAAGCAGCTAGACATCACAAGCGCTGGCCGGGAGGCAGCAAGCCCTGAGTTCAGATCTGATTCTCACTTGTGGGACCCTGTTCGAGGAACTCAAGCTCTGCCTGCTTCAGCTCCCTCCACTAGAAAATGAAGATATTAATAACACCTCACTTCCCAGGGTGGCTGAGCGAATCAAGTGAGATCATATTGCAAAACTTAAATCCCAAGGAAAATGTGAGCTATTATTACTATTATTAAGTGATCTCTGTGGTGCCTTCCAATTATAAGCATGGGGGGGGGATTGAGTTCATTAGTCTGATATTTAACAAGCATTTATTAGATATAGACTATGAACGTATGTGCTGCTGGGTGTCACATAAACCTAGTCCCTTCCCTCTGGAAGCTTACATTCTACTGTGCCCCACACCAGGTGCTAGGTGTTGGGGATACAGTTACAAAAGGGAGACAGTCTCTACCCTCCAGAATCTTATCTTCTACTATGGGGCTATCTTAGGTACACAGATAAGTCAGTACAAAGTAAGATGGAGGAGGAGAAAGAAGAGGGGGGAGGGGAAAGTGGGAGAGGAGTAAGAGGAATAGAGGAAAACATAAACAATGGGTTGGGGAATAAGGAAGGACTGCCTTCAGGAGGTAGCCCCTGAACTGAATCTTTCAGGCAGCTAGGGACTCCACAAGGTGAGGTGAGAGAATATCTCAGGCACAGCATGGACATGGCAGGTGGACAGATGCCTAGAGATGGCCCTTCCTTAGCTCTCTCCATGTAGAGTGAAAAGCCTTGTCCCCAGATGGAGCGGGTGAGGACAAGGTTCATGGGATTTTCCATGTTTCTGTATATTCAGCAAGTGACTTTCTACTCCATTAATGTGTAGCACCGGTCCTGCCAAAGTGCCTACATGAGTGGATGCCATTGAAAACTTGGATACCTCTTTGGAAATATGAGCAGCACCCAATTTCCAAGTGGAAGGAAATGGAGACTGAGAATAGGCTTTTTCCTCTCCTTCTACTCCTCACTCCCCACAGCACATGCAGCATGCAGATGGTCCTGGTGGGTTGTGCTTGGCTATCCTGCCTTCCTGGGCATCCCAAGATCATGGAGCCAGAAAGGGGTTGGCTTCCTTCCCAGCCTATGCTTGGCAACACCTCCAGCTTTTGGCTTGGAAAGGCCCTCCCAGCAGGACCTGCTGCCTATGTTGTGTCACTTCAGGTAGATGGTCATGGTGGACTCTGGCCAACCTTGGACCACAATGCCACCTCCCCACAAGAGTAGTCCTGACTTAGCTTTTCTCTCCTTCCTTCCACATTTGTGTAACTAAAAAGTCCTCCTGAGGGTGGGAGGCAGGTGTCTTGTCCCACAAGGTATGGGGGAGCGGGGATGAATAGAGAGCTAGCAATGGGCAGAACCAGGAAATGGTGAGGTAGAGATAATGCTGGAAACCGAGAACTCCTGGACTTGATTTCTGAAGGAAGGTTTGGCTGGAGACTTTGGCCCTAAATCTTCTTAGGTTGTGGTGGCCCCCAGGACCCTAAATTCTATTGGTCACATCTTCATGAAACCTGGAAGGATCAACAAACTGAAAGGAACCTTGAAAGGCCTAGGGAGGGGAAATTAGCTACCCAAGAACACACAGGTGGCAAGTAGTAGAGACAGTACGTCCTCAGATTCTCAATCCAGACTTCTTTCTGGCCATCCCAAACTGCCTCTTGAAGTCTGTTTCCCTTCTCTCTTGGGAATAGGAGCCTTAGAGATGGGCCATGAAGAGTTGGTCTGGACTTAGTGGAATATGCTGCACTCAGGTTACCCCTGTCTCTGTGTCATTATTCAGATCCTTGCCTGGATAGAGGGTGAAAGGGACTGATCCCAGAGAGGTTCTAGGTTGGGAATCATAGTGTGATGGGTAGGGCTTAGAGTCAGAAGACCTGGCTCTGAATTATGCCTCAGAATCTCGCTAGTTAGGAAAATAACTTAATGGCTCTGAGCCTGTTTCCTCATGTGTAAAATGAGGGGATTACATTCAATGAAAAGGACCATAGACTTCTAACCCTAAGTCTATGACCCTAGGACCCTGGCAGGAGACAACACCTCCTGTTTCCAACTCTGGGCACCTCTGTCCACCAGAATATAAAGCTCAGTTTCCGCTTCTGAAGGAGAAACTGGGTAAGAGACTTATTGTTATTAACAATACCAACCCGGGAGGCCATGTAGCACAGTGAGTAAGAGCACCAGCTCCAGTGTCGGGATGACCTGGGGATCGAATCCGGGCTCAGATCCTCAGCACCACACCCAGAAATAACTGGCCGTGTAACCTTGAGCAAGTTACTTAACCCCAATTGCTTAACAAAAAAGCAATACCAACTCCTTCCTCTCCTTTGCTGCTTACAAATAATTTCTGCAGACATGACCTTATAACACCACCTACTCCTCGAGGTAGGAAAGGCAGGTATTGTTATCTCTATTTTACAGATGTGGAAACTGAGACTCAGAGAAAAGTGACTTAATTTAGCCAGGGACACATTCCTAGTAAAGCACAGAGCTGGGACTGGAACGGAGGTCTCCTGAGTAGATGACCCCAAGGAGAAGGGGTAACTTGGGAGGAGGTGCTTACCGGGAGATTTCATGGCCTTTTGGTGATTTTTAGAGGAAGCCCTGTTCAGTATCAGAGAGCCTCTGACATCCCTGCCTCCTCTAAGGTTTGGACAATCTCTAACTTGTGACCTTGAAGTAGAAACACATTAGGCCAGAGCTTTGCTAAATAATAGAAAAGAAAGGATACTTGTGCAATTCTGGGCAAGCCCCAGGCCCTTTTGGGGTGTCAGTTTCCTTATCTGTAAAATCGGGGTATTGGACTGGTGGACCTCTAGAAGCCTTCCCAGCTCTGAGATTCTCTGTTCTCAAACTCTTCCTAGCCCTGACATCGCTGCTCTAAGCTCCCTCCCAGCCTTGACATCCCTGTTCCTCAGGCCCCTCCCAGCTCTGACATTCCTGGTTCTAAGCTCCCTCCCAGTCCTGACATTCCCTGTTCTCAGGCCCCTCCCAGCCCTGACATTCCTGGTTCTAAGCTCCCTCCCAGCCCTGACATTCCCTGTTCTCAGGCCCCTCCCAGCCCTGACATTCCCTGTTCTCAGGCTCTTCCTAGCCCTGACATTGATGTTGTAAGGCCCCTCCCAGCTCTGACATTCTACATTTACAAGATCACAGATTTAGAGCTTTGAGGTCCAAGAGTCTAGTCCCTTCATTTTACCAGTAGAGAAATTGAGGCCCAGAGAAATGACAGGTCTTAGAGCAGAGCTAGGTTTTGAGCTCACATCCTGGGATTCCAAACCCAACCCTATGCTATGCTCACTCAGTAGTGTCTGAGGGACCCTCCATCCTCTGCCTTTCTGTGTTCCTGAAATTCTGCATTTCACGACTATGAAAATTCCCTGATCACCCGGCTCTCGGCTTTGAGTATGTCTTGGGCAGTGGTTCCCCTGCAGAGGAAACCCAGAGAACTGGGGCCACAGGATAAATCATGGGGGTATTTCTGTCCCCCAGTCTCTCCCAGTACTCAGGTCAATCGAAGGAGGAGCAGAGTCAATAAGGGGATTGAGAGGAGCCTTTTCTGAGATCTATTGATTTTATTTTGATTTACTTCTCAAAATTTGCTGCAAAAGGGAAGGAGATTGTTGCCAGGGAAGGAACAGAGCCAGGGACTGGACTGCACTGGTGACCACTTTGTGGAATGTGATGGTGCCATTTTCATCTTTAGGTGACAATGGGGGTGGAAATGGATTCTGTCCCTCTGTCCCTTTTAAGTAGGGAGTGATCAACACAAAGGGGGAAGATCTGGATCTGAGTCCCAGTTTTTTCCATTGACCCTCTAAGCCTCAGTTCCCTCATCTGTAAAGTGAGCTACCATGTGATCTCTAAATCTCAGGAGAGGCAGGGTGGAGAAATCTCTGGACTTTAGAGGATCTGGATTCATCTGTCAGCTCTACTGCTTAGGAGCTGAGTGACCTTGGGCAAATCATTAACCTCTCTGGACCTGTTTCCTTATTTGCAAACCAAGAAGTTTGGACCAGATGTTTCCTAAGGTTCTGTCCAGATCCAAAAGGTTGTTTTTAATGACAACAGCTGGATTTTTATGGAACTTTAAAGTCTGCCCAATGCACTGTGGACACATATTCTCTTATTTGAGCTTCATGATGATTTGGGAAGAGTTTGGTATTAGGTATTCCTCTTTCATCATTACCTGTTTTCCCAGCAAGTTTAATCCTGACTTTCCAGAGCTAGCAACAGAAGGAAATGGGAATAAATGAGTGCTTATCAAGTTACTGGAGGGGCGAGGAGGAGGACTGGGGGATACCATTGAGGGAAAGGTACCACGAAGGGGAGAAATACAGGGGAAGGTGCTAAGAGATCCCCTTTTCTGCCACTCCTGGTGTGTCCATAAGGCCAGTCACTTCCACCCCTTGAGGCCTCAGTTTCGCCTTGTCTACGATGATGGGGTTAGACTTGATACCTTCTGAAATCAGAAACTCTGATACTCTCCACAAAGCCCTGTATTCACATAAGGGGTGGGGTGTCTGAGGCCTCTTTGCCTCTGTTCCAACCCCTTTCCTATGTATGCATCAGTTGGATTCTGCCCCATCCCCACCACCACCACCACCACTCCATTGCCCTCACCTGTCCATTTATCCTGAGTTGGCAAAGGCTGGGCTTCGGGAGGTTCATTCATCTTCTTTTAATTACAGTTCCAAATTAGAATTGGGTGACGAGGCAGGGGAAATCAATCTGGCCCTCTCTGTTCCCCTTTCCTCCCTCCCCCTTCCCAACCTTGATTAGATTGAGGCCAGGAGCTCAGAGCTTCTGACCAGGAAAGGAAAAGGGAGGGAGGTGTGTAGGGGAGAAGAGAGGAACATGCTGAGTTTTCTTGTTAACTTGGGGAGTTATCTGTGACCTGGGTAATGTTGGACACTAGGAAGAAAACTAACTGGGCTTGAGTAGAAGGACCTGGGTTCAAATACCGACTTTGTCACTTACTCCTTGTTTGACCTTGGACAAGTTGTTTTATTTTCTAAGGCCTCGGTTTCCTCATCTGTAAAATTAGGAGGTTAGATTCCATGGTCTCTGAGATCCCTTTCAGTTCTCCATCTATGAATCTCTGATCTGAACAGACTAAATCTCCTTAGAACTCCTGGAAAGCAGCCATCTTGAGGAGACCAGCTTTGTCACCACTCAAACAGGTCATTCCCCAATCTGAGCCTCAGTCCTTTCCCCTGTCAAATGAGGGGCTTGTACTTCATGCTTTCTAAGTTTCCTGCCATCTCTGACATCCTTTATTCCTAAATATGGAAGCTTGGTGCTGAAAGAATCCTGGACTGGGGCTGGGAAGCATGGGTGGGTCTTCTTATCTGTCTAAGAGAGTTAAGAAGACTTGTGCCCCCTGACTCCCAGAGCAGTGGGGAGGGTAGAGCTTGGAAGCCTGGAAGTACTTCAGGAAGTTGCTGCTGCTCAACCTCCTCCCCCTTCCTCACTACAATCTAGTCCCAAGGGCTCTGTTTGTCTTTCTTAGAAAAGTCTCCAGCCCCAAGGTTTCTGCCAGGAGAGTCATTGAGTACAGCCCTATAAAGAATCACAGGGCAGCCATCCAAGTGCCTAAAAGCACCCGAAAATCAACAATGCCTGAACTGGAAGGAACCTGGGAGGGTGTCAAGCCCAGCTTGTATCTGAGCAAGAATTGCAGGCCCATAACAAGTGGGGTGTCCATTTGCCACTCCAACACTTTCCGTGATGGAGAGCTCACTACCGTAAGAAGCAGTACATTCTGGTCATTGATCTAGGAAGTCCTGGATCTGTTGCTTAGTGACCATGTGGGCATTTGGGCAAGTAAGTTATTTACCTTTCTTAGCCTCAGTTTCTTTATTTGTGAAACAGGAATGAGAACAGCTAAAGGCCTTATGTGTAAGGTCATTGCATCATAGATACAGAGATGGAGGGGCAGTAGAACAGGGAGTGTCAGGGCTGGGAGGGGGGAAGTGTCTTAGAACAGGGAGTGTTGGAGATGGGAGGGAGATTAGAATATGGAATGTCAGAGTTGGAAGAGAATAGAGAATAGAAGTAAGACTATTAGGACTAGAAGAGACCTCAGAATATGCAGCAGTGTCTCAGAGGTAGGGATGGGCATAGAAGAACCATCCTAGAATATTGAGTATCAGAGCAGGGAGCTGCCCTGGAACAGAGGGGTCAAACTTTCAGTAGAATCAGACTTAAGTGTAATCGGGAAATGTTTAACAAAATAAATAAAAACACAACAGGCACAGATAATGTTAATTTGAGGTTTTTCTGAGTCAACATGCAGCCTGCAGGATCTGTTCCTATTTGAATTTGACCCCACTGCTCTAGAGCATTGAATGTCAAAACTGGACTGGGAAGTGGGGAGGGAGCTCCCCAGGGAGGCTTAAACCAGAGACAAGAAGGGAGAGTCCTGCTGGAGCTGCGCCTGACTTCAGTGTTAAATCCCCACCAGCTCCCATCTACCTCTTGTCCATGGCTCCCTCTCCCATTTTAAAAAATACATTTTATTGATTCCTTTTTGTTCTTAGATCATTACCATTCCTGGAAATCCAACCTTCCATTTCTCTCTTCCAGATCGACCCCTTCCTTAAGAAAAACAGTGAAACCAAACCACACTGTTACAGTGTGAGCAGTGGGATAGGGTATGCGGCACCCCCCACCCCAGGAGAGCAGGGACTGTGGTTTCACTGTCTGGGCTCTGCGATCATCGCTGGGTTTTCAGTCACTCCCAGTTTATCTCTCTTTTATTCCATCCCCATCATCGTAGCCAGTGCATGTATATATTTTTTTAGTTCTAATTTTCCCCTGTTTTTGGAATACCTTCCTGCCTCACAGACAATCCCTTAATACAATGCCCCTATTTGTACAGATGAGGAAACTGAGGCCCAAGGAGAGTTAGTCAAGGTCTCACATAGCGACAGGATTACCAAATGTACTTCAAGGGCTACAAGGATTGTTATCCCCATTTGGCAAATGAGTGAACTAAGGTTCAGATCAGTTAAAGCAGTGTACCTGTGGTTGCCAGCTAAGACATGTCAAGGCCAGCATTCAAACTTAGATCTTTTCTCTTCCAATCATTTGATCAGAGAATAGTAGATGGACAACTGTGAGGCATCTGAGTGAACATCTAGTAAGCCAGGGGCTCTTAGCTTTTTCTGTGTGCTGGATCCCTTAGGCAGTCAGTCTGGGGAAGCCTGAGAGCCCCTTTTCAGAATCATGGCTGCTACTGACATACATAATCAAAAGAAAAATTAGGTGCATCTAGGTGGCGCAGTCAATAGAGCACAAGCCCTGGAGTTAGGAGGACCTGAGTTCAAATTCAGCCTCAAACACTTCACACTTACTAGCTGTATGACCTTGGATAAGTCACTTAACCCCAATTGCCCCTCCAAAAAAAATAAAGAAAAATTAAATTTCAGTTAGTGGAGATCAAGATGTATTTTTTCCATCCAAGTTCACAGGCCCCCTGAAGTCTGTCCACAGTCTGTGAAACCCATGTGAAGAATCCCTGAGCTAGTCCAACTCTCTCATTTTACAAATAGAGAAACTGAGGTCCAAGGTGGTTGAGTTACTTGCCCACAGTCACATGGGCAGTAAGTGGCAGATCTGGGGTTTGATCCTTTGTCTCCAAGTCTCCTAACTCCCAGATTGGCCACACACAGAAGCCTCCCAAACTCTGAAGTGGAAAGATGCTTGATCTATTCACTAGTCCCTTGCAAGGGGGAAGGAGGGGAGGCTGGGAGGAGCTGGAGGAGTCCAGGAAGAAGCCAAGCAGAGACAGATTTTCCAATCCATTAGTAGGTGAGTGGTGAGAAAGTGCTGCTTTTTTTTCTCTTCCCTTCTTCTACATCCACCCCCTCTCATCTTTTCATAAACTCTGAGTGGGCTCTTCTGGAATAAAGTCAGTTCCTCCACCCTGCTGAGCATCAGACTGGGATGGCAGATGGGGAACTTGGCAGGGGGGGGGGAGGTCCCGTGCCATGTTCCCCTCCAGATGCCAAGATTCCAAATCAAGGGAATGGGATATGATGAGTTTGCCTTCCCAGGCTGGTTTGGCCAAATGCCACCTGCCTCCAGCAACTCCAACCCCCATTCCCACCTCTTCCCCAAACAATTCTTCCCAACCCACTTTGGCAGGTGGTAGGGACAAAGTCACCATCTCCAACAACCAACAGCCCTGCCTACCCTGCTTCTTTGTTTCTCCCCATAAGAGAGAGTGGAGTGACTGATGGGATGATGTGTTAGAGAGAGGATAGCTGGGCTATGTGTGTGTCAGAAGTGACAGGTTGTGTTTGCAGACCTATTATGTGAGCATTCAGTTAAATCCTTGGAATCATGGAATGCCAGAGCTGGGCGGGGCCTTAGAATAGGGAATGTCAGGGCTTGGAGGGATATTGGACCAGAGAATGTCAGAGCTGGGAGGGGCTTTAGAACAGGGAATGTCAGGGCTGGAAGGGATTTTGGATCAGGGAATGTCAGATGTCAGAGGGGGCTAGGCACCTAGAGTACAAGAGCCCTAAAAAAGGAATGTCAGAGTTGAGAAGGATCTTATAAAATGAAATGTTAGAGTTGAAAAGCTGGTAGAACACAGAAGGTCAGACCTGGGATGGCACTTAGAACATTGGTGTCTGGATGAAGCTTAAAGAGTAGAACCTCGGAGTTGGGCAGGAGAGTAAAACCAAAAATGTTCATTCTTACAACTGTTTGTGGTAGAAAGACCTTGGAAACTCTGATCCAGTGGCAACCCCTTCATGTGCTTTCTAGTCTCTGAACTAAGGGAGCCCCAGGGTTGTGAACACAAGAAACTGAAGCACAATTTTTAGTAGCTCCAAGGGAGCTTTTGGGACACCCATCTCCTCTGAGCCTGCTGGTGCAGTGACTTGTCCAGGGTCACAGTGCCTGAGGCAGGCTTCAAATCCAGGTCTTCCACGCTCTGCATTAGCAGGGGGATTAGGGAGCAGCTCAGAAGCTGAGTTTCTAGGAGATCCAGGCGGAGGGAGATGTTTCGTGGGGAATTGGCAGAACTGGTCAGGGGCTCAGAAGGGAAGTGAGAATTCTGTAGCCATCAGCTACATGCAGCAAGGTGGGTGAGGTTTCCAGATCTATGGATGCAGCAGACAGGGTCTCAAGAGGAAAATTAACAGATGTCACAAGTCCAACATATCCCTGCACCTGCGCCAACCCGAGTGGGTTGTGGACTTTCCCCCTGAGTTGGGAATTTGACCGGGCTTCCAGACGGGCTCAGGCAGCGAGCCAGCCTTGGTTTAAAGGGGGTGGGAATGATCTGATTCAAGCAAAGTTAAACCCAGAATGGAACCTAGAACAGAGTTAGGATCTCAGTCTTACAAAAACGGTTGCATCGTTTCTCTGGGCTATGACAGAGGGGGTCTGGGTTTCAAGAACAGGGTGGGTCTTCTGAGGTCCCTTCCAGCTCTGAAAGTGATTCTGGGAAAGCCTCAGCTCTAACCTTGAATCTCTCTGTGACCTGGAAAAAGGCACTCGGTCTCACTTTTCCCCCATAAAGTTGGGAGTGGTGGCAACTCTGTGGTTTCTAAGGTTTCTCCGTGATGTGACCTTCCCATTTCTAAGTTCCCTCTTTGCTCTGACATTCCTTTGAACAAGCTACTTAAACCCTCTCTGGGTCCTCCTTTTGAAAATGGAACCATCCCTATACTGCCTCTCTTCCTTTGTGGTTCTGAGGACCCAGTGAGCTCGTGTCTGTGAAAATGCTCTGATCACTATTATTCCAGCCACCTTCTCATGCCATCTTGCTGGATATGGCTTCTTGCTTCATAGCTGGTCTGCTTTTATTTTGCTCACGTTGTTCCAAGATCCAGAATGCTTGTCCCCTTCTCTCCATCTTCCCCACTTCCCATCTTCCTTTGCTGAATTCTTACCCAGCTTTTAAAGCAGCTCCTCCAGGAAGCCTTCCTTGATTGCCCCAGTAGAAATAGCTTCTTCACCCTTGGTCCTCTCACGTGGTATTTGCCTTCTCCAATGCACTTCTCAGGTAAAGTTGCTTTATTCCTTCATAGCTGCTGGTAGGTGAAAAACCAAAGGGCCCCTTTCAGCTCTGAGTCCTATGATATCAGAGAGAATGTCGGAAATGGGAGGGACCTAGAGAAAGGAGGGAATAAGCATGTGTTAGGTGCTGAACAGTTTACAAATATTATTTTATTCCATCTTAGAACAGAGAGTTCTGAGCTGGAAGGTCCTTAGAACACAGGAGTTATTGCTAGAAGGAACTTCAGAGGTGATCTGTGACCCAGGGATTCCAAAGCAGTCAGCATATATTGTTTAATATTGGGAACTTTCTCTTTTTATTTTAGATTTTTAAAAATTTTATTTATTTATTTTTAACTTTCAACATCCACAAGATTTTGAGTTCCAAGTTTTCTCCCCATCTCTCCCCTCCCCCACCCCAAGCAGCATGTAATTTGATATAAACTCTACATACACATTCATATACATACATACATATACATTGACCCAGAGATTCTTAACCTCTTTCATGTCCTGGATTCCTCTGGCAGTCAGTCTGGGGAAGCCTATGGACCCCTTCTCAGAACTGTGTTTTTAAATCAGATTACAGAGGAAACGAATCATATCAAAATACAGTTATCAAAATATTTAAAAAATAATCTTGTAATGGAAGGTTTCATAGCTATAGTGGTTTCAAAGTGGTTGTAACAATAGCATAAGTGACGTTCAGAGACCTCAGCAACAGCTACAGTATGACCTGAGAAGATCTGTGGTTTCTATTGGTGACAAGGTCCCAGACACAGCTGGCATTATTTTGCTTTGTTGCCGACATTCATAATTGGAAGAAATGCTAAATTTCAGTTCGTATTTAATGAAAATAACAATGTTATTTTTCCATCCTACTTCACGAACCCCCGAAATCCATCCATGAACCCCAGATTAAAGACCCCTGCTCTAAACAGATGGGCTGGAATGAAAGAGACACACAAAGCCGAAACAGGCTTCAGCCAGATTCTCTCAGATGGGGATGCATTTTGTTGATAATTAGGTCCTATGGTCTCAGAGGAGATTGCTGGGGACCCCAGCATTTCTACTTCAGTTTCCTCCAGCTGGGAGCAAGGTGTGCTCCATCCTTTCTCCCCCCACCCCCACCCCAGAGCCTCATCTGCTTATATTATCAGCATGAGACTAATAGTCATGCTAATAATTGACATTTATATAGCACAATTTGTAACAGCCAAGTGTTATATAAATGTAAGCTATTATTAGTAGTAGTACCATGGGACAAAAGCATGGATGAATGCTGTGAGTGACGTAGGCAAGGGTGGGTTTCAGTCTGCATTGGTAGATAGGTGCATTGGTGCATAGGGCTCATGGGACCCTAGCTGTAGAGCTAGAAGAAACCTCAGGGTCAACTACTCCAACCCCCCTCATTTTACAGGTAAATGCCTCCTAGGTAAAGGTCAGGTGACTGGTCAGGAGACCATAGCCCTAGAGCTGACCATCTAATCCAAGCCATTTATTTCACAGTTGAGAAAAGAGTGGAAATGACTTGACCAAGGTCATATAAGGAGCAAGAGTTCGAGGTAGGATTTGAATTTGATCCTCTGTTGAATCTGGATTTGAATCTGGATCCTCTGTTCACTCAAGTCTTGCTTTGAAGCTTTCTCACAGCATTGAGACGACCCAGAAGGTTCTGTAGGTGAAACCCAAGTTCCTGCAGACCTTACCCCAATGGAAGGAGAGGCTTAAGGGATGGACCTAGGCATAGATGTGGGCATCCCATGCCCAATCCAGCTACGAGGTTCATCACCAGGATGGCAGCAGGAGGATGGATTTTTTTGTCTTCCACAACTTTTAAAGATTATTTACCAGGGGTGGCCAGGTGGCTCAGCGAGTAAGAGCACCGGCTCCAGTGTCGGGATGACCTGGGGATCAAATCTGGGCTCAGATACTCAGCATGACACCCAGAAATAACTGGCGGTGTAACCTTGAGCAAGTTACTTAACACGGATTGCTTTAAAAAAAGATTATTTATCACTCACACCTGCTACTGAGACATTGGGGCAAATTGCAAAGTGTCCTGGATTTTGGAGTCAATGGACCTGGCTTCAATCCCATGCAAGCTTGGGCTTCAGACTCCTCATCTGTAAAAGGAGGGTGTTGGACTAGAAGACCCCAAAGGTCCCTTTTAGCTCAGGGAACTTCTACTTCTGGGTATTACAGCCCAAGCACCAGAGAAACCCAACAAAGCACTGTCGGACACCTGAGGGCAGAGCTCTAACCAGGGTGGGCTAACAGGTACTGCTTCCCCAGGGCACTGAATTTACAGTCATTGACAGCACCTGTGGCAAATTGTCAGCATAGAAACAGTGCTGAGCACCAAGTTAGCCACGATAGCTAGCTAAACCAGAAAGTTACCTGATGGTAAGCTAAGGTGAGCTCCCTTTGGGGCTCTGTCCCCCCCACCATAGGATTATGCTCCTCCTCTCAGTTGTGGGGGCATTTCATTAGGTTTTTGCAGCAACAAATAAGAATGTTAGACAGATCCACTAATCCAATAAAAATAAAATAAATGTATATAGCTTAGTACTGCCAAATAAGGGAAGACAGGAATCTTAGCCTTGGGTATAGGGGAAGAGGAAAGAGAAGAAACTTCCCTTCTCCCCATTAAGAAATGGGGAGATTAGGGGAGGGATTTCTTTAATCTGACTCTTAAGACTAGCACAAGTGTTAGAGATAAGGTACTGTGCTAGGCTCGGAGGATATTAGTACAAAAATGAAAGCCTCTATCTCAAGGAGCTTATAGCCTTTAATAATTTTTTTCAATTAACAAGCATTTATTTTTCATCCCTCTCACCTCCTACTCTCCCACTAGAAAAAAAAAAACCTTATATGAAACATGCCTAATCGAGCAAAACTAATCCCCTCATTGACCATGAGCAAAAAAGTATGTCTCATTCTATTCCATGTCCATGTCAGGAAATGGGAAGAAGACTTCATTGTCTCTTCTCTGGAATACTGGTTGGACATTGCATTGATCATTAGTTGGTGATATTTACAATATTGCTGTTATTAGGGAAATTATTCTCCTGGTTCTGCTCCCTTCATTCTTCATCAGATCATATAAGTCTTCCCAGGTTTCTCTGAAACCTTCCCCTTCATCATTTCTTCTAGCACCGTAGTATTCCATCACATTCATAATTTGTTCAGCCATTCCCCAATTGATGGACATACCAGGAGTTTAAATTCTGGATAGGGAAAACATTTATTAAGTATGTACTATGTGACAGACACTGTGCTAAGCACTGGAATATGAAGAGAGGCAAAAATGTGGTTTCTGCCCTCAAGGGGTTCACAGTCTAGTAGGGGGTAGGGGAAAGGACAGTGTGTAAATGCAGATACAAGATATAGATAGTGTGGGTGGAAAATCGTCTGAGAAGGGCAGGCTCTAAGTGGGGGAGGGAGGAAGTGACAAGTTAAAAATTTCAGTGTAACAGTAAGAGAATCTTTCCAACAGTTCAAACCAGTTCATAATGTATTTGCATTAACTTGTGAAAATAGTAAGCTTCCCCTCTCTAGAGATGATCAAGGAATGGTCAGATCAATCCTTCTGTCTGGGTTACTATAGAGTGGATTCTTGCTGCATACCTGAAAGTAGTATTAAACCACATGGGTTCTCAGGTCCCTTCCAATGCCAGGATGCTCCAATTCTAAGACTGCATGCCTTCAAAGTGCCTTTGAAGCAGATTTGGTTCACACAATATTTTTAGGAATGTGTCTTTTGCACAAATGGGTATGCATCTATATATGTGAGCCAGTAGGAGCCCGTTTTAAAAATTAATTGCTTTTTAGCATTCATTTTTAAAAGTTTTGAGCTCTAAATTCCCTCCCTTCCTCTTGCCCCTCTCCTATCCATTGAGAAGGCAAGCAATATTATATCAATTATACATGTGAAGTCAGGCAAAACTTATTTCCACATTAGCCATGTTGCAAAGAGAAAAATAAAGAAAAAATTAAAAATCTACTTCAATCTGCACTCAGAGTTCACCAGTTCTCTCTGGAGGTGGATAGGATGTTTCATCATGGGCCCTTTGGAATTGTCTTGAATCTGAGTAGCTAAGTCTTCCACAGTTGATCATTGTTACAATATTGCTGTTACTGTGTACAATGTTCTGCTCTCTTCACTTTGCATCAGTTCACATAAACCTTTTCAGGTTTTTCTGAAACCACCCTGCTTGCCATTCCTGACAGCACAATAATATTACATCACATGCATAGACCATAACTTCTTCAGCCATTCCCCAATTGATAGGCATCCCCTTGATTTCTGATTCTTTTTTTTAAAGCAAGCGGGGTTAAGTAACTTGCTTAAGGTTACACGGCCAGTTATTTCTGGGTGTCCTGCTAAGTATCTGAGCCCGGATTTGATCCCCAGGTCATCCCAACACTGGAGCCGGTGCTCTTACTTGCTGTGCTACCTGGCCGCCCCTTGATTTCTAATTCTTAGCCAGCACAAAAAGGGTTGCTACAAATACCCTGGTACAAATAGGCCCTTTTCCTTTCTCTTTGATCTCTTTTGGATCCAGACCTAGTAGGAGCATTGCTGGGTCAAAGGGGATGCACAGTTTTATAGCCCTTTGGGCAGAGTTCCAGATTGTTCAGTAGGATGCAGATATAAGGCAGCAATCACCCCTCACAGGTATATGACACACAGTTTATAAAGAGTTTTCACACAAGGCAGGTCACAGTGTACAGAGAACCTTGGCTCTGGAATCAGAACAGCCAGGTCTGACCATTCATTCCTGAATGACCTTGGGTGAGTCACCCCCACTTTGGGCATCAGTTTACTCATTTGTAGAATGAGAGGGCTGGATTAGATAGCCTCTGATGTTTCCCCAGTTATATATCTATTATCCTAAGTCTCTCCTTCTCTCAATGCCTCCATTTCCTTCCTTCTCTGTAAAATGGGGGACGGAAAGTGGGGTTACAACAGAGGACTCTGAAGTTCCCTCCAGGTCTAAATACAAGTCCTAAATAATCTATCACTTCCCCTCTCTGGGCCTCAGTTTTCCAAACTGTAACACAGTGGAGAGGATGGCTTCTTCCATATTCAGATCTTTGATTCTGTGATTATTCTTCCTTCCCCCATAATATCCTTGGGAAGGAGGTGGAGGGGGAGAATCTTATCACCATTTCACAGATAAGGAGAAATGGAATGATTTACCCAAAGTATTATACTACATTATGACAATACCCAGGTTTACTAACCCCTCTCCCAGACCACTTTCTACTCTAGCTTGCTGCCTCTGGTGAATGAAATGAACTCTCCACCTCCTCCTCCCTCCCCCAACTTCATCTGCACAGGAAGCCAAAGTTTGAATTCTTGGCCTTCAAATGCAACTATTTGATATTTTCCACAGGGATGGAACTGTGCCTAGACATGTATATGCTTGGGGTCTAGGCTTGCCCCTGCCTGAGTGGATTTTGTTTGCTTGTTTACTTCTGTAGCTTCCAGTATAGAGAGCTCTGAATTCTGCCTGAGTAAGAAAACCAAGCTAAATTTCATTCTCTGTGTCTCAGTTTCTCCTCCCTTAGTCTGTTCTTGGCATCTCAAAGTAATCAGCATCCTGCCCTCTTTGTACAGTATGATTCTTCCTCCCACCTTGAGTTCCTGACTTGGGTCTGCCTGTATGGTCCAAGGTTGGAGCTGGGACAAGAGGCTCTATCCACCATGCCAGGCTGGGGAGACACCAGCTGGTCAGAATTACTGAAGCAATGTCAGTTCTACCAGCCTGCTGGAAATTAGGAATAAATTGGGGACCAGAAAGCACATTGGACCCTTGGGAATGGGGGGAGGGAAGAAAGGATGTAAAGACACAGAAAGGATTTCTCAGTCTCTGAGAAGTGTGCTGAATTATTAAGCATTATCTTAATGATTCTGGCTAATAATGAGCCTTCTTTGCCCTCAAACAGAGGTGGAAATCATGGAGGGAAGGAGGGGGGAGGAAGGGGAAGAGAGGAGGGGTGGAGGAGGATAAGTAAAAAGAGAGAGGAAGAGGGAAAACAGAAGAGTGAGAAGAACAGAGGGGGAGGGAGAGAGGAGAAAATGAGAGGAAGAGGATGAGGGAGATAGAAGGAGAGGAAGAAAGGGGAAGAGAGAGGAGAGAAAGGGGGAAAGAGGAGAGAGAGGAAGAGAGACAGAAAGCTTTGAAGGAAACTAGTGACTCTAAGAAATGGGGGTTAAGAAGGAAGTGAATACCAGATATATGTAGATTGCTGGTTCCAATCTACCTTGTTCAGGGGAGGAGGGGAAGAATCTACATAGTACAATGGAAAGAGCAGCTGGCATTGAACCCCAGCTCAACCACTTAGCACTTCTGTGAAAGAGAACAAAAGGAAGGAAGAAAAGAAGGAAGGAAGGAAGGAAGGAAGGAAGGAAGGAAGGAAGGAAGGAAGGAAGGAAGGAAGGAAGGGAGGAAGGGAGGGAGGGAGGAAGGGAGGGAGGGAGGGAGAAAGAAAGGAATAGGAGGGAGGGAAGGAGAAAGAAAGGAATAGAAGGGAGGGAAGGAGAAAGAAGGAAAGAAAGAAGCAAGAAAAGAAGAAAGGAAGAGAGAAAGGAAGGAAGGAAGGAAGGAAGGAAGGAAGGAAGGAAGGAAGGAAGGAAGGAAGGAAGGAAGGAAGGAAGGAAGGAAGGAAGGAAGGAAGGAAGGAGGGAGGGAGGGAGGGAGGGAAGGAGGGAAGGAAGCTCTAGGGTGAGTGTCCCTACACTTACTGCAGCAGAGCCTCTGTGGCTGTACTGGGGAAGCTGTCTTTCCATTGCCCATAATTCAGCACATAAATGTGAGTTATAAGAGCCATAGATCATTAAAGCTGGAAAGGACCTTCCTAGTCCAAACTCTTAGAATTACTGTCCTCATTCTGCCTCCCCCTCCCCTGCCAGGAGCTGCTTGGGCAGTAGCGTCTCCTGCATTGGGATGGGAATGCTGCTGAAAGAGTTTCTCCAGGGTTAAACACATGTCTGGGGGCCCAGGGCCTGAGCTAGTGCAAAAATCCTTTGACCTGGCCTCTGAACTGGGTTTTGTCATCTTGGACCAATCACTCTGATTTCCAGACCTCAGTTTGCTTATCTCTGTAAAATGGGGAAAATATTCTCTAAGCCATCCACTTCACAGGAATACTTACGGAGCTCAAGTGTCTGTGAAAGGGATTTGGAAAAGTTAGAAAGAAAAAGATACTGAAGTAGAGGGTGAGGGTTATGGGTATGGAATACTGCATATATACTATCATGAACCCAATGATATACTGGTGACTTCCGAAAAATTTCTTTTTTCCCTCTTTCTTGTTTAATTTTTTTATATAAGGGGCAGTTAAGGACTATAGTCAGAAATAATGATGATGTAAAGTCAAAATATATCAATAAAAGTGTTTTTAAAAGACACTGAAGTAATACAACAGATAACATATATCTCATAATGTAACCGTAATATATGTCATAATATAATACCTACCTCACAGAGCTCTTGTGAGGATAAAATAATGTTAAAAGGGCTTGCATTTCTATAGTTGTTGAAAGCACTTTACAAATATCCCATTAGATCCTCACAACTCTGGGGAGGGAAGGGCTGTTATTATCCCCATTTGGCCAATGAGGAGACAGTCAGCCAGAGGTTAGGTGACTTGTGCAGAGTCACACAGCTAGTAAGTGTCCCAGGTAAGAGCCAGCTCAGCACTTTCTGACTTAAGGGATAAGGCTCTAGATACTGTACCATTGGCTAAATGCAAAATGTTTTGCAAACCTGTAAAAAGTGAGCAATGATGATGATGGTGATGGTGATGATGGCGATGATGATGGTGATGGTAATGAGGTGATGGTGTTGATGATGGTGATGATGGTGATGGTGATGGTGGTGATGGTGATGATGGTGATGGTGATGATGATGGTGATAATGGTGGTTGTGGTGGTGGTGATGGTGGTGATGGTGATGGTGATGATGATGGTGATGGTGATGAGGTGATGATGTTGATGATGGTGATGATGGTGATGGTGATGATGTTGGTGATGGTGATGGTGGTGATGGTGATGATGGTGATGGTGATGATGATGGTGATAATGGTGGTTGTGGTGGTG
>NW_027186376.1:33327-51548 GCF_028583685.1 Petaurus breviceps papuanus | reverse complement strand
TGATGGTGATGGTGATGATGATGGTGATAATGGTGGTTGTGGTGGTGGTGATGATGAAGGTAATGATGTTAGAAGGGAGGCATTTCCATTTTCTAGATGGTCTTGAGTGGGCTCTCAATGACTTTTCCTCCTCTCTCTTTCTCCTCCCATACAGCAGGAACTACCAGTCCATGGGAACGTCTCAGCCACTACAACGCGGCCCCTCCCAGCTCAGGACCCTCTTCACACCCAGATGGAGACCCTGGAGGCTCAACTGCTGTCCAAGGTCATGGCCCTGGAGAAGGAGCGCTCATCTCTGAGCAGCAGCAACCACAAGCAGCAGCAGGCAGTAGAGAAGGAGCTGAGTGCTTTACAGGACCGGGTGGCAGAGCTGGAACATGGTGAGACCTGGAGGAAAACTACCAAGGACAGAGTTTGTGGGCAGAGAGCACCAAGTACAGGCTCTATCCAAGGCTGCTTGGGCTGGTGTGGGGATGTTTGACGATGGAGCAAAGTAGAGCTGGCAAGGAGAAAGGAGGCATACTCCACAAAGATGGATTGATGGTCTCTGGGGCCTCTCTGGCCTATGATCCTGTTCATTTATTCAGCAAAGACTGAGAGTACCTGCCCTGTTCTAGGTGCTGGTAGTCAGGAAAGGGAATGACTTGATCTAGCGAAAAGCCTCTAGGATGGAGTTATGAACTACAGCTTCATTACTTATCCTCCCTGCGCCTCAGTCTTTCCTACTTTAAAATGAAGTTGTCTAGGCAGACATATGGGAAGAGGCTAGTCTTGCTGAGGGGATGTCCTGTGTGAATGGTCAGTCTGTTAGTCAATAAGGATTTATTAAGTCTCTACTATGTTCCAGGCTGCGTTCTAAGCACTGGTGATATAGAGAATGGTAAAAATCAGTCCCTTCCCTCAAGGAGGTTACATTCTGATGGTGAATTAGGGCTAGAAGAGAGACAGGGCAAGATAAGATTAGAGAAGAGCTCACAGCACTGTTTGTCTAGGCATAGAATGCAGGAAGGGGAGGCTGTAAGGCTATAATATATATATATATATATATATATATATATATATATATATATATAAGGATATATGGTAGGTTGGAGCCAGACCATAGAATTTAAATGCTAAATTAATGAGTTGTCATTTTATTCAGCAGGAAGTTGGAAGTCACTGAAGGTTTATGAGCAGGAAAATAACATGGCCAGCTCTAGGATTATAGAATCATAGGCTCAGTGATCCAGAGTTGGAAGAGACCTATAAGTCCATCTCTGAATCCCTCATTTTACAGATGAGGAAACTGAGGCCTCAGGAGGGGAAGGGGCAGAGGGAGGACTTGAACCACGTTCTCTTGACAACAGAGTCAGGGCTTTTTCTTGTGTGTTAAATAGATTGTTTTGACAATTATGTGGAGAGAGAAAATTCAGGATGATGGATGTAATTAGGAAGCTAATGCAGCACTCCAGATGATAAAGGTGACGTGAGTGGCAACTGGTGAGATACAGAATGAGGGAAGAAGTCAGGGATAGCTCCAAGGCTTCAAGCTTGAGTGACTCTGGGAATAGGAGTGACCTCAACAGAACTAGGGCAAGTAAGAAGACAGGTATGTTTTGGGGAAAGGTGATAAGTTTACTGAGCAATGGAAAAGCCAATGAATGTTGGGAAGAAGAGATAATGAAACGTGCCTCCTCCCATACTCACAACAAAGAGGTAGTGTGCTACAAAGAGAGGATAGAGTTTACATTGTCAGGAGACAGAGTCTCTTCATCTGATGTTTTTACTCACTTGGCAGGGGGGAAGGGGTATCACAAAAGAGGGCATGATGAGTAATGGCAGTGACGTAAATACATAAAGTGTTAGTAAAATGCACTTTTTTTTCAAAGGAAGGTGATGGGTTCACTTTGGGATATGTTGAGTTTGAGGTACTGTCCAGGTGGAACTGTCCAACAGTCAGGTGGGATTGCAGATCTGGAGCTCAGGGAAGAAGTCAGGACTGGAGCTACAAGTGTGGGAGACATCCTTGTAGAGGTGATCTTTGAAGCCATGAGATTGGATGAGATTACCTGGGGAGAGGAAAGAGAAGAGGCTAGAGTCTTGGGAGATAGCCACACTTACTGGTGGGAGAAAGAAGCAGCATTGAAGGTGACTGAGAAGGAGGAAAACCAGGAGAGACCAGAAGGCAAGGAAAGAGAGATAGATAATCCAGGAGGAGATGCTGGCCAAGCGGCAAATGCTGCCAAAAGATCAAGCACTGAAAAAAAGGTCACTGGGAAGCAACCAGGGAGAGAGATCTGACATCAAAGGACCCGAATTCAAATCCTGTCTCTGATGTTTACTAGCTATGTGACCTTAAGCATGTAACTTCCCAGGGCTTCATTCAGTTAATTCATTTGCAAAATTAGGGATGGATAAAACTAGGTGATGTCCAAAATCCCTTATAGCTCTAAACCTTGGTCCTCTGGTCAGGAGGTCATGGAAAGAGTTGAGGTGGGGAAAGAGAACTTTGAGGGCATATGGCTAGAGCCCTGGACTTGGAGTTAGGAAGACAAAAGTTCAAAGCCACCTTGGATGCTAACTATCTGACTGAGCAAGTCAGTTTCCTCATTTGTAAAGGAGGTTGGACTAGATGGCCTCTGAGGTCCTTTAGCTCTAAATCTATGATCCCCTTCGGGTCTCAGTTTCTTCATTGGTAAAGGAAGAGGTTGGGCTGAATGGACAGCAGTTCAGAACTAGGAGCCTGAGAGGAGGTCCAGGACCACGGAAAGGGTTTTAGTGGTTGTTTTTGTTTTGTCTTCTTTGGGCTTTTTCCTAGAAGGGCATGAGGCAGGACAAGGAC
The DNA here is from genome assembly GCF_028583685.1 of Petaurus breviceps papuanus. Lineage (NCBI taxonomy): Eukaryota > Metazoa > Chordata > Mammalia > Diprotodontia > Petauridae > Petaurus > Petaurus breviceps. The sequence continues at coordinate 48,724 of NW_027186376.1, read as the reverse complement.
TGAGGAGACGTGGGAATATTTGTAGGGAGGGAGCAAACAGCCCTTGCTGAGGGAGAGATTTTAAATGGCACTGGGGAAGGGGGTTGCTATTTGGAGCCTCATCCTGGAGGAGTGGGAGGGAATGAGATCTGGGACACAAGTTAGAAGGGCTGGTCTTGTCAAGGTTCCTCCACCTCTTTCCCAGATGCTGAAGGAAAGGAAAAAAAGATAGGAGACAAACAGGTTTTAGTATCTGTAGGAGGAGAGATAAAGTAGCTTAAGACAGATGGTCTGGAGCTTCTCAGTGAAGTAGGAAGCAGGACCATTCACTGAGAAAGGACTTTAAGGAGGAGGTTTGGAGCAGCTGCTGTGGGGAATGTGTGAGTGAGTCAATAAGAGAGTATAAAACACAGCTAATCACCATGTATCATTAAAGAAATAGACCAGTAAAAGGTTGCCTTGTAGCAGTGAGGACCCACTTGGGGATGGACAGCACAAGCTCATAGTGAATGCAACCAGCACAGTTTTCAGGACTTTTTCCAGTTAGGAGTAGAATGAGAATATCCAGATTTCTGATGTTATGTATAGTTGGGGGATAATAAGACATTGGAAGGTTAATCAATCAATCCATAATTAAGGCCTTATTACATGTCAGGCACTGTGCTTAGGGATGTAGAGACGAAAGTGAAAGGAGACTACATTCTATAGAACCAATTCACTTCATTTAACAACCATTTAACATATGTAACACATGAACACATATCATATACATTGGCTAGTTTATGTTTTGTATGACTTCATATATAGAATCAACATCAAATTGCTTGCTTTCCCAAGGAGGAAGGAGAATTTGGAACTCAAAATTTTTACCAATGAATGCTAAACATTTTTTACATGTAATTGGGAAATATTTAACAATAAATATATTGAGAAACATATAATTCACAGTGCTTTGCAAACTTTAAAACATTAAGTAAATGCTAAATATTATTAGCTCAATAAGTATTTCTAAAAACATTCTAGTTTTACATAGGTATCTAGGATCCTGTAATCCTAGAACTTCTGGGATTTTGACTGGACAAAACTGGTTGTAGAAGGTGTTGTGGAGGGAGATTCTAGCTCAGTTGTTGGTCTTATCTAGAGATGACTCCATCCAACTCAGGGCTCCTGGGAATCTGTGATTGTTTGACCAGAGTTTTAGGGTCAATGACTGTGGGTATCCCCAACTCACAGACAAACTCCTTGTATCTGAGTGCTTGGAGGGTAGTTAGGGTGAGACTGCCTCTTTGTCACTTCCCCTCTTCTGCCTTCCTCTCTGGTTCTCAGGGGCATCAGCCTACAGCCCCCCAGATGCCTTCAAGATCAACATCCCTGTGAAGAATAATTACATGTATGCCCGAGTGCGCAGGACCCTGCCAGAGCTATACTCTTTTACCATCTGCATGTGGCTGAAGTCCAAATCTGGTGGGATGGGGATAGGCACACCCTTCTCCTACTCTGTGCCTGGCCAGTCCAACGAGATGGTGCTGCTGGAGGCAGGGCATGACCCCATGGAGCTGCTCATCAATGACAAGGTGAGGAGTTGGGACATGAAATGAAGTTCAGTCAGCATTTATTAAATGCCAACTGTATACTAGGCACTGGGACAAAAGTGAAATAAGCCCTACTCTCAAGGAGATTTCACTCTATAGGGAAGATAGACACACAAATCAGTAAGTACGACATCTACAGAAAGCAAATCCACAGTCATTTTGGAATAAGAAGAGAATTAGCATCCGAGAGGATGAGAGGAAGCAGAGTGGAGAGGATGGCACCTGGGGGAGCCTTGAATGATGCCAGGCATTCCAAGAGGCAGTGATGTGGATGGACAACATCCTAGGCTTGGGAGATATAGCCTGTGAGGCCAAAAATAATGTAGCTATAGATTGAGGAAGGAAAAGGACCTGGAAGGGATGGGGCTGGACAAAAAGAGCACCTGTACTCAGTGTGGGGAGACGACTAGGCATGGAGAAGACTGGGGAAGGAGGGGACCGAGGGCCAAGGAGGGAGGGAGTCGGGGAGGAGAGGGACCCAGATGAACTCAGGTAAGTTTACCACTCCAGAGGATATGTGTTTCCTTACAACAGTCCCGTGAGGCAGGTAGTGGCATCCCCACCTTGCAGGTGAGAAAACCAAGACTCAAGCTTATCTTTAACCTGGGTCACAAAGCTAGTTAGTTTCAGAGCCAGGATTCAAGACTAGATCTCTCCTGACTCCAAAATCAGCACCCTATTCACCATGATAGGCACCTAAGGGAGATAGGGAAGGATTGGAGCAGAGGCGGGGCGGCCAGGTGGCGCAGTGAGTAAGAGCACCGACCCCAGAGTTGGGAGACCTGGGATCGAATCCGGGCTCGGATACTCAGCACCACACCCAGAAATAACTGGCCGTGTAATCTTGAGCAAGTCACTTAACCCCAGTTGCTTTATAAAAAAAAGATTGGAGCAGAGTAAGGGGGTTTGGGGTGAAGAGACAAAGGGGGGAGTGAGGAAGGGGTTGTCTTCTCTGTTATTCACCTCCAGCCAACTCCTTGGACATCTATTCCGCTCGTTTCCCTTTTCTCCCCCAGATATTATGCCCACCTTTAGAGAAGACCTTGATGCCCTTTTCTCGTCTTATCCCCAGGGAAGGATGTGGGGGAGGAGGCTAACAGAAGCCCCCAGTTTCTCTGGGGTCCTTTGCCCCAAGGAAGACAGGATTATTTCCTCTCCATCAGGGTGTGGGCAGTCTGGCTCTGTGTGTGTATGTGGGGGGGGGAAGGGCTCCAGGATAGTGTTGGGGAGGATGTAGGAAGGATGCTTTATATCCATACAGAGGGTGGAGTCCTTAGTGGTTAAGGGGAGGCAGGAAACCGGCTGTTCATGCTGTCTGTCCTTCTTACTGAAATCTTCTGGTGCCCCGTGGAGTCTGGCGGGTTACCTTCAGATGTCTGAGTCCATCTGCTCCCTCATGGGGGATCAGGGCTAGGGCAGGGGATGGAGTCATGCTAATTAAGCTGGGCTGATCTCTGGCCCAAGGTCTTAAACCAACCACTCAAATTTCCTTAATGCTATAAAGTTTCCAAAGCACTTTGCCCCAGCAAACCTCAGAGTACATCTAGGTCATTTTACAGATGTGGAAACTTGGACCCAGAGAGGGGAAGGGACTTGCCCATGGTCACATAGTTAACTTGCAACAGAGTCAAGGTCTGAACCCATGTTCTCTAATTCAAAATCCATAGCTCTTCCCACAGCACTTTAGGAGGGCTGCAGTACAAGTATTACTGTTGTTTTCTATTTGCTACCTTGGGTAAATCATCAGTGAAAGGAATTTTTGTGCTAAGAGTTTACCATACCAATAAAAGCTCCCAACCATGCCCAGCCCCTCACATAGAGTAAGTAATCAATAGATGCTTCTTGAAATCGGTTATTTATATAAGGAAAAACTTCTTAGAAATGGAGCTACCAGGGGGCGGCTAGGTGGTACAGTGAATAGAGCACCAGCCCTGGAGTCAGGAGGACCTGAGTTCAAATCCTGCCTCAGACATTTAACACAAAACCTAGCCTTGTTAACTTGGGAAAGTCACTTAACTCCAGTTGCCCTCCAAAAAAAGAAATAGAGCTACCCTAAATAGGAATGAACTGCCTGTACAGGTGATGAGTTCCCCATCACTGGCCGCTAGATGCCCACTTGTCAAGGATGTCATAGAGCAGGGCTGCTTCTGCCATGAGGAGGAACAGATGCCCTCTGACATCTTTCAGCTCTGAGGTTTGCAATGAATTGTCTAAGTCAATTAGCCGATACCTGAGTATCAGCCATGGGCAGGGGCCTCTATTACTGGAAGGTTCTTTTTTGCCTATTCCCAGGTGGCCCAGCTGCCATTGAATCTGAAGGATGGGCGTTGGCACCACATCTGTATCGCATGGACCACAAGGGATGGCCTGTGGTCAGCCTACCAGGATGGCCAGCTGCGTGGCTCCAGCGATAACCTGGCTGCTTGGCATCCCATTAAACCCCATGGGGTCATCATCCTGGGGCAGGAACAGGTGAGGAGGGCTTAGGTTAGGTCCTGGGAAATGCAGAGGGAGGGAAGGAGGGAGGGAGGAAGGAAGGAAGGAAGGAAGGAAGGAAGGAAGGAAGGAAGGAATGGAGGAAGGAGGGAGGAAGGGAGGAGGGAGGAAGGGAGGAGGGAGAAAGGGAGGAGGGAGGCAGGGAGGGGGGAGGAAGGAAGGAGGGAGGGAGAAAAGAAAGAGGGACAGAAGGAAGGAGGAAGTGAGGAAGGGGAGGAGGGAAAGGGAGGAGAGAAGGAGAGGCCTTTCTGGAGGAAGGAGCAGCAGGCACTAAGCCTTAGAAACCTCTGTTATTAAAATAATAAATAATGGTGGTGATGATTCTTCCAAGGTCAGTCACCCTTCTAAGGCTCTCTACACACCATTTTTGTGGAGCCAGATAAAGATGTCAGAGCTGGGAAGGTCCTTACAACATGCAGTGTCAGGGATGAGAATAATTTTAGAGAATGTCAGAGCCAGAAAGGCCCTTAGGACATCCCCTGGGAGTTATGGTCTAACAGCTTCACTTTACAGATGAGAAAAGTAAGATACAGTCAGGAAGGGAGTCATTTCCTACCTTCATACAGTGAGTTGGTAGCAGAGCTGACACCAGAACCCAGGTCTCCCAGTTTCTGACTTTGGGCCCTTCCCACAAATCAGAAAAGTTGTCACCAAGGACAGTGTTGTATTAACTGAATTTGTGTCTATCTCTCTCCTCCCTTACCCTGCTTCTCCCTTCCTTTCTTTGCTACCCCCTTGGTTCTCCAACCAGGACACTTTGGGTGGTCGGTTTGATGCCACCCAGGCTTTTGTGGGTGAGATTGCCCAATTCAACCTGTGGGATCACATCCTGACGCCGGCCCAGATCCTGGGCATTGCCAACTGCACCTCCCCCCTGTCGGGCAACATTATCCCCTGGGATGACAAGCTGGTGGAGGCTTTTGGGGGTGCAGCCAAGATGCCTTTCGACTCCTGCAAGAGCAAGGCCAAGGCCAAGTCCAAGGCGTGAGGCTTGGGGGAGGGCCCACAGCCCCCGCCTCCCCCTCCTCCTTCCTAGCCCATTCCCTAGAGGAGCACAAGACGGGCAGCATTCCTTCCCTTCGCCCCCCCCCCACTTCCAACCCTTCCCTGCTAGACTCTGGACATCATTGATTCCCTCCCTCCCCCCTCCTCCACTCTACCACATTCTCCAGGTAATGAGGACAGACATCTGGTTATCCTAAGCAGCTGTGGCTTGTTCTGTCAAGCATAGGGTGAGTCTTGGGGAAATGGGGGCAGGAGGAGGGGCAACTAAAGCATGGCCCACTCACCCTGGGCATGTCTGTAACTATCTCTACCTTAACAACTGACCAGAATGGAGGCTTAGAACAGATCATGACTAAAGGGAGCTGAGAGTCCATCTACTCCAATCCCCTCTCTTTTTACTGGGGAAACTGAGGCCAGGACCATTTAAGTGACTTGCTGGAGCTCACCAATCTAACAAAAGTATATATGTAGAGATAGAAGGACTTTAGGACCATCGATTGGAATCTCTCAGTTTTATAGATGTGGAAACTGAGGCCCAAAGAGTTTCAGTGACTTACTCAAGTTCACTCCCCTGACAAAATCATGGGTCCTAAGATCTCATTAGATAAAGCACTGAGCCTGGAGTCAGGAAGACCTGAGTTCATATCTGGCCTCAGATACTATGTGACCCTGGGCAAGTCACTTAACTCTGCCTCAGGGGGCACACTGGAGAGGGTAATGGCAAACCATTCCAGTATCTTTGCCAAGAAGACCCCAAATGGGGGCAGCTAGGTGGCACAGTGAGTAAGAGTGCTGACCCCAGAGTCAGGAGGACCCAGGATCAGTTCCGGCCTCAGATACTTAACATCCACGAAAAACAAACAAAAAAAAACTGGCTGTGTAACCTTGAGCAAGTTACTTAACCCCAACTGCTTTATTAAAAAAAAAGACCCCCAAATGGGAGACATGCCTGAAGTAATTGAATAAGAACAGGGTCATAGATTCAGATCTTGGAGTGACTTTGACATCTGGTCCAAATCCCTCATTTGACAGATGGAATCTGTGATCCAGAGAGGTTAAATTACTGCCCACATAGTAAATGGCAAAGTCAGAATTTGAACCCAAGTCCTGTCTGACTCCATATCCAGCTGCCTCTCCTATGATACCACACTGCCTCCCTCCTCTGGTCCTCCATTTGTCATCTGCCCCATCACAAGGCATCAGGTAGTGCGGAGGGGTGTTGCCCCAAGCACTGGAGGGCCCATCCCCATTTATCCCTCTGTTCCCAAGGAGCTCATTCCCATGAGCTCCTCTGAGCACTGCCAACAGATGCAAACTCCCACTGGACCTAGCGTTTATGGGAACAGGCCATTGGTGCATCAAGGTCCAGGGACTTTCTGTAACCTTGACCATATCCCTTTTCCTTCTGAACCCATCCTGGACAGTTTTGCCTTCTTACCAGATCATAACTCTAAAGGATTTCAAGCATCACTCAGTCAGGGTGTCAGGACTTGGGGTAATACAGATCTCTGTCCCCTTCATAGTGCCCCTGAAATCACATAAGTAAGCACTTATCCACGTGATCTCTGACTAATGTATGAATCACCCTTCCAGTTACTAAGCCACCATGCATCTCAGGCTGTTACATAGAGGGTCTCAGACTAGACAGAGGTCAAAGGCATGGTACTGAGATTCAGGTCCACAACCTATACTGGCCAGGATCCCCAAGGATGTCCAAGCAGGACCTCGTGTCTATCATCCTGTCTTATGGGAAGCCCATCTTGAGCCAAAGAAGGGATGGGCATTTGCTTAATGCTAGACTTGAAACTTTCCCAAGTAGAGAGATCTTTTTGCCACTTTCCTTCAATTAAGTAACCGAGATGTAAGCTGCCTCAGGCCTTAGACCATCTATCTATCTATCTATCTATCTATCTATCTATCTATCTATCTATCTATCTATCTATCTATCTATCTATCTATCTATCTATCATAAGCATTAAGTGCCTATTAGGTGCCAGACATTGGGGATATGAATATGAAGAATGGATGAAATTCCCCCTCATTTTACATAGCAGGAATCTGGGGCCCAGAGGGAGGAAGCTACTTTACCAAGTGTGTACTAAGCAGAAATCCTTACAGAGAAATGAGAAGGCTAAGAGTCATCCTCCTTCAATGCCAAATTCTCTATAAAGGAGAGTGGGCATCGGCTTCTCCGATTTTTAGCACCTGGTGTTCTGAGGATTCTTGAAATGCACACAAGAAAGAAGAGGGACCAATAGATCTAGCAGAGCATTTGTCCTTCTGCTGGTCAGATGGCATGACCTTGGGGTGGTTGCTATTATCATCATCATCTCTCTTGACAAAGTGCCCTAAGAGCATTTGAGAAGGGACAGGATACTTTCAGCTGAGAGTATCAGAGAAAGCTTTGTGTAGTTGCTGATGCCTGAGATAGCCCTTGAAGGAGAACAAGGTGTCTGAAAGAAAGAGCAAAGATTAAGAGGAAATTCATCACCACCTAGAGGGTCACAGCCTTGTATGGAGGCATGGAGATGGAAGATGGCTTGTCTGATTGGGGGGATCCCTCCGATTCCAGTCTGACTGGAATGTAAAGTACATGAAGGGGAATTGTGTGAAATAAAACCAGAAGGGTAGATGGGAGATTGACTATAGAGGGACAAGAGTGTCTGGCTAAATAGTGTGCATTTTATTCTGTGAGCGACTGGGAAACACCATGTTTTTTGAGCTAGGGAGTAATATGGAAGATTATATAGGAAGCTATAGGAAGATTATTTGAGCATCTGTATGGAGGATGAAGTTAAGGTGGCGATGACCACCTGAAAGCCCACTATGGGAGAAGAGCTAGGGCCGCCATAGCCTTGAGTCATCACAGCCAGTGGACATGCAAGATGACAGGAAACTGGACTCAGTGAGTCACATTTAATTCAGTGCCATCAAGGCCTATTAGGTGTCTGCCATGTATAGTGCACAGTGCTAGGTGTGGTTGGGAGCCCTTCCCTCATGGAGTTTATAGTCTAATAGGGAAATGAGACTCACAGATAACTGTAACACATAATATCAGCTGTTAAGTGCAATAGAAAGGAACAAAATAAAGTGGTATAGTTGGCATCTGAGTTAGGTCTCTTTAGATGGTTAGGAACTCGATGGATTTAGAGGGGAAAGGAGGAAATTTGAGGCATTAAGAGTATTATCATGTATAAGAAATGGAGAGCCAATGAAATTGATTGAAGCATAGAGTATTGGAGGAGAGTATTATGAGATTAAGATGGAAAGGTTTGGCAGTACCAGGTAGTATAGAATTTTAAATGCCAGGCAAAGGAATTTAAATTCTACTCAGTGGATAATAAGTGTGCCCACTCCTAACAGGCACTAAGGTACCGGGCCTAAAGACTGTTTGGTTATTAATATCTCCTCAGTTATTGGTTCATTCTTTACCCATATAGGTATGCTGGTTTGTGTTACAAAATTGTGGTCCAAATGTCTCCTAAAGTCACAGAATTCACTATGGACTATACACTAATATTTTGACAACTTGAAGAGGGATAGCCTTACTGAAAGGAATAAAGATGAACTGGCATTCATCTTGCTATTCAGGGCTAAGTCTCTGGTGATCCCCTCTTCAGAAAAACTAGTGAGTTTTCAACTTGACTCAAGGTGGACCTTTAATTGGGCAGTACTACACATGGAACTCAGGTAGAAAGAACACAGGATGATCAAACATTGGCTTGGAAATGGATCCTTCACTGGGATCAGTCTGGAGTGGGCATTTCCCTGGTCTTTAGCTTGGGCTCCCTGCATGGAAAGGCAAGGTCAAGAATTGAAGAATGGCACCATACTGTGAAGTCTTCTCCTTAGAGCAAGGCTATCCCTCAGTTCAAAGATAATGATATATCAAGGTAGTCTGAGTTTTATAAAGCTCATCTTGAATGGGATCACCCAGCCCTTGCCATAATTGATCACTCAGGGCCAGCTCTTTCTAGTGCAGGCCTTGGGCAAATATACAGAAGGCATTTAATAGGAAAGGGTGCCAGTTTTTTGGTGTAACCACCAGTTGTGGTGGTTTGTGACATCTTGTCTTGTGGCTTTTCAAAAGTTTGTTTCTTTACTTGGATGAAGTCTGCCAGATCGTTGCTGCATTGGGAGTTTAGAAGTGGAATGTGGACCATGGGGCAAGAAAACAATCCACAAGCAATCATTCTCAACTCTGTTTAAGCAAGAGGCTGCAAGTCCCTATTTAATGGAAATGCATTTCTGAGCCAAGGACAACTGATATTAAAGGCTTTACATAGATAAACACATTTGATCCTCATAGCCCCTCTGGGAGGTACATATTTACTATGGGTATTATTAACCCATTAGAGGTGAGGAAACTGAGGCTAAAGAAGTTTAAGGGATTTTACTATGGTCAAGGAGTTGAGACAGAGAGGGAGGGAGGGAGAAGGAACAGGAGAGGGGGGGAGAGGGAAAGAGGAGAGGGAGAAAGAGGGAAGGAGAGAGCAAGGGAGAGAGGGAGAGGGAAAGAAAGTAAATTCATTTCCCTATTGACTCCAAATCCAACAGCATTAAGTAAGCTCTGCTGTAGCAACGTTTTAGGCAGGTGAAAGATGATTCAACCCTCATAGATGAGGATGTAGGAACAATCCTTGGGGCTGTGGTCTACACAATCTGTCAGAATCCAAGAATCCAGAATTTTGTTGACATGCCAACCTGTGATGACAGGAGTCATTGAGATATGTAATTAAGGGTATGATTAGAAACATCAGTCGGGGGGCGGCTAGGTGGGGCAGTGAATAGAGCACCAGCCCTGGAGTCAGGAGGACTTGAGTTCAAATCTGGCCTCAGATACTTAACACACAAAAAACAGCTGTGTGACCTTGGGCAAGTCACTTAACCCCAATTGCCCTCCAAAAAAAAGTGAAAGAAACATCAGTCCTGAGGAACTGGATAACAGAGGATGCATTGTAAAGACCTGAAGGTACAATGGTGATGGTGATGGTGATGTTACTCAAACTGAACACATGGCTAATGAATTTTTCCAACCATCTTGAAGTTTTAGCTTACCAAACCCTTTTGCTTCAGAGATGTTCCAGAGGCCAAAGGCAGGGGATCCCACTTGTGGATGTTCATTTACAGTGGTGGTCACCACATTACCACAACTTACCAACTCCCTCTTTTTCTTTTCAAGTGCTCCATCAGACTTTGCAGGCAGGTCAGAGGTGGGGCCTTTCTCCACTGGCACTCACCCAATATGAGGTAACATACTATTCAGTTCATTTCAAGAGATACAAGATGGTGGGCCTCTTTCTGGATATGAGGAATTTCTAGCCCATGAACCAGTGTTAATGTGTTTCTCTATCCTATAATTTGGTCAGAACCAGCTTTGAAGAACCCAGTTGGTAATCCAGAACTTGTCAGAGCAAAGCAGGAGTGAGTCATAGGAGCAGGTGATCATAGAGGTCAGGGCAGGCAATGTTGGTGTAGAAAATGCTAGTTAGGCAGAACAAAAGCAAACCTTAAAAAATTCTTCATCTTTTGTTTTTATATCCCCTTCCTTTCTCAATAGATCTCTCCTCCTCCCCTATCCAGAGATCCATCCCTTATAATGAAGAATTAAAAAGCATAAAATAGCAAGGCAAAACCAAGCATCAGCTAAGTCTGACCATATGCCCCACCACCATTCCTAGAGAAGAGGTGCCATTTTATTTCTCTTCAGGGACAAGGGACAGAACACTTGGGGGATTTGTTTATCTGTTTGTTTTATCTTTATAAAACACACAAAGGCTGTATTTGAAGATTAGATAGGGCATAGATTTTTCCTGCATAAAACTTACACTCTTACAACACAAAGATCTATCAGACTCTATAGGTAGGAATTAGTTTAGGGCAGATGTTGGCAGTTGTCAGAGTCAAAAGAGGAGGCTTCAGGGTGGACAGAGGTTTGAGGTTTGGCTGGAGATAGAGAACCCTGACCCTGTGGCCCGAGGGCTTCAGGTAGACGCAGTCCAGTCAGCACCCTGGACAGCTCCCAGAGAGGGCATTGGCTCTTTCTAAGACTAACATCTGCTCTATCTTCTCAGTCCCAGGCCAACCCCATTAGTTCTGTACTTGTGTTGAAGGGGTCATAAACACATATGCAAATAACTCTTAATGCAAAATAAACTATGTGAATTGTAATAAAGGAAGCATTACCAAGTTATCGAGGGTGTCCTGCATACAACAGGGACCTCATAAATGTTTGTATGATAGGGTTGAACAAGATGCTAGGAGCTTTGATCAGAGATGGTATCCGAACTGGGCCTTGTGGGATGGAGGGAATTTCAGCAAGTGGAAGTTGGGTGATGAGGGGGTCTTCTAGGCAGAAGGAACAGCATGGAGCAAAGGCATATAGAAAGTACAAGATGAGGGGTGGCTAGCTGGTGCAGTGAATAGAGCACCAGCCCTGGAGTCAGGAGGACCTGAGTTCAAATTCAGCCTCAGACACTTAATACAAAAACTATCCATGTGATCTTGGGCAAGTCACTTAACCCCAATTGCCCTACCTTCCCCCAGCAAAAAGAAAGAAAGGGAGGAAGGATGGAAAGAAGGAAGGAAGGAAGGAAGGAAGGAAGGAAGGAAGGAAGGAAGGAAGGGAGAGAGAGAGAACAAGATGAGTTTGTAGGCTGGTAAATAATCTGGCCTGGCATGAGTAAGGCAAAGTAATATGAGGTAAGGATATAGAACTAGACCATAGAGAATCTTAAATCCCCAATTAGAATCTTGGAGGTGATTGGGACCTCCCAGAATATCTAGTCTTGTGGTCTCACTTGGGGCTGGCCCCTCAAGGGAATCCAGCGAGCTTGTTGGGGAACTTCATCCTTTGCTTTATAGAAGGGGAAACTGAGCCAAAAATAAGTTAAATCACCTGAGGGCTAACAGTGAGTTGGGGCTATATGAGGGCTCACACTCAAACTTGCTGCTCTCCTGGCCAGTTCCCTTTCCTATACATGAAGCTGCCTGGTCTTTGGGTGAATGATGATCCTAAGAAACCAGAATGCCTAGCAACAGGAAAATATTTACTTATAGTATAGCCCCAAACCTTGTCACCCACCTCCCCTAGGAAGCATCTCTATGACATCCCATGAACCAGAGAATCTAAGGCATTGATGAAGAGGGACACTAATGCAGGTAGAATGATTGAGCCCAGTGATCCTAACACAGAGGAACACCTGAGGGCCTGACTGCACCTTGACCAATTACAAGTAGCATTACAAAGCCTAGCCTTCTTTACTGTTTCTCTCCCTATCTCTTGGCCTTTCCCAGTCTTAACTACCTTCTGGCCTCCAGCCAGAGACTTGGCACTGCCATATTCTTATTCCATTAGAATTGTTTTTTTTCCAAGGCCCCCTGGCTCCACAGACCCTTCCCCAACTGGCACATTTGAGTTTCAAGAGCAGAAAACATTCCTCTCCTCCTTTCTCCACCACCTGATTGCAGCCACTCTCCCCAAGGACCCAGTGATGTCATGGTCGTTATTCAGACAGAACCAGCAAAGGTCTGAGTTGCCCTGGTAACAGCTGATGACATCAGCAAGAGCTCTGGGTCAAGAGCCCTATCAATAATGCCATGTCTTGTTACCATGGTGACAGCAGAATTCAGAGTCTGGGGTTTTTTCCTCCCCCTTCTTTAAAGATAAAGCCTTTGTGGCAATCACCTAAGGAAGAGGAGCGTCTGGGGGTGACATCTCAGTACTGTCATGTATGCCATTGGCCATTGCCAGTTAAATCAAGTTACACTCAAGGCTTTGGCCTTGTTACCAAGACAACCCGTCAGGGAGTGCCTGGTCTTTACCCCTCTTGACTGAGGCCCCAGCTGCTGGTGCAGACTTGCAGAGAAGGAAGGAAAAGAAACCAAGAGAAATTTAAAGTCTGACCTACCTTGGGGTAGGTCAAGGTTAGGGCCTTGGCTTGTACCCCAGACACCTCTCCCCTTCTCAATGTCTCCATCTGTGCCTTTCGTCCAGGAAGGTGAGTTGTCTAAGGAGGTCGCTTCCTCAGCCCCCTGCCCAGGGAGGACTCAGTTACCATTACTCCCTAGGGTAGCTGGAGCTCTTTGTACAATGGAAGGAAGAATGGGTTTGGAGTGAAGGACCCGGGTTCAAAACCCATCTTTGCGCCTTACTACCTGTGTAAGTCAACTGATCCCTCTGAACCTTGGTTTCCACATTTGGAAGTAAAAGAGTTTGGGCTACATGAAGGATGTCAGCTCCTGGAGGGCAAAAGTGTTTCATTTTCAACTTTGTCTCTCTAGTGCCTGGCCTCATACGGGTACTTGATAAATGATCATTGAAATGATCACGTTCCTTCCAAATCCAAATCCTATTTGTCTCCAAAAGCTTCTCCTGTTTCTGTGTCCTTCTAGGGCAGAGAAGACAGGGAAGGAGATTATTTCCTTGGGGATGCTACAGCAGCCCAACTACCCATCAATCCACAAATACTTGTAAAGTGCCTACTATGCACTGGGTACTGAGGAGACTTAGAAAAGGGAGACAGTGCCTGCCCTCAGAGAGGTTAAATTCCATTGAGTGGGAAGGGACTTGGATGCTCCCAGCTCAAACATACTTTTGACTGGAGTCAGATGAAAAGGTGGGCTTATAGTCTGAAAGTGAATGGTTGGGATTATTTATGTGGTATGGTTTCTGTCTTTATCCCATCCCCATCATAGGCTTGAAATGAGAAAGAAGGAAGTGATATTGGATGTACACCCACTCTGGAGAAAAACTCAAAAGTGGGGTGGCTTATTACAAGTTAGCCCCCTCGTGCTTCCCAAAAGTCTAGGATGAAGGAAGAAGGTGGCAGGTAGTAAGATGGTCCAATCCAAGGTTGGCCACACAGGGAGGCTTGACGGAAAAGAGGTGATCTCAGACCCTTCCAGAAAGAAAAGACACTGGTCCTGCCCCATCACTAGTGCTGTTCCCCCAGTTGGAGCCCTTTTTCCCCCTTTATCTCCTCTGAGACCACCACTCTCTAATCTTCTGTCATGCCAGCATGAGGGCTCTTCTCCCTATGGGGCCTTGTGTCATGCGCCAGCTTGGTGAGTCCTGCCTTGACCTCTGGGCATCTCAGGATCAGGTAGGCCAAGATCCACATTTCCACCTTCTCTGTGAGGTATAGATCCCCAAGGTGGGAGTGGGGAGATAAGGGAAGGCAACAGCCATACTTGTCCTCCTCCAAACCTGGCTCCATTGATATCCCAATGCTCTCTCCATGTCCTAGATGACTCCTCCTGTGTCCTGCCCCCCTCCCCTACCTGCTGCCCTCTGGTTCCTCCCAAATCCTACCCCCCTTCCTTGAGTGTGACTCTACTCACCCCACCCTGAGACACCCCCACTGGGAGGTGTCTAACACAGGCACCATCTGTGGGACTTTGCCTGTGAGACAATTGTGTTTGAGCTGTGCAACACTGTGATCCTCGTGACCATCACTGAGACCACACCTGGCTCCTCCAAGCTGCTCTTTCTTCCTCTCCTTTCCCACCCCATCCCACCACCCCATTTTGTACATCTGTGACATGAGTTGCAAAGTATGTGTGCGCGTGCGTGTGAGCTATGCCATATTTATTAACATGTGTTTCTTTTTTTTTTGTAAATCTGATTGTTGACAATAAACGTGAAGTTTACTTCCTGCCTCTTCTTTCAAGGGGGTGGGGTTGGGAGGGAGGACCACCTCTCAGAGTCAGCAAAAGCTCTACTCACCTGCCCACCTTAACACCCCCTGTGCCTCCTCTCAGGTCCATAACTCCCATGGTCCAGCCAATTTCACTGACAACAAATATTTACCAAACACCTACTATGTGCAACACCCCAGTCTCCAGACTGGGAATATAAAAATGAAAAATGATCACCAAAAAGCATTTATTTAGCACCTACTATGTGCCACATGCTAGGAATACAAAGACAAAAAAATAGCCCCTGTCCTCAAGGAGCTTACATTCTATTGAAAGGAGATGTAGACAGAGAGGGGGAGGAGCAGGACCTGTGCTTACATTGGTAGAGAGAACTCTCAGGCAGAGAAATCCCTTCTGCCAGTGTGGGTCATCACCTCCTCTACAACTTAGAGTCTTAGAACAGGGGTGGGGGAGGTGGTCTATGGAGAGATTTCATGAGGTTTGTAAACTTGGAAGGGAAGAATCACACCTTTCTTTTCATTAACTTGTAACTGGCATTTATTCAATTGCTTAAAAATATTATTTTGAGAAGAATTAGTGTAAAGGTTTCTCCAGACTACCAAAAGGATCTCTCTCTCTCTCTCTCTCTCTCTCTCTCTCTCTCTCTCTCTCTCTCTCTCTCTCTC
>NW_027186376.1:0-33317 GCF_028583685.1 Petaurus breviceps papuanus | reverse complement strand
CTCTCTCTCTCTCTCTCTCTCTCTCTCTCTCTCTCTCTCTCTCTCTCCCTCCTCTATACCAACCTTATTCCTCCTTTCTGTAGCCATTAACCACTCACCTGAACCAAAAGCAGTTTCAAAGGGTAGTTCTTAACTGCAGTAACCTAGTTTTTAAAGTACTATCTAAATCAGGAATTACAGACAACTTCACAGAGAATCTTGGCATGAATGCTTGCCATCACCAAGAAGAAGCAGGGGGCGGGGAGCTAAACCAAATCGCTGCCTTTTTCAGTCTCAGGTCAGAACTCCAGCTCTTTCAGCCGCTCCCTTTTCTTTTTTCTTTAGTTGCCCCCTTTCTGAGGGGTCTGAACAAATGGCAAAGGCTTGACTCTTCATGCCATCTTTTCAGCAATCTAGTTTTGGTGTCCATTTAGAACACACACAACCAGTCCATCTCTCCAACTAACATACTATACTCTGCCACTCTCAGCCCCCTGTATATGTGTCCATGATGTTTCTTTGGGCGAGAGGAATCGGCACTATCTGCTTCAGATCACATCTCCCAGACTTCATGTAACTAGGTCTCAGAGTCTCTTCCTTCCTGGAGGGAGATTGGTTTTACCACCCAACTGCATAAGTCTATACAAAATAAATTCAGAATTATTTGTGGGAGGTAGGGCACTAAAAGGTGCCTGGGGGAGGAGGACCCTTCATGTAGAAGGTAGCACTCGAGCTTAAACCTGGAGCTTTAGAAGGTAAAGGTGAGGAGAGAGAAGAGTCCAGAAGGGGGCAGCAGCCCATACCAAGGCACTTTTGGCTGGGTCCACAGGAACTGGGGAGCTTTTGTTCTACACCCAGGCATGTGGTCCTGGAGCACCTGACCCTGTTGATACAGGGGTTCCCTTTTCTTACAGTCATTGGTTCATTGAGTCACTCGCCTCTGTGACCCAGATGCAGTTTTAATTATAAGTTAGATTATAAAAACCTCCATGGAATAATGAATAAGGAACTTGCCTTGGATAGACCTAGGTTCAAGTCTTGCCTCTGAACCATACTGGTTGTGTGATCTTGGATAAGTCTCCAAGACTAAGTTGCCAAAAAGGTGCCCACCTATACTGGCAGAGGAAGTTTCTGAAATTCCAAGTCTAGTCCTTCATCCTAAATTAGATTGTGACTCATGGCCAGGTTCTCTCCAAAAAGAGGTCAAGGGGAGCAGGATAAAAATGGAATTCAGTGTACAGCATGAATCAGGTATGGGACATGTTTCCTCCTACAAACACAAGAAAGACTAAATTATTTAAAACTTAGAAGCATGCATTAGCAGGATTCAGTAACTAAACATAACTCCAGGCACAGGGATCTTTCCATCTCACTTGCAGTTGAATTCTCCTCTATATTTTCTCTATTAGAATGTAAACCTCCTTGAGGACAGGCACTGTCTTGTTTCTCTGTTTGTATCCCCAGAGCTTAGCACTGTGCTTTACACATTATAAGGGCATGATAAATGCTTTTTCATTCATTCATTCCTTTGTTCGTTTGTTCACAAGACCATAAAGCAGTTTGTGAGAACTGATTAAACAGTTTACATTTCACCTCTGTTCTGCCCTTTCACTCCTTTCCAAACCAAAACCTCTTCTGGACTTCCTGCTCAGCTGCTCCCTTCCTCCCGCACCTGCCACAGACAACCATTCTCCCCTGCCCTTCTCCTTGAACCTTTGGAACTCACAGTCACCTGTCATCCTGCACCTGCCCACCTTGGGGCTGATGCCTATTCAGGAAAGAAGCACAAAATGAAACCAAACAAACAAACAAAAAAGGCTGAGCAAAGACTTATGGGTAGGCTCTCCTAGTTGAGTCCATGATTCCTGGTGGGGGTAGGAGTGGGGGAGACAGAAGCAGGGTAAAGGGAGACTATCAGTGCATTCTCTCCCTGTCCCTTTACCCCCTACACATGCTTATGTCAAGACAAAGAGGTTCCCACTTACCAGGAGAATTGTAGCCAACAGGGCAGAGCCAGAGTCCTATTTCTGATGTCGTAATCTGCCCCCTCCATCAATGTCATGGGATAGCGGATGGGCAAGGGACCACTCAAGCTTTACCAAGTCCTTTATTTGCACCGGGAAACCATATGGCCAGAAACAATCTGAATATTCCCCAAAGACTGCAACATTGAGTCACCATGTCCTTGGAGTCTACAGAAACTTCCAGGGAAGTTCTGGATGCATGCTCCCTGGGACAGACCCCATTCAGCTACACATAGATCATGAACCTCTAGCCAGAGAGGGCTTTAGAGAACATTTACTTCCATAATACTATACACAGGTTTTCAAGGCAAATGTCCCTGAGAAGTGAAGTCATTCAAGTATGACCATCCTCAGTTGACAGATGAGCCAGCTGAGATCTGGAGAGATGAAGAGACTGGTCCAGGGTCACACCACCAGTAAACAGCAGGGGCAGGACTCAAACCTATGTCCAGTCAACTGACTTTTGTTGACAATCTGTCTGCTCTTTCCATGTGGCTCGTCATTGCAGAGCATGAAGGGGCTACTAGAGGGCTTGGGGTACCCGTTGGGATGGGAAGAAGTTGAGGCAAGCCCCAAGAAAGCCAAGCTCCCGCCCCACATGCTAAGGCAGCATTCCCACTGCAGGATCCTGCTGCCTTCCCCATCTGACCTATGCTCAGGGGCTCCCATTCACAGAGGCGAATCCTAAACTTTCCCATCAGGTCTAAGAGCTGTAAGAGATAGAGGAAAGAAGCCTGGCTCTGGATTTAACTAGGAGAAAGTGGATTCAAATCCTGCCTTTGATAATCGCTACTTTTGTGACCCTGGGCAAAGTGCTTGATCTCCCTAGGTCTCAGTTTCCTCATCTGGAAAATGAGGGAGTTGGCTAGATGGCTTGTCCCTTCCTTCTTGCTCTAAATGACCCTACAGCTTCAGAAGTGATGGATCAATAGATCAGCACACATTTAGTGCCACTCCCACTGAAACAGGAATTCCTTAAGCAGTGGCCATGCACAAGCCAGCCCTTTCCATTTCTTTGCAACTTTAACTGTTTGGAAGTTGCTCATTGAACGTTAAAGAAATCTGCTCTCTTGGGATTTCCACCCATCTCTCCTGTCCCCTGGAGCCAGGAAGAATAAGACTAAAGTCTCTTCCAACCCAAAGCATTTCAGTTCTTTGAAGGAAACCATCAGGTCCCACCAATCCTCATGTGGCATGAGCTCTGGTCCCTCCCATCAGACTAATCACCCCCCTTTGCCAATTTCCTCCCTCAAAGGTAACTGACTGTGACCCTCCCAAAAGGTCTGACCAAGGAGAGTGACACTATTACTTCCTTCCTTTAAAAAAAACCAGACTTCTTTATGTAAGTATCTTCTGTTTGATGCCCCTTTCATTTCAGAATACATCCCTCACCTACCTGAAGAGTCATCTCGTGTAACAAATTTTAAGAGAAGACAAAGCAGTTTGAGAAACCCAGACAGCACATCTGTTGTCTGACCTCCTTCCTTTTCATAAATATGAGGTTTCTGTTAAAGTAGCCTAAGATCATCCCCAAAAGAAGGAAAACCATGACCTCTGATCTGTTTTAATTCTAATCTCAACTCTCTTATTCCTGATACATCCTAGGAATATGGCTTCCAAGCCTCGGCACCACCTCCAACTTACTCCTCTCCTTTTTAGTACTCCCTACTAGTCCCATTCCCTAACAAATTAGTGCTAGAAATTTTGGTGGGCTCTACCAAGAAGAAAGGATCCATCTCTGCCTTAGAGAGGATGTCTGAATGCCCCACCCCCACAAACAGAAGGAGTCCCTGTGCAGAAACAATAACAAAGAAACCCTAATAAGGGAAACGCAGGCTCCAGAGTCCTTGGATAGAAGGGTAGACTTTATTGAAAAGGAACAGATTAGATAAGAGGGGAAGTCAATGTATCTTCTAGATACACTTCTTGGAGGAAATCCACCAAATGGAAGGAGAGAAGAATCATGGGGATCATTTGGTTCAAGGCCAAGTGAGGGAGAGACTGAACGTGTAATAAACTACTCTGCCAGAAGGGATAATTGGATCTTGAGTTCTGGCAACATACCCCAAGCTGGCATGGAGGCAAGGGAGGCTTGTAATGGGGGCCTTATCTGGACATCTGTTGGAGCTCTCTGTGTGTGCTAAAGCAAAGAAGCTAAGGACTTTCTCAACCTTGCTTTAACGATAATTCCATCCTTCGGAAGGTGAAGGATTTCATGATGGGCTCTGTTATTCTGAATTTGATTTTGAACCAGAATGAGGCATTGGTTGCTAAAGTAGAAACTAGGAAAACCTTGGGTGGAATAGACTACCTGTAAAATGCAAACTCCCTGAGGACAGGACTATTTCATTTTTGTCTTCATATTTCCAGCGCCTGGCACAGTGCTAGACATATAGTAGGTGTTCAATAAATGCTTGTTTATTCATTGATTGGAGCTCAATGAGGTGAGAAGGACAGATTGGACATAATCCAATGCAGAATACAGACTTCGGGAGAACAAGTTTCAAGAATTCAAGGGAAAGAGAGAAATAAAATCTCATGCCCTGAAAATCTGCAGAGTGAGTTGACTCAAGAGGGAGGGAGTCTCTGAAGAAGACAATTCTGAGGAGACAAACATAGCAACGTGGTCCAGTGGAGAGAAGCCTAGCTGTACAGGTAGAGAACATGGTTTTAAATTCCATTTCTGATTTGCATAACCTGGAGAACCTCAAATTCCTTGGGCTGCAGTTTCCTTACCTATAAATATGAGGAGGATGGACTAGATGATTCCTGAGGGCCCTCCCAGTTCAAAGCCTATGATTCTCTGATCTCTGACAAGTGGTCGGCCATCACGGATCTTCAGTGATGGGGGACCCAAAAAATTCTCCTAAAATAATTAATGCATGCAAAGTGCTTTTCAATGTTTCCTGTGCTTTAGAACCATCAGCTATCATCAACAGCAAAGGGAGCAGTGTCCTCAATATTGTAGTGAGTGGGGCCAGTGGTCCCCAAGGCAGTGGCGGAAGCCCGAAGTGCCAGAGTAAAGATTAGAGTTTAGGACTTCTGATCCCCAAACCAATACCAGGTACAATTCTCCATGCTTTCCCATTGGACCAATGGTTGTCTCTCATCTGTACCTGGCAAGTTATAGTTTACAAAATACTTTCACAGTGTCTAGGTGTAGGGGTGGGGAACCTGTGGCCTTCTAGGTCCTTGGGTGTGGCTTTTCGACTGAGTTTAAGTTTTACAGAATACATGCTTTTATGAAGGGTATTTGTTCTGTGAAGTTTGAATTTTGTTAAAGGGCTGTACTTGAGGACCTAGAGGGTCATAGATTCCCCATCCCTGGTCTAGGGGGTCAAACTATAGCCCCTGTGAGATGTGATCTTATCTGTGTAACTTCACTGTATAGACAGTTGTAATTAAGGGTAGAACTGTTTGTATCAATAGCAAAAATAAGTACACACATATATGTATAAAAGCACATACATGTATACACACATGGATTGTAACACTATTGTTTGTTACATTACTGAACTGAGTAAGGGACTTCACTGTATGTACACACCTGGTTACCTCTATGATGTCTCCCCCATAGAACAGAAGCTCCTTGAGGGCAGGTACCGGTTTTGCCTTTCTTTGTGACCCCAGGAATAAGCACAGAGTTAAGACTTAATGTCTCTCTATCTTCACAAGGCCCTCCCACTCTAAACTTGTGGCTTAGTCATTTCAGTCACGCCCAATTCTTTATGACCCCATTTGGGGTTTCCTTAGCAAAGACACAGGAGTGGTTTGCCATGTCCTTCTCCCTCATTTTACAGATGAGAAAACTGAGGCAAACAGGGTGAAATGACTTGCCCGGGGTCACACGGCTAGCAAGTGTGTGAGGCCAGATTTGAATTTAGGAAGAGGAGTCTTCCTCCAGACCTGGTGCTCTATCCAGTGTGTCACCTAGCCGGCCCCTTAGAACTATGTGTATGTTAATCACTACCTGAAAATGATTCCCCATTTGTGCACTGTGTGTAACTTGTCAGAACAACCATTCTACCATCATCAACCACCCGTCATCAACAGAAGCGCCGGGAGAGACCAAGGATGGTCTCCTCGTCAACTAAAATGCCAAGAAATCCAAGGAGGAGACGAAAAGAGGAGCCAGGACTGGCCCCCCCGGAGCAGGGCTGCAGCGGACGGACACAAAGAATGCGCCTGCCTGCGGGGCGCTTGGCTCGGGGTCATTCCCAGTGAATGAGGAGGTCCCCCGGGGCTCCTCCTGCGCCCCCATGGCACGGTCCTGGCCATGCCTCCCCATGCTCTTCCTCCATGAGGTCCCACTCTAGCCACCCAGGCAAGCAAGCCTAGCTGGACAGAGACGGTGCTGGGCACGCCCCGGTGTCCCGCCGGGTGGGAGGCGGCTCCCTGATGGGAGGGCGCCGGGCATGGGCTTTGAAGGTCACTGGGTCTGGAGACCCTTGTACAGAGGAGTAAACAGGGCGGTCACTGAGGTTAAGCGACTTGCAAAGAGCCTCCCGGGCTAGCCCGCGGGGAGACCAGGATGTGGAACCAAGCCCTTAACAAGGGCAAGTTCAGGGACCCTTCCACCGGCTGCGAGCGTCTAGCTGTCAGCCCCACCCGGCTGGCTGTACCCCTCCTGCGGGCAGGGTCTGGGCCGCGCCTGCGCACGGAATACGCCGAACAAAGGGCCATTGAAGTTAGTAGAACGAAGTTGGAGATTTGCCGCCCAGTTGCTCAGGCGCGTCCCGGGCAGCTCTAAGAGAGGCCCCGCCCCTTTCCTCTCTTCCGAGCTCCGGCCTTCTTAGTCAAGGCCCCATCCGTATGATTGACAGTCCGCGGCACCAATCATGCGTCCGACCTCCGCCGAAGCTTCTCTTCGGGGCGGGACTTCCGGTGCCGGTTGCTAAGACAATCTTGTTTCCCTCCCTGACAACGAAAGGGAAGCGGCGGCTGCGGCGGCGCTGGGGCCTCGGCGGCGGGAGCAGGTGAGGGCGGCCCCGGGGGGCTGGGGGAGGGCGCCCCGCGGCCGTGTCCGGCCCCCGCCCCAGGCCCTCACGGCACCGGCCTCGGAGCCCCCGGAGCCGCGCGGCCTCGACTCGCAGGCCCCGGGCGCGGGCGGCCTGGGACCCCCTGCGCACCCATGGCCGCCGGGCTAGCCCGCCCCGGCGAGGCGCTGCCCCTCGGCTGGCCTCAGTTTACCCGTCTGCAAAGCGAGGGGTCAGCCCCCGAGGCCCCAGATCCGTGACCTGGATTCCGACCCCGTCCGGGCCGCTCACCCCGGAGGAGCCCCTGCACCCCTGTGCCTCAGTTTCCTCCGCTGTAAAACCAGGGGTTGGCTTAGAAGTCCTCCAGTGCCCCCTCCATCCCCAGATCCGTGACCTGGATTCCAGCCCTGGCCGGGAGACTCGCTCTGTGCCCCCGGGGAGCCCCTGCACCCCTGTGCCTCAGTTTCCTCCTCTGTAAAACCAGGGGTTGGCTTGGCTGGCCTTGTGGATCTGTCCAGCTCCAGATCCATGACCCCAAGACTCCATTTGCCCAGAATGCTGCTTGGGCTCCTTCCCCAGAAATGGCCCTTTCTGATTTTGTCCCAATTCATTTCATCCAACAAGCTCTTCTGCCCAGTCCCGTCTACGTCACCGGGCATCCCCTCCTGCCTCGCTCCAGGGGACCCTTCTTTTGTCCCTCTTCTTGTGCCTTTGCCCTCTCTCTTGTGTTCTCACCCGAAACTCGGCCCTTCCTTGTGTCTCCTTAATTTGTATTCTCTCTTACCCAGTAGCTTCTTCCTTCTGCCTGCAAACGTGTCTTCTCCTGGCAGCCCTTTGAAAATGCTGGGCCTTCACCTGATCTTTCTCGCGCCCCCCCACCCTCACCCCAACTGTGATCCTTTAATGCCTTTCTCTTTCCTTTCCCGGCCTTGCCAGTTCAGCTTCCGCTCCCTGGCACCACCACTTCCACTTTCCCTCATGTTGCTTCTACCTCCCTCCAACCTTTCACTTTTCTGTCTCTCTTTTCTAATATCCATTCATTTCTCAACCCCTTGCAATCCGGCTGGCTTCCTCCCAGTCTCCTTGTCTGAAACTGCCCCTCCAGGGATCTCTGTGAAGCTAAATTCAATGGCTTTTTTCTTTCCTCATCTTGACCTCTTTGCACCCTTTGACACTGTTAACTACCTCGTCCTTCTGGATTATCTTTCCTCCATGGGTTTCTGTGGTAGTGTTCTGTCTGTCTGTCTGTCTGTCTGTCTGTCTCTCTCTCTCTCTCTGTCTTCCCTTCTCTTCCTCTTTCCCTCTCTCTCCCCACTGGCTCTCTTCATATTCTCACCAGTCTCTACAACTTCAGCCATCATCTCCATACAGATGACTCTCCAATCCATGTATCCAGCCCTCATTTCTCTCCTAAGTACTAGGCCTGAATCTGTCACGTAGACATCTCCAGTGCAACATGTCCAAAATGGAACATATTCTCTTTGCCCTATTCCCACTGGATATGCCTCCAGTCTCCCGGTGACGCACCTCCAAAGCCTTGAGGACACCACTTCACTCTTATTATGCTCCATATCCAATTCTCTATCTCTCCAGCACCTGTCCCCTTCTCTCCATTCACACCACAGCCACCCTTGTTCAGTTCCCCTCTTTCCTAGACTTTTGCCAGTCTCCTAATTGGTCTCTTTGTACACAGCTTCTGCCTCCTCCAGTCCATCCTCCTGACCACTGCCAAATTGATATTCCTTTAGCACTGGTCTCAATTTCTGCTCAAGAAGGTTCCTTATTACTTGGAGAATAAAATGTAAACTCCTCTGTTTGGCATTTAAAGCCTTTCACAGTCTGACTCCAGCCTCTTTCCAGCAGATTACACATCACTCCCCCTCACATACTGTTTCAGCCAGACTGGCCTACTTCACTGTTTTCCCATACACAACATTTCACCACCTCCTCCTCCCGTTTCCATGACTGTACAACCTGTCCCCTGAAATGTTCTCCAGCCTTTTAGACTCGCTAATGACTTTCAAGACTCAGCTCAGGGGCCACCTGCTTCAACAGGCAGGTGAAGGATCTGGGTTAGCTTTGTGGCTCTGAGAAAGTCTCTTAACCTCTCTGTGCCAGTCTCCTCACATGTAAAGTGACCGGGTTGAACTCAATGGCCTGTAAGGTCCTTCTGACTCTTAAGTCTGTGATTCTAGTTCACCAAGTTCTCAGTATCTCAGAATTACATTGTATTTATTTTTCAAACACTTCTATCTGTATACATGTTGTATGCCCCTGGTAACCATAAAGAGGAGCAGTGGCTATTCCTTGTGTAGGGAATGTCATAAATACTGATCATACACTAGGGCTGGAGAAGCAGGGTCAGAAAAGAGTAGTAATCACTTCCATTTAGTTGGACAAAGTAGCCTGAGGAAAGTCATGATGGGAGATGAGGCCAGAAAGTGCCACAGAATTGGAGGGGGTCTCAGAAGTCATCTGGTCCAATCTATGTCTGAAGAGGAAACCCCTCCCCTATGATGTCCTTTTTCTGTCCCTGCCATTGTCTGAAAACATGCCCTTATCCTATCTTGGCTCCATTGTCACACTAACCCCTAACTGTTCACTCTGCCTACAATCCATCCGACATGTCTTTGCGGAATCTTCCCCAAACACAGCTCTGATTATCAGAAACCTTGAAGGGCTCCCCATTGCCTATTAAAAAAGCCCCGGAGCATGTGTCTGACTTCCCACCGTGGTCTCCCACTGTTCCGGGACACACACATCAGAGGGTTGGACCAAATACTCACTAACATGCCCTGTGCTTTCCGCTGTGCTCATACTGACGTCTCCATCCAGAATGTTCTCCCTCCCCACTCTTCCTATTAAAACCCTTCCCATTTTACAAGGCCCAGCTAAAGTGCCACTTCTATGAAGTGATCTCCCCTCCTCTGAATTCTCTTTGCACTTTTTGCTCATACTTTTCCTATGGGACTTGATTCTTAATCAAGCTCGCTTAATCACTTTCTTGTATTCTGGTTATTTGTGATTTGTGTATATAAAGAACTCTAAGAGGCAGAGCTTGTGGGAAGACTGTGCCTTCTTGCAGCATGCCACAGTAGGACAAGCACCAGGCCTTGAGTCAGGAGATGCAGCTTCTGTCCATCGCTGCACCAAGAGCTTGCCAAGCACCTGGAAAAGCTTGGGCAGTTCGCTCAGTAAATAAAAGGAGGTGGAGGAGAGGGGGCCCTGGGGATGGGGCCGGTGGGAACAGCAGCCAGAGACAGCACAGGACAGGCTGAGATTGGGAGCCACTTGGTAGGAATTGAGACCAGTTAAAATGGGGGTGAAAGCTTCCTCACCTCTCAGAATTTGAGAGTAGGGCAATATGGTGGATGTCCTCCAGCCCAGTCTGCCCTTCAGTCTGCCTCAGTGCAAAGAGTGTTGGATCTGGAGTCCAAAAGGCCATGTGTAAGTGGCTTCACTTCACTCTGTCTGTAAAATGAGGGGCTCAGTCTAGAGCAGCGGTGTCAGTGACATGGCCCATCAGCCACCTGTACACAGCAACACTTCAGGGGGAGGAGGAGCCTGTGGCCTTCTAGGTGCTCAAGTCTGGCCCTTTGACCGAGTCCAAGTTGTATAGAACAGACCCTTTTATGAAGGGGTTTTGTTCTGTGAAGTCTGGATTCAGTCAAAGGACTGCACTTGAGGACCTAGAGGGCCACATGCATCCTCTAGGCCACAGGTCCCTCCCTCCCCCCGTGTGGCCTGAGCCAGATTAAAATGTAATTAACTGGGAAATGTATGACAAAATTAAAATTCAGCAAAACATAGATTACACTTTAAAAGTGGATCACTGGGCGCTGTAAGGATCTTTAGGTAGGTTTAGTGGCCCCCATTTCTGTTCAGTTTTGATGCCCCTTGGTAGATACCCAGTAAGATCCCTCTAACAATGGCTGATCTCTTGATCTCTGGCAAGTGGTGATCCATGTTCACCTTGCAGATTTTCAGGCTCCTGAAGCCCCCCACCACCTGGTGGGGGGAATGAACCATAGACCCCCCCACCCCACCCCACCTCCACCCCCAGCTCAGAGGCATTTCTTTAACAAGTGTGTATCCTCTTCCAGAAGGGGATGTAGCGACGATGGTCATGTCCATAGATGGCCTTGTCACTGTATAGAACCCCCCCAACCCCCAGTACTAGAGAATAGGCAGCCGGAGGTCTCCTTCTCTTACTTGGGACCCTTGGAGTTCTGAAGATCCTTGGTGTGTCTGCCTTAATGTCCTGTTTCTTTGCTTCTCTACAATATTAGCCAAGAAGTGGAAAAGCGAGGGGGGTGGAGAGAGGTGGAACTGTGGGGGTACGTGTAATAACATGTGGTCTGAGGGAGATGGACAGAAGTGGGCACAGACCTGTCTATACCTTGTTCTGTAATAACTGGAGTACCCATTCCTGGGGGGGGGGGGTGCTGTGTGTGCATCTACACGTCCTTGTAACCCCCTTCTTGAGGAGGGTGTTCTGCACACAATTGAATGAATGGTTGGGTGCAGCGAGAGGGGCCTTGCCACCTTCCATTCTGCCCCCAGCAGTGTATTCCTGAGAGCTCCTAAGTGTCTGAGTCTTCTCCCAGTTAAGAATGGTCAATGGGGCTGAGTCTGTCTGCATCCTCTCTTTGCGGTGAATGGAGAGGATTGGAGGAAGGACTCTTCTGAAATAGAAGTATTTCATTTCTGGCTGCCATAGAAACATGACTGTGAACAAGAAGGAAGTATGGGGTTAGAAAGATCCAGAGCTGAGCAGCCCAAAGCCCTGGGGTCTGAGACTTGGGGGCTGCTCACTCTTCTGTCCTGGGCTGGCTCCTTGAATACCTGCCCACTGCTCACCACACCCAAGCCTCTGAGCTCTCTTTTGTACAGTGAAGGCACTGGACTAGGTGATCTCTGTGCTCTGCCCACTGTAGGTGCCTAATAAATGCCTGTTGGATCTGTTTGCTCAGGCCCCTCTAACAATTCTGGTTTGTAATGGTTTTCCCAGTGTTTCTCCCAGACAAAGCTCTAAGTAGTGACCTAAGCTTCATGATGAATCTCAAGAACAGGGTCACATTTTGAAATGTCTGGGCCATGTACAGAGAGAGTCTGATCTTCTGGGCTCCTGTTGCCTAGGAGAAGCCTTTGTATAGGGCATTGACTGGAAGATTGTTGGAAAGTGCTCCCGGGTAGACTATCAATGAGAATAATCAAAAGGAGAGGGGATGAGGGCCATCAGTGGCCTGCTGTTCCAGGACAGTAATGGATTTTGTCAAAGCTGGCTCTCGGAGGTAGCTGAAGTAATCAGGATTAGGGCTGCGGTCCCGTTTTAAATTATTAAAATGCTTTCTTTTAAGCCTGACCTGATTCCTTGCTGGCCCCCTCAGCTCATGTTTATTGGCATGCAAGATGAATAAGGTTATTAAGAACTAGTTACACATAAGGACCCAAAGGGCTCTGAAGAGTGGGTTTTCTCGCCTTCGTGCTGTGTGGGATGCTAAGTTTATTTTTATTGGAAATTTTTTAAAACTAAATTAAATCTGGTATCATTCTTTCAGTAAGAATGAAAGAAAATCATGAATGTTAGCCACCTTATTATCAGAGTGTAATCCTTTATATGGCACTTTACAGTGTAGAAAATATTATCTTCACACCACCAAAGTGAGTGAGACATCCCCATTTTACGGAAGAAGAGACTGACCAAGGTCATTTAGTCAGTTGTCATCATAACTGACATTCTGACAACACTTTAATAAGTTTTACAAAGTGCTTTCTTCATAGTCACTCTGTGAACGAGGCACTGACCCCATTTTATGGATAAAGAAACTGGAGTTCAGAAATGTAAACAGCTGAGTCTCAGTTGAGGCACTCCATCTGTGTGCCCTTGGGCCACCCTTAATGCCTCTGACCTTCAGTTTCCTTGTCTTTAAAAAGGAGACCATAGCAGTAGTGCCTTGTGATTCCTAGAGCGGTGAGATCAGCGTTTTGGCATTCTGTCCTAAGGTGAGTTATTAGAATGAGGAACAGGAGGCTGCCATCTTTGAAATGCCTTCTTAGGCCATTCCCTCTGGGTGTCCGGAGTGCAGATGTCTGGATGGCCCTGAACCTCACAGGAAGGGCAGCAGGCTTCCAACCCTGACCTCAGCCTTTATTAATGAAGGGAAGGTAGAAGTGAGAAGCAAGGAGCTGCAGTGACACTGGAGGGGCCAGATGACAGTCCTGAGCCAAAGTCAAGTGAGGTTTTACTGGGGAAGTTGCCAGCCTTGCGCACAGCAAACAAGAGATAACAGTCTTCATCCAGAAGACCCAGCCTTGGCCTGGGGTGAGTGAGACAGGAGGAGAGAACCAGCCTCATCCCTGTGCCAGGCTCCCCACCACAGCCTAGGCCACTCATCTGAGGCCAGGGGAGAAGAGCCAGCCATTGGAGGTGACCCTAACATGGGTGGAGCAGTGGCACAGAAAGCCATCAGGCATCAAAGAGGAGAGGACACTATTTCGTCAGCTCCCTACCTGGAGTGCGTTAGCCTAGTAACTCTCCCTTCTGCTGCTCCTTGGGTGACCATTGTGCACTGGTCGCTGTGGGCCACCACCAGATCATATCCTTCCTGCTGGGAAGGCTGTGACTCGGAGAGGGAGAGGAGGGGGAGGGAGAAAGAGAAACACACAGAGAGAGAATTAGTACTTACTATGTGCAAAGTACTGAATGCAGACAGTTCCTGTCTTCAAGAAGCTTCTGTTCTTATGGGAGCAGAGAGCACAGAGGAGGAGTTCCCAAGTGAGAATCATTGAGGCCCCTTGGAGCTGGGCAATCAGTCACCAACCAGAAGTCAGAGGTTCTCTAGCAAATGCCTACTGTGTGTAGGGCTATGCTAAGTCTTACTTGGGGAAAATAACAAATGTAGATTGGCTCTTACTCTAGTAGGGATAGACAAATATCCTTCCCTAGATGCCTCACCTAACGCCTCATTGGGGGAAGGGGAGATGATGCTGGGACTTTGAATGTTATGCTCACAGAGTGACCTGACACCAGCTGGACAGACTTCAAGGAGCATCTGCTGAGTTACAGAGGGGTTACAGACTGCATGGATGGAGGGGTGCCCAAACTGGAAGAAAGACAGCTTCCTAGATCCCAGAATAGGAAGGGAGCCATAAAGGCCGCCATGTTCAGCTTCATCGTTTTACAGCTGAATGAATGGAAACACAGAGAGATTAATTGACCTACCCATGGCCACACAGCTGCTAAGTGTGTGAGGCTGATTTGAACCCAGACCTCCCTGACTCCACTGTACAGTACAGCACATGAGAGCATGGAAGAATTGCAACACAGTATGCTATGGGAGGTCTTAGAGAAAAGACTGATATTGATGGAGGACTAAGGAAGGCTTTTTGGAGTAAACAGCAGGTAAAGAGGAGAAGAGGGTTAGAGGGACCAGTGTGAACAGAACCTCCCAAATAGGAAAGTGTAGGTGGTATCCAGGAATACATGTGGCCCTGTAGGACTGGAGAGGCAGGGGGCATTAGTGTTCCAAGAGCTTGGAATGCTAACCAGAAGACCTTGAACCTTCCTTAGAAAGCCATGGGAACAGAGTGACAAGATTCATGCAGATGGAAGATTAGCCCCAAAGCTGAATGGAGGCTGGACTGGAGGGGAAAGACTGGAGGCAGAGAGATCTCTTAGAAAGCTGTTGCCTTGGTCCAGGTGGGTGGAAATATGAGGTCAGTTGGAATTGGAAGTCAAGCAGAGAATGCCAGAAACATTGTGCAGGAAGAATTGACAAGCCTTGGTAGCTAAATGTCTAGGAAAGGTGAGAGAAAGAGAGAATGTTGAAGATTCATGTGTAAGAGAGACAGCAGATAGCTGTCCCTTAGGCAGAAATGGTGGCACCATGAGGAGGAATGACTGTGTTTGGACATGTTAAGTCTGAGGTACCATTTAGATGGCCAATCTACAGGCAGGAATTTAAGTCTAGTGCTCGAAAGGTCTGGAGAAGAGCTTGAGAGGTCATTTGCATCGTGGTGGGCATTGAAGCTGAAGGAGAGTACATAGAGAAGAGATAAGAGGACCTAGGCTGGGGAGAAGAGAAGGAGCCAGCCAAGGAGGTGGAGATCATGCTTTTGGAGAAGCAGAAGGATCTAACACAGATACAGGGTTCCGTTCTAAGGAGAGAAGGAAAGGGCATTGAGTAGCAGGAGGTGATCGAGGGAAATGGATCCTGAAAAGGGCTGGCCATGAGATCTGATGATGGGGAAGTCATTGGTAACCTCTGAGAGAGGCAGGAGCTTCAGCGGAGTATGTGGGGTGAATACCAGGTGAGAGGGAGAGGAGGTGGAAGCACCCAATGGAGGACACCTTCCCAAGGAATGTATGTCTCAGTGAAGGTGAGGGCAGAGATGGGAGGGACAGCGAGGGAAGGCTCTTTGTCACCATGAAATGTCATGCATGTGTCACTTTATCAGAAATTATTACCATAAAAAGCCCAAGAGCAGTGGCAGGAGTTAAGGGAAAGAATCTGCCGAATGATCACGACATTTCCGATGAAGAAGAGAGATGAGGCAGGCCAGTCTGTTCAGGGAAACCGTCACGAAATATCACCGCTGCTGCCCTGCTCTTCATAACCATGGAATTAAGGAGGGTTTTAGAACTCAGAGAGACTTCCAAAGGCACATAGGCAAGCTTCCTCTTTGACAAATGAGAAAAATGAGGCCTAGATGAGGGAAGTGACTTTCCCAGGGTCTCCCTGTTGGATCAGCGACAGGGCTGGGACTAGAACTCGGGTCTCTTGCTGGGCAGTGGTCCGTGTATATGGTGTTTTAAAATTGTCCGAATGTTTTCACATATGCCGTTTGATTTCACCCTTCTCTTGAGGGATGTAGGGCAGGTATGATCCCCACTTGACTAACGAGAAACAGAGGGTAGAGTCAGACACAGAGTGGATCCGGGTTGAGCCCCCACCTTTCTGTGCTCTTATTCAACTAGACCAGAGAGGAAAGAACCTTCTAAGGAGCTCTAGAGTTTGCCGATGAGCTGTTGAACTCAGAAGGAGCAGAGGAGGGGGAGAGCCGCCCAGCTGCTGCCCGTGAGCATGAATTGCAGCCAGTCTGTGGGCGGAGTCTCCGTGCCCTGCCCAGCACCCTGGAGGCCGATGGCCTGTGCTCATGGCGCCTCAGTGAATCGTCTGATACCATCCCCTAGACTGTGCTGAGAGTCTTGCTGGCATCTGGTTAAGATGTCTCCCTCTGAGAAGCGTGGGCCCGCAGCATCCTTCACTGTGTTCTTCCTTAGGCCTCAGCATCTCCTGTTGACTCATCCTCCAATCTGCAGACAAGTTGGCCATTTGGGAAGGGACAGTGGAGGCGTTAAAGCGGGGGTGGGGAGATCACCTCGTGTCTGTGACCTTTCCAATTTGTGATTTGTGGTTTTAAAATCAACTTTCTTTGTTCTTCTGGCTTTTCCTGTTTTCAGCAGTATTCCCTGGGGGAGAACATTTTCTCCTGCCTCCGAGACAGCTGGGCCTGCCTCCCTAGCCCTTCCTGGCTCGCCCTAATTGCTACCATTAGCACCTCCCCAGGAGCACTCCTCTTTCCCCAGCTACTCACAGTGGAAGGATCATGGGAGAAGAAGGGAAGAAGGATGACGCAGATTATAAGCGGCTACAAACCTTTCCTCTGGTCAGAGTAAGTTCTGGTAGGGAAGGAAAAAAATACTCAAAAGGCAGCCTTGGGGAAGGGACCTTTCAGAAACAATATCCAGGACTCTCATCAGAGCTGAGCGGCTTTCCTCAGCTCTGAAGCTCGATTCAGGTGTGCTCTGAGGTCGTCTGTGACGTGCTCTACAACACCTGGGCTGGGTAGAGCAAGAGGAGCCCTGGCTTGGGTTGGGTCCTGGCTTGGGCATCTGTGACCATCTGTGCCGCAGCTTCCCCACCATGGCAGATGCATGCCCTGCTGATCTCAGGACACTCGTATCATGTCTGTATCCAGACCCCGGGGCCTCTCCCCCACGGTGCTCAGAGTAGCCGACAAACCACCCTTCTCGAGCACAGAAGCAGATCAGCCCCAACTAGACACTGTCCCATCCTGTGCTGAGCTCTGTCTGTCTGTCCTTCCCTCCTCCCCAGCACTCAGACATGCCAGAAGAGATGAGAGTGGAGACCATGGAGTTGTGTGTTACAGCCTGTGAGAAATACTCCAACAACAACGAGGTACCTGTCCCTTTGGGGCATGCCCACCCATGACGCTGCCTCCTATGAGAGTGGGAGCGGGGGCAGGGCACCACGGCCTAGCTCAGGGGGAGGGATGATGTGGGAAAGGAGAAAGGCTTTTGGGAGGTTCAAGCAATCTCAGCAATGCCTCTACCAGGGCCAGTCCCAGCAGGGAGTGGCGATTCTGCAGCACCCCTGGCCTGACTTCCTGAGGGAAGTCTGAGCATGTTTGGGGACTAGGGCCCCAGGCCCATGGGTGGGGGTGCTTGGAAGGGAAAGGTCGTCAGCCTTGTCCCCGTGCAGGCAGGGTCAGTGTCACACCCCCTGGGAACATGGGATTGGGGCACGTCGGTCCTTCTTCATGTAAGGCAGGCAGAGCCTGAGCAGCAGTCAGCAGGACTCCCCTGGTTGCACCCTGCCTCCTTCCAAGAGCTGCTGGGCAGCATCACCATCACAGGGGCTTCCATCCTAGAGTGGCACTTTCTGGGCTACAGCCCCTTGTGACACGGGCAGGGTCACTGCCACGTACTGGCCCCCATTGGCCCGATGAGGAAATTGAAGCCAAGAAAGGTGAAGGGGGCTTGTTCCTAAGCCCCGGGGGACAGATGCCAGCCGAGGGCTCCTGACCCGTAGGTGGTGGGCCATGGAGTCAGACCAACTGAGAACTTCTCCACTCTCTGGTCCTGCGACCTTGGGCAAACTGTTCCACTTCTCTGAGACTCACTTTCCTCATCTATAAAATGGGAGTAGGCTCGCTTGTCCTAGCAACCTCACAGGATGTTTTGAAGGAAGGTACTTGGTGAGTTATACGCCCGGCTGTAAAGGGGAGCTCTCCTGATTTTCTGGGGTGACTCCTTTGGCTCCCAGCCCATCTCAGCCCCTGAAGAAGATAAGAACTGTTCCCCCCAGCCCTTCTCATGACACGCCCCTGGCCTTGTCCCTTGCAGAGCGCTGCCAAGATGATTAAAGAGACCATGGACAAGAAGTTTGGCTCCTCCTGGCACGTGGTGATTGGTGAAGGCTTCGGCTTTGAGATCACCCACGAGGTGAAGAATCTGCTCTACCTGTACTTTGGGGGCACCCTGGCCGTGTGTGTCTGGAAGTGTTCCTGACACAGGCCCCGGCCCCCCATGCCCTCCACGCCCCGTGGGCTTTCCCCCAGACGGGGCAGCCTCAGGCAGGCCCTGGCTTTGGAAGGGAAACGTGGGGTCTGTGTGGGGTCTGTGTGTGTGTGTGTGTGTGTGTGTGTGTGTGTGTGTGTGTGTGTGTCCTTGCGTCTGCCGGCTCACTCCAAGAGTCGGAATTTGGGGGCAACAGGCTCTGGGGCAGTCGGGGAAGGGAGGCTTTCCTCTTGGAAAGATCCCTCAGGTGGGAGCCCGAGCCAGTTGGGAAGGGAGGAGGGCCAGGGCTCCCCTGGCTCTTCAGAGCTTCCCTTCCCACAGCCTTTCAAGAGGACTCCCTGCCTGCTGGGCACGGCGAGGGAGGGGCTCCTCTTCCTCTTCCTCACTGACCAGATTCAAGTGGCTAAAAGACCGAACCTCTCTGGGGGGACAGGTGATCACTGCCCTTTCTTGTCTCCCCAAGAAGTGGGGGAATAGCAGGACCTCCGCACTTGACCTAGTTTACTCACCCACTGCATCTTAAACAGACTGACAGCGGAAGCAGCCGCCCCGGCGGAGGCCACTTCCGCCTTCTTACACTCCATAGCCACTGGCAGTGGGTCATGGAGGGGCACCAGGTTTAGGGGTGTCAGCGGCCTGCTTGGCCCCCGCAGGGGCCCCAAGGCCGCTAGCTACCTAGTCATCAGGGATCCCGTGTATTTGTACTACTTATTTCTCTGTCGGGTTTTCTATGTGATTTTTTGAGTGTGGGTTGGAGAGGGGATTTAGTAGAAAGAACAACTAACTGTATTTTACACAACAGTTTTATTTATATGAATGTTTTTGGTTTTTATGATTAAAGTTACCAGAAACAAATTGTAGTCTCCATGCCCCTGAGGTCGGGTGAGGTGTGTGTCGTAGATGTTCCTGGGGGTGATGGGTCCAAGGGATGCCAAGGCATCTGTGGAGAGACAAGTGTCCTTCCCACACTGGGAAAGCTCGAGGCAAGGGTGGACTGCAGCGAAGCGTCAAAGCCCAGCTGTGGTGGTCTTGGGCAGCCGTGGCAGAAATGGGGAACGTCCTCACACCTCGGCCTGTCGCCCAGATCCCAGCCCCTGCCAAGTTAGCTCTGTCACATCCAGCCAGTCACTGCATCCCGTCAGCGCTGACTTCACCACCCCGTCTCTCCCATTCCATCCCACAGCTACCACCATGCTCCAGGCCTTCGTTCCCTCTCCCCTGGACGATCACAGTAACCACCTAACTGGCCTCCCTGCCTGGACAGTCCCCCTCTGCAGTCCATCCTGTACTCAGAGCTCCCAGTGTCTCCTTCCCTTGCCCAGCTCCCTTCAATGACCACCCATCACCCACCAGATCAAGTTCAGCCCCATTCACTCAGTGGCAAAGGCCCTCCTCACCAGGCTTTGTCTCACCTATCCCTCACTATGCCCTGCACTTCAGACAGACCAGTCCACGTGCCATCCTCACATCTGCCACCTCTTCGCCTTTGCTTACTTACATCATCTCCTTGACCTGAAATGCTTCACTCCAGCACTCCCAAAGTCAAACTCTCTCCATCCCTCAGAACCCTGTCCAGATCCCACGTGCTCCATGATCAGACAACTTCCTCCCTGCTGTGAACTCAGCCCTTGGTGCTTTCAAGGAGCCACAAGTCTGTTCTTGGGCTCCCTTACTAAGCTGGATTCTCCCTGAGGCCAGGCCATGTCTCATTGCTCTCTGGCCCCACCCTAAGCTCCCAGCATGGTGTGTTATACACATCAGGTACTTGGTATACATTTGTGGAGTTGGGTCGAATTAAAGTGGGAATAGAGGACAGGTGCTCTGGGTTCGAATCCCATCACTGATGCTCCCTGTGTAACCATAGGGAGTGTCACTTCTCTTCCCTGGGCCTTGGTTATCCATCTGTAAAATGGGGGGAACTGGACTAGACATTCTAATGTCCCTTCCAGCTCCAGGATGATGATCCCATGATTGCAAAAATCCCTCTGGGTGGGAACTTAGCAGCCCCAGTCCTCCTGGGCCCCCATTTCATTGGTATTCAGCCTGCCCTCTCAAGTTGGAGGGGAGCTCCGCAGGGCCCACCCTATGGGGCCAGTCAGAGTCCTGGCCAGGAGGCTGCCAGACTGAAATCGGATCCGCCAAGAAATCTACTTCCCTGGGCGCACCTGATCAGACAAGGATTAGGCTTCTGAAATGGGGGTGGGGGAAGGAGAGCCAGCCATGATTTATTTAATAAGCAGGAGCCCAGAGCCAGGACTTCTCCTCCCACCCCCCAAAAGAGCTTGAGAGTAACCCCGGCCTCCATTTCTAGAGCTTTCTAGGGTTTGCAAAGCACTTGGTCTGTTATCTCCCAATAAGCAATGAAGCAGATGCCCAAGTGACTTGTTCAGGGTCCCATAGACAGGAAGCATCTGAGGTAGGAACTGCCAGGTCTGCCCAGCTCTGACTGCTTTGCCACCCAGTGCAGAGTCGGGCTGATAGCCCCTCCTCCTCTTCCCTCTAAATAAATAATGAGCAGCCTCCTGTCCCCAGTGGTCAGTGTCCAGTGTGGTCCAGCTGGCCTGTGGAGTCGGGTGGGGGAGCAGCCGGTGATATTCACCCATGAAATGTATTGGCCTCAGGTGTACTTGACATCTCTTTATTTGATGGTCATGATTAAGCAGCTGTGTCAACTCTGACCTGTCTTACCTGGTACTCTCCGGGATGAGTGTCCATGAATTATTTTTTTTAATGTTGATGATTTTCAAAATAACTAGTTTCCTTTGGAATCCCATTTTTTTTGTGCACTTAGCTTGGTTCTGAGAAGGGGTCCACTGGCATTAACAAAAAGGGATCCAGGATCCAAAAATCCCTGCCCTTAATGACAGGCCCCCGACCTACCAGGGGGGAATACAAGAAGTCTGAGGAACGTGTCATGGAGGTACTTGGGGTATCAGGCCGGCACTTTAACTCAGCCCAGGCTTAGAGTTTCCCCTCTGCAACTTTCTAAGTTAGAAAGAGCATCTGATGAGTATTTCCATTTGCAAACCCCTGCCTCATTTGATAAAACAGAGGCCGCCCCAGCTCCGGGCCTCTGCTCCCTAGATCCAGCTGACAGCTCTGTTGTCAGCAGGTGAGGAGGAAACGACCGCTCTCCCATCAATCACAGCTCTCACCGCTGTGCCCAGGGCCTGCAGGACTGGTGTAAAGCAGCTCCCTCCATCGCTGGGTACAGAGACTGAGTCAGCACCGCTGGAGTCGGTGGGCTCAGCTGGGGATGTGAGTCATGGGCCTCAGCCCCAACGATGACAGCCTCCCTGGCCCAGTAGAGCAGCGAGGTGTTCCAGACAGACCACAAAGAACTGCGTTTCTATCCTCACTAAGGATAAGGATGATGAAGGGAATCCCTAATGAAAGACTGCCATTTGGGGCGGGCCGCCTTTGAAGCTCTCTGTCCCAACTGCCTCATCTTTGAAGAGGAGAGCCTTGAAGGCTGCCATTGAACCTGCTCTCTGCTCCCCACCATGGAAAGGGTGGCTTTGTGCTCAGCTGCAGGCTCCAGAATACAGTCCCCAGAAAGCCAATGGTCCTCACGAGAAGGGACCAAATGAGGAAGCTTTGTTCTCTGAGAAAGGGAGATATTCGGAGACCTCAGAGTGCTATTGGGTCCATGCGGTAGTTGTTAAGAAAAGCGATAGCAGGACTTTTAGACCCTGTCTGACATTGGTAGGAAAGGTTCTGATGGGTCAAGGGATCATAGAATCTCCAAGGTGAGAGGGGTCTCAGTGCTCACCAAGGCTTGACCACAATCCAGAATCAGGAGCTGCCCTCCAAGGCAGCACCTTCCAAGGCAGCCCATAACACTTTAGGACAGGATAGGGGCCTGTAAATGTATCAGTATAAGGGACTCCCAGGTGAGGAAATGCCCTCTACCAGGGCAGGTCGGCAGCTTCTCTACAACCTAATGCTGACATTAAGTGACTCCCCCTTCAGTCACAAAGCCAGGATGTGTCAGAAGTACAACTTGAACTCAGGTCTTCCTGGGTTCATTGTAGACTTTTTATCCACTATGCAACATGGCTTATTTTTAGGGAAAAAAAATTTTTTAATCTTTCTGCAATACCAGGGCCGAGACAAACGAGACTTGTTCCCTTCCATGTAGCAGCCCTTCAGGCACCTGTGGCTGTCTTGTCTCCCAGGTGTCTGTTCTCCAATCTATTCTCACCAACTGGTCATTCCTCCTCCCAGAACTGAACTCGGCTCTTCGGATATGGTCTGGCTAGCACAGAGGACCCGTTGCCTCCCTGCTTCCAGGGACAGCACCACTCCAAAAACATCACCATTATGGGCCAGCAGATCACAGCACTGAGGAGCCCTCAGCTCACAGACCACTAGGACCCCCAGATTTTTGGGGGGGTTTTTTTTACATGAACTTCTTGCCTGTGACTCTCATCCTTGGTACTCATCCCATTTAAATCCTTCTCTCTGTATTGGAAGTCACAGGAGATCTCTGCCCCATCCCCTCCTCTAGCATCCGCCTCCATGTTCCTGTCCAATTCATTTCAAAACTGCTTTTGGAGCACCAAGGCCCCATCACTTATCATACAGAATCACAGACTCTCCAGTTTGGAAGGGACTTGAATGTGCTCCCCAAGCCCAGCTCAGACTTGACCCAGAGCTCCCACCAGGTGGACCTCCAGCCTCTCCTCAATGACCCCTCCAGTGGGGGAGCCCACCACATCCTGAGGCTGACCCTTCGATCCTGGGTCACCTTGAATAATGCAGGCCGTCTTTCTTTAGTCAGTTTTCACTGACTAAAGGCCTAGGGCCAAGCAGGGAGGCCTCATCCTTCTCCCACAAGCCAGCCCTTGAGACAACCCTCATTTTAAGTGGTCTTTGGGTCACTCAGCCCCACTGGCAGCACCCTTAGCTGTCTTGTTTCTACCTTCCAGGTAGAAACCTGGAAGCTTCCATGGGGCTTTGGCAGGGAATCCCAGTTAACCCCACAAAGTGATTAGCGAGGCCACAGTCCTGCTTGAGGGGGAAGGATGGAGAATCTGGGACACTGAAAAGTGTCACCTAGAGACAGTTGCTAAGAAACTATTGCATCACAGGAAGGGAGAGCCAGGAAGTGGCCTTCACTTAGGCCTGTGCACGAGACAGAGGGGACAGAAAAACTATGTCCTTCCATCACCAGCACCAATAAAATGGGGACCAGAGAGGGCCCCAGAGCTTCCCTGGGGCAATAAAACAGGGCAAAGGGAGTGGTTCCTGGAAGGAAAGGCCTGTTCTGCTAACCAGAAGTGTTAAGCCTGGGCTCTTTGTGATCTGGGCCCAAACCTGAGCTCTTACTTCCTAACCAGCCTTACCCATGCCACAGGTTGTACCTCAGGCCTGTGACCCTTCCTAAGGAAAGAGCCCTGGATCTGCTTCTGGCTGTCCCACTTAATAACTGTGTGGTCCTGGCATAAACAGGGTGAAGGGTCTCTTGGCATTTTTGTTCGCTTGTTTCAGTCTTATCTGACTCTCTGTGACCTAATCTGGAGTTTTCTTGGCAAAGATCCCAGAGTGGTTGGCCATTTCCTTCTCCAGCTCATTT
Organism: Petaurus breviceps papuanus; assembly: GCF_028583685.1. Classification (NCBI taxonomy): domain Eukaryota; kingdom Metazoa; phylum Chordata; class Mammalia; order Diprotodontia; family Petauridae; genus Petaurus; species Petaurus breviceps. The sequence goes on along the minus strand of NW_027186376.1, from coordinate 9,434 downwards.
TATAGATGAGAAAACTGAGGCAGACTGAAATGACTTGCCCAGGGTCACACAGCTAGTGAGTGTCTGAGGTTGGATTTGAACTCAGCTCTTCCTGACTCTCGGCCCAGTATTCTTTGTACTTTGCTACCCAGAAGCCTTTTTTGGCAGGCTTTAATTTTTAAAAGGCAGGGACTGGAAGGACTGTTAGAACCATCTAGCCCCAAACCTTCCTTGAATCAAGAATCTCCTAGGACACTCTTGACCGCCATGTTTTTGCCTTTCTTGTGTCCCTAGCACCTGGCATCGTCCTAAATGCTTGTTGATTAAATAGCAGAATTAATGGCCTCTGCAAGAAGATAATATGTGACAGGAAATGCAGTGAGGCATCGCCATTCATTGTGGGAACAGATCCAGTGTCAGGAAGTCCTTACATTGAGCACAGTTTGCACCCCCCACCCCCCATGGTCCCATTGGACAGCTCTGTCAAGCCCTCTTCTCCTTGAGAACTCCTCAGGGTGCTGAGGGCACTGAGCTAACACCTAGGTCTCTTTATGTCTCTGGCATTTTTAAGAATGACACCAGAAACAGCTCATGGTTTTTGTTTGTTTGTTTGTTTGTTTGCTTTTTGGAGGGCAATTGGGGTTAAGTGACTTGCCCAAAGTCACATGGTTAGTAATTGTGTCAACTGTCTGAGGCCGGATTTGAACTCAGGTCCTTCTGACTCCAGGGCCGGTGCTCTATTCACCGTGCCACCTAGCCGCCCCAGCTAATAGTTTTCTTTTTTTTTTCAGCAATGCCTGTATGTTTGGGGTTTCCCAACCTTTTGACTTCCTCAAAGCTTTAAACCTGGAAGGGGGAGAGGGAGACAACATGTGACAGGTGCCATAAGGAGAGTAGCGGGCTGTGTTCCTCTCCCCCCTGGAATGCCCTGTGAGGGGCAAGGGGGTGTGGCAGCCACATGCCTGCCCACGTGCCCAAGGAACCTGATCTGTGTGGGTGGGCCAGATTCCACCTGGCTTGGAGATCAACCAATCGCTCTAGATTGAGCACTAACAACCGCTCTTTGGATGATTCCCAGTTCCAGAAAGCAATTTTTGGAAGCTTTTGGTTCACATCCTTAAAGGAGGTAATCACAGGAGCAAGTCCAGGATGGTCCTTGTTTTTTCCTTTGCCCCAAGGCATTTGGTGAAGGTGTCACAGAAAGCTTTCCAAAATGTCTGTACCCACTAACTAGGCTCATGGAATGTGGTAGCTAGAAAGGACCTCAGGGGTCGGCACCTGGTCCGGGGGAGGGAGCAGCGTGAGTATGGTCCTCCCCTCTTTACAGAAGAGTTGCCTCTGGCGAGAGTCACACAGCTAGTAAATGTCGGAGCTAGGACTCCAGCCTAGATCTCTCCTGCTGCCACGGTTCAGGCCCCTTTCACTGTCACAGACATCACTGAGGTCCCTTCCCCCAGTTCCAGATCTATGCTCAGCGACCATTTCTGGGGCAGCAGCTACCGTGGCTGAGGCCTGTGTTGGGTCCTGAAATACATAAGGAAATGAGACATGCTTTTCCCTCAGGGTGTTTACATTCTGCAGGAGGGAAGCAGCATGTGTGCGTGAAGGATCCGGTCACCACAAAATCACTGGGGAGGGGGCAACTTGGGGGAGCCAAAGTACGATGAGAAAGACAGCAAACCAGGGCTGGGGTGGGGAGGGTGGCCTGAGCAAAAGCACAGAAATGTCATGAATGGGAACCAAGAGTCAGCCAACGTGAGTAACATGAGCCCAGCCTGGTAAGGAATGAAAGCCAAATCATGAAGAGTTAAAGGCCAGAAACAAGAGCTTATGACTTTGTTCCAGGCGGTGATAGGGAGCCATCCAGCTTCTAGAGAAGGGCATGCTTAGGCCTTCACCTTTGGCAGTGAGGGTGGATCGGAGAGGGGGGAGGCCAAGGACCAGCTGTCAGGGATTGTCTAGAGAGAAACAACTATGTACAAACAAGACAAATCAGGGAAGTCTCAGAGGGAAGGTACTAAGATCAAGGAGGGCTGGGAAGGGCCCCTTGCAGAAGACGGAATTTGGGGGATCACTGTGACCATAGGTCAGGGCAACAAGGTCATTACTCAGCCTCAGTTTCCTCATCTGGAAAATGTGGGGGTAGAGTTAGATGACCTCTGAGGTCCCTCAAGCTCGAAATCCATGAATTTATGGAATTTCAAGCATGAGTGCTATATAAATCCAAGTTGTTATTGTTAATAATAATTATGTCCTCTAGGTAACTATTGATTAAAGAGGTAGTGTGTTAGAGATACAGACTTGGGAGTTTTGCACATAGATTTCATAGCAAAGATTAAGCTTGCAAATGAAATCCAAAAGGAGAAAAGAAGTAAGACTAGAAGAGAGGAATGATATGGGGACTCCAACCAGTCAAAATGGCCTTCTTGCATTTCTTCACATAGCATGCTCATCTCCTACCTCCGTGCCTTTGCATTGGCTGTACCCCATACCTACAATGCCCTCCCTCCTCACCTCTGCCACTTAGAATTCCTTGTCCTCTTCAAAACTCACTTCAAATGTCATCTTCTACATGAAGCCTTTTTCTGAACTCTTCACCAGCTGGTGCCTTCCCCCCCAAAAAACACCTGGTTGTTCTTTTGTATTTTATATATTCTCTAGCTCCATGGTTTTTGCTCTCAGTAGAGTGCAATCTTCCTGAGGATGGGCCTGATTTATTTTTGTCTTTCTGTCCCCAAACTCTAACACCGCCTGGCAAATAGTAGGCTTTTAATCAAAGGTTTATTGATTGACGGATTAGAAATCTGAAAAGTCAGCAGTGACCAGGATTGAGTTCTCCATGCCTTTGTTATTCAGTCCTGTGTCCTGCCCTCACCTCCATCCCCCAGCTCTTCCTGGGAATCTAGAACCCAGGGCAGCTGTATTGGAGTGGGTGGGTGGGGGAAGTGGGAAACTCTCTCTGAGGGTATGTCCTCAGAACAACAAAAGGCAAGAGTCAGCCCAGGTATTTTTGTTTCTAATCCCCCAGGGACAATCTTTCTCTCTTTAGCAAGGCAGTCTCTTATTTAAAAAACAAACCCCAGCTTCCCCTCTCTCCTCCCTCACTCTGCTCAGGGCTCCCTCTTTTGCTGTGTGGTACACCTCAGCCTTCAGTGCTCTTTAGAGCCTCCTGGATTGGGAGAGCGAATGGACAGATGACCAGCCCAGTGCAGAAGGGCCCAACTCCAGCTGACCAACCCAACCATGTGCTTCCTGAGAAAAGCAAGGACCAGTGCAGGAGCCTCTCCCCACAACCCCAAGGCCCCAAATCTGCCTCCTCTCTTCTTCTGCTAGCCGACTCTGGCTCTGGGAATCATGGTCCTTACTCAGAAGAAGCACCTGAGAAAGTTCAGTACCTCCATCTCCATAGGCATCACTGGGGTTCTGGTCCTCCAACTGATGCTGAGAGCTAGCCTCCCTTCTCCCTCCCCAACCTGTCCCTGCGTCCTGAGGGCACCTGCTGGATGGAGCCTGTCCCCCAGCCCCCAGGAATCCTCATCCCTTCAAAGCCAAAAGTGGGAGACTCTGGGAGAAGCAAGATTCCGGCAGCATTAACTCACTGGATAAGCATGTGCCCTTTCAAGGGTTGGCACCCCCAAGGGCCAGCTAGCTGGCTCCCTTTTGCCTCAAAGGATGGTGTCCTCAGCCATCAAGCTAAAGCTCTTGGCCTCTTAAGGCACCACTCCTTGGAACTGGGTGAGGAAGACAAGCTCATCTTTGCAAAATCCAAGGAGTTCACCATGATGGACATCGAGGGCAAAAAAGGATAAGGTTTGGAGGGATGGTGGCATTGCCCTCCAGATGATGCTGGATGACCTCACTTAAATGAGATACACTTTCTTGGCCTCAGTTTCCCAGTCTGCAAAATAAGAGTTGAATTATTATTCTATATGAATATTATCTCTAAGGGTCCCTTCAGTGCTAAAAAAAAATCTTGTGATTGTAAGAGTCTAGAAATAGACCTCAGATCTGGGAGGGCCCTACGAGTGGGGCTGTGGGAGCTGGGAGGGGCCTTTCTAAGGGAGATAATAGGTTCAGGAACAACTTGATTTTAGAATATGGCACTTCAGCTGAACCTTAAAGAAAACTAAGGATGTTCAGAGGAACATTGTAGGAAGGCATGCATTCCAGACACGGGAGGCACAGCCTGTGCAAAGGTTCGGGACTAGGAGATGTATTGTTATATGGGGGAACAGAAAGAAGGCTACACTGGCTGTGCTTGGGTTTGCATGAATGGAGTAACATAAAATGAGGCTAGAAAAGGTAGGCTGTGAGGAGCTCGAAATGTCAGAGATTTTTATTTGACCCTAGAAATAAAAGGGAGACAGAGTTTATGGAGTAGGTAAATATTTGGAAATCACTTTGGCGGGTGTGGGGGGCATAGAGTACACTTCAGTGGGGAGAGACCAGAGGCAGGGAACCCTGTTCCAGGATGCCAGAGGTTCCCACCAGAATGAGGAAAGTTTGTTCTGTGTCAAGTCCCAAGCCCCCTTTGGAATTTAAAGGGGTGTTGCTCAGGACCAGGGCTAAGCAGTGAAGCAGGGCTGGGGCATTATCCCTCTCAGTCCCCTAGACCAGGCTACAGCAGAGAAAGACCCATGAGACCCATTAGGCTCTGGTAGGCTGGACCTGAAGAGCCATAAATGGATTCCACTGGGGAGTGGGCCAAATTGGTGCTAGACAGAGCCGTAAATGGGAGCCACGGGGAACTGGGAGAGACTCGACCTTTTCAGAATTATGTCACAATGGGCAGCCAGGCCTCTTTCAGGCACTGCCCCAAAGGCTTCTCCTGCCAAGAGAGCCCTGAGCTGCTCAGCTCTTAAGTTCCCTTGGGGAAAGGGCAGTGGAATTCCTCTCTCCACCCCAAAGCCTTTGGGATTGGGTGGGGGAAATCAGATTTCCACACCACAGACCCCAAAAGAAGCCCTAAGACATTCACCCCAAAGAGCTATAATGGTCAGGGGCAGCTCAATTCAATGGGAAGAGCATTGACTTTTAGGTCAGAAGATTTGGGGCTGAAGTCTGTCTCTGCCCCTTAACTGCCTGCCTGTGTGACCCTGGGCAAGTCAGCCTCTGCCTGCCTCAATTTTCTCACCTGTAAAGTGGGGATAATAAGTGCCTATCTCCCAGGGTTGTTATGGGGACCAAATGAGATAATATTTGTGAAGCTCTTTGCAAACCTTACAACCATATATAAATTCTGGTTATAATTATTGTCATTCCCCCCCATTTTACAGATGAGGAAATTGAGGTCCAGAAGAAGTTGTGACTTGTCCAAGGTCACATTAGCTGTAAGCATCAGAATTTGATCCCAGGTGCTCTGAATCTAGAACCAGGACCTTTGTCTCCAAATAACCCTGCCTCGATTAAATGTTTGTTGAATTGAGTTTGATTGATGCCTTGGGTTTTGATGTGGAGGGTGGGTTGGGGACCTTGGCTGGGGTTAACAGGCCCACAGAGAGGCCCTTAGGACTCAGAATGACTGGGGATGGGCAGGGGAAGGTATTACTGAAACTCCCCATCTCTCCAAGGGAAGGGGCTAAGGACAGGCTCCTACACCTGGGTCTTTTAATCTGGTGGTGGGGGGCGACCTCTTGTGGCAGAGAGTAGGCATAATGTTGGATTAGCTCTAGCTTGGCTAGCCAAATGGTAGTAACGTGGGCTCTGTGCCTTGACTCCCCCAGTACCCTAGAGACAGAAACCAAGCAGTCTGATAAGATCACTGGTGGCCAAGAGTTCACAGTGCCTTTTGTCCCTAGGCTGGGCCTCTGACTCCTTGTCTTTTCGATTCAACTCAGAGTAAGGTAAACCAAGGCTGTGGAAGCAGGAATAGGAAGTACAGACCCTTATACCATCTTACCCTTCCAGCCCACCGCTCTGGCCAAAAATTCCCCTACTGACCAAGGCATCTCCCTGTGGATTTCTTCTCTGACTTCAATGGATGAGATGCGATCAGAACCCAGGACTGTCTTGAATCTTCATCCCAACCAGTCCAATGCTCCTTCCATCACACCACGTGGCCTGGGTTCTGGCCCTCATCTCCTGGAACAAAGTAGGGAGCAAAGAAACCTAGCCTAGGGCCTGCGTTCAAAGACTGGTTCTGCCTCTAGCTATATGTCTAATCTTAGGCAAGTCATTTAACTCCTCTAAGACTCTGTTTTCTCATCTGTTAAATGGGACTGAGCTAGGCAGCCTCCCAGGATCCGTCCCAGCACTCCATCCATGATCCTAAGTGTATTAGAAAGGTATGCATGAAATGCTATGGAGGATTTTCAGGAAAGAAAAATTATTTTGGTGAGGGAAGAATCAGTTTATAAGGAAGGTGGCATTTCAGCTGTGTCTTAAAGGTGAATTGAGATTTCAGAAGGAATGGTGTAGCAGCAAGCACCCCAGCGTCTCCAGGGTGGCTGCTCACACAGGTTCTTGGATCTGCTTTGATAAAAGAAAGCAACTCAAAATGGGTTAACAAGCTTACTTTAATCAGTCAGACATATCGTTTACCTTGTTCAGGGGAAAAAGGTCAGCACCCCGAACTTCAAAGCATACAGGCAGAATTATCAAGACAGAAACAGATCAAGTAGACAGCTTTCCAAACTGTTCAACCATTACATCCATACCAAATCAGCATCTGGGTTTTTCAAAGCCGGGGGGGGGGGCCTGGACAACGGCTTCCCAGAATACAGATCAAATCACAGAACACTTCTCCAAGTGAGCCCCAAAACAAAGCCTCACATCAGGGCTTATATAGCCTCCTCCTGGCTCAGAGAATGTAACAACCTTATTGACTCACTGGCCAATCAAGAAGTATCTACTGAAAAACAAGCCTCCCACCCTAGGCTTCAGGTGCACTTTAGCCTAGGGGCAGGGAAGATCTTCCAAATTTGCATTCCCATTACAAATGGAGAAGGAAATTCCAGGCATTAGGGATGGAATGATCAAAGACCTGAGGGACAAAAAAAAAAAATAGTGAAACAATAAATAGCTCACATTAGCTGGAGGAGAAAATATGTGGATGGACACAGTGTGGTTGGATGTGTGTGTGTGTGTGTGTGTGTGTGTGTGTGTGTGTGATATCAGCCCCAGAGTCTTGGCTTTATCTAACAGACACTGGTAAGTCATTGATAGCTTTTAAGCTGGGAAGTAACATGGTCACGACCTTTTATTTTGACAGCTGTTTGGAATATGCTTTAGAGAAGAGAAAGATTAGAGTGAGGAGACTAGAGACTTTTACTATATAATCTTAAGTAAGATCCAGTAAGAGACTGCAGAGGAGGAGCTGAGTATCAGAGGTATATAATGAGTGTCCCTCTGGCGCAGGTGCTGTCCTAGTTACTGAGGACCATATAGTTGATATAAGACGAGCAATATAAGACACCTGCCCTTTAGGGTCTTCAAGTTTAGTTGGAAACTGTATCAGACAATAAATTAAGGGAGAAAAAAACTTGTTAAAATGTAATACACACTGCAACAAAAACAACCAATATTTCTTGAGCACCCAGTGAGCTGGGCTCTGAGGGAGGTAACAGTTTCAACTAGATATGGTCCCTGTCTACCTAGAACCTAGATCCAGTCTAGTAGGAAGTTAAGTATTTATTACAAGTATTTATCAAGCACCTGGAATTAATTTAGGCACTTGGAAAACAAAAATAAAGCACAAATGACTTTTTTAAATCACATAATAAGCTCAGAAGAATCTATATAGCATAATGTATAGAGGGATAGCCCTGGAGTCAGGGACACCTGGCTTCCAGTCCCACTTCTGACACATTAATTTTGTGAGCAAGTCACACCCTGAACAACCCTCTAAGACTAGAAATTGTCCATCTGCATCCATGGAAGGAGTTAATGTTCCTACCAGTGAAGTAACAGACAGATATGGGTCAAAATAAAGTGTGTGAGAGAGGGTCAGCCAAAGGGCTATGTGATGACTGAGTAGGGAAAGGTCACTAGTCATGTTGAGGTTAGGAGTCAGCAGCAGTGGATGTACCCAGGGTAGGGCTGGGACTGGCCCTGTAGTGGAGACCCCTCTTGCTCACTGCCCGAGAGAGGAGTACCTCTTTTCCAGGGAGAAAGGACAAAGCCTGACTTCCCCCTGGGACTTCCTTTCCCAGTTTGTAAATGAACCCACATTACTGTACCCAGGTCATGCAGACACCCCAACTCTGATCAAGGCTCCCACCTGCTCAGCCTTGTTAATATGGCTGTTCTGGATTTCTTTATGAGTGGAACCTAGGGTACAAGTCCCAGAGAGAGGGAGCTATGGTGGGCCTGAGGCCCAGGAAACTTGGACAGGCTATGAGACTTTCAAGAAATTTGGCAATGCTATACCTGGACATGGTTGAGGATGAGATCAGGGTCCAGCAGAGCTGGGGAACTGGAGGAACGTGTCAAGCACTATATAATGGGAGTTGTTCTTGGGCAGGGAAGTAAGAATTAAAGCTGTAGAAAGACCCACAGGCCCTAATAAGAGCTTTCTTAGGGAAAGGTAGTGAATTTCCCATGACTGAAGGGTTTCAAGTGGAGTCTGGATGACCTCTACTTATCGAGAGGGGATTCTCATTCATGTCTAAATGGGAGTAAATAGCTCCTAAGGTCCCTTCTATCTGAGATTCTATGACCTGTGACTTTCAACTGGTGGGAAGGGTGAAGGGCATAGAAGGCTTCATGGAGGAGGTGGCATCTTGAGAGGTTGGGCCTTGAGAAGAGGGAGGACCTTCAATAGTTCAGATCTCTGCTCAGCTACTTAGAACCATGGACACAGAACTGAAAGAAATGAGTAAATTGGTAAGCATTCTTAAGTGCTACAATAGCTACAAACTATCATGTGCTTTTTATTGCTAGATACAAAGTGAAGCAGTGTCTGCCCTCAGAGAGCTTACATTCTGTATAAACCTTAAAACCTTCTTCTTCTATGACCAACTAATGCCCTTCATGGGAACAAAGTTCTAGAATGGAGGGGGGAGACTTGGAGGCTCTCTAGAGTCCAGCTTCTGAATTTTACAGATTAGGAAACCAAGGCCCAAGAGGGAGTTTAGAAGTCCTGTAGCCCAACTCCCACATTTTACATTTGAGGAAACTGAGACCCAGGTGGAAGACTTACCATAATGTTAATGGGATTTAAGATCTTCCCTCACCCATTAATGGGCTTCAGGTTGAGCCCATTAAGGGAAGCTTTCTTAGGGGACACTTGCTTGTAGGAAGGCTTTCACACCTTTTGTTAATTTCTAATTAGGCACTGAGTCAGGAGAGTTGTAATGCCCTCTGACTCTGAAGAAGGGTATATATACTCTGAGGTAGCACTTTGCTTTGGAGCTCACAAAAAATAAAAATAATAATTAAAAAAAAGATTGTTGACCCCTTAAATAGCTAGCTTTTCTAGCAAAGCAGATCTAAGAACCTGTGCTACCGTGTTTCCC
>NW_027186375.1:177761-219725 GCF_028583685.1 Petaurus breviceps papuanus | reverse complement strand
AGGAAGGAAGGAAGGAAGGAAGGAAGGAAGGAAGGAAGGAAGGAAGGAAGGAAGGAAGGAAGGAAGGAAGGAAGGAAGGAAGGAAGGAAGGAAGGAAAAACAGTGGGGGGAAGCATTCAACGTACTGTCTATATTCTATGGCAGTGGTTTCTGTCAATGTTATGTTCTATGTCTGAGCCAGTATCAGACACACTCTTGAATCTCACTCAAACATTCATCTTCAGGGCCACCCTGGAGGTGCTTTTTGAGGTAATAACAAAGGTGGCAAGGTACTTCACTGTTAACTACAAATAGCAGTTCCCTACTTAACATGGAAAGGTTAAGAGTCAGGCTACTGAACCAAACTAAAAGTTACCTACAAAGTAAAAGAAGCAAATACTTGAAAAGCCAAACACTTGAAACAAGCAAAATTGCCAATCATCAAATACCAACTTGCACTATTAACAGAAATACTGGTTCTTCCTAGCTAAAATTGGCAAATTTCTAGGGAAACAACTTAGTAGCTACTTAATACCCAAAAAGAGTCTGATTTCATAATTATATTTAAACAAGCATATATTTATGTAATACATACCATGCACATATATATATATATATATATGTGTGTGTGTGTGTGTATGTACATAGTCCAGACTTGTGATTTCATTGCTGTGGAGACTTCCCCATGAGGAAACTCCTTTTACTAGTATAGATCAGTACCTGTTATACAACATCATAACCTTGCACAATGCCTGAGGCATTGAGAGTTTAAGTGACTGGCCCAAGCTCATACTCTAAGTGTCAAAAGCAGTATTTGAATTCAGGTCATCTTATTTCTGCCTCTCTCTCTATAAATATGTAGATAGATAAATAGATAATATATATGTACATATATATAATACAGAAGATAATTAAGATTAATAATAAAATAAAAAGTAGGTATGCTACAAGACTGAAAATTAAAATAAAATGCTCAAATGTAGATGGAAAAGGACAGAAAATGGTTTCAATGCCGTATTTTAAAACAATATCATATCTCCTGATCAATACAACTAGAATTTTTACTCTATATTGGATTCAGTAAAGCTGGGAAAAAGAACCCTTAAGAAAAGCTAACACTGGGGCCGCTAGGTGGCCCACTGAATAGAGCATTGGCCCTGTAGTCAGGAGGACCTGAGTTCAAATCTAAACTCAGACACTTAACACTAGTCCTGTGACCTTGGGCAAGTCACTTAACCCTAATTGCCCTGCCTTCCTCCCTCCAAAAAAGTAAAATAAGTAAACAAAAATGCCAATATTAACAGCATCCTAATTCAAAACTGCCATAATTGGGGAGGGAGTAGTTGGAGAAAAGAAAAATTTCTCCTAATCCATTCAGAATCACTATTACTAGGGAAGAATTAGTGGGAGAACAGAAGCATTCTTCCTAATCTATTCAAAACTACCATTATTATAAAAATAGTGGAAGAAAAGAAGTATGTCTCCTAATCTGAAAAATATAACTAAAAGAACTATCCAGTAGGCTGGCATTGAGAAAATGATCTGCTATATCAAAATAGGCATGTCAGAATATCAAAATGGACATGTCAGAATATAGAAATAGAGCATAAAAGACACATAAACAAGGCACTATGGCTACAAATCCCATATAGGTAGGACTCACTTTCTTAATTTCTCTGCAACAGGGAAAAAAAGTGGCAAGAAAACTTTCATTGAGCAATAAAATAATAAAAATACAACAAACTTCGTGAGAAGGAACCAAGAACAATTCTGGCTGATTATTTGAAGGGATATTTTACAATATAATGAATTTGAATGTGGAAAGCAACACAAGTAGCTCTATTAAATTAGACCTGGGTGAAGAAGAGTTCAAAAGTCTTCAGTGGGATTGGAAAATCTTTCCCTGAAATCCACACAGAAAAATACCTATATCAAAAAACAGTATTAATTGCAAATGAAGTAGTGACAGGTCAATATCTAGTACACAGTTGAACACATTTCCCTAACCCTGAGCGTTTGTTAACCTCTTGCCGTGGAGAACCCAGTCTTTCCCTTCGGGAATTCCCAATGGAAAACTGCTCCATCTCCACCCATCTCCTACAGGTCAACCTGGGTTGCCCTATTCTTCACTACGGTCAATTGTCCACCCGCTTGGAGGCATTCTACACGCAAAATTTCTGTCCTTCAAGGCTGCTATCTGGCGGGATGACATCCCCCTCCGCCTCTCCTGGGCTCTTTCCTTTCCACGCCCAGCCTTTCTCCTGCCCTCCAAGTTGCCCATCGGACCGAGTCCTGCCTCCTTCGCCTCTCGCTCTCTGCCGGCCTCCTCCCGCAGGGCTCCGCTCCTCTCCAGCTCGGCTTCCCTTTCCCCATCCCTCCCGGTGATTCCCTAGTCCCAGCCCAAGCCTCCCAGGAATCCCCGGTCCCTCCCCTTCCACCCCCGGGATCTCCCCAGTCCCTCACCTCCAATCCCCCGGTCCCTCCCGTGACAGCAAGGCAGCGGTCTGGCCGAGAGCCATTCTCTAAGGAGACCAGACGCTCGGGCTCCTCCGGGGAGGGAACAAGGTTTCTGAAAGCTCACCTTCTCTTCCAAGCCGCCCGGGGGCCCCAAACACCAGCGGGGACCCGTTCTTCCGGCTCTGGACGGAAAGGATTGCCGCGTGGGACAGGAAGTCCCGCCTTCTCTGTCTCTACAGCCCTCGGTCCGATTCCCGGACGTCACGTTACGTCACCTCGAAACAAGTGGGCTCTTGGAATCCTTCAGGAGCCCCGAGATGCGGTCTTTCGCAGGGGCGGGGAGGGGGTGTGGCTAGGGTGTGGCGCGAACCTGTGAAAGAACGCGAGCGGGGGCGGAGTTAGGTCTCAGACTGAAAGTAACAATGACTCTTTCTTCCCTCTCTCAATCCCCCAGTCTTAGACTCCAGAGATTGGGGGGAGTCTTCTGCGTACGTGGAGTCCCACCAGACCTTGGACATTCAGAAACTCCTCAGCAATATCCACGACCACGTGAGAGAGGAACCTGGTCCCTGCTGGTCCCTGCCCCGGGCAGCTGGTCCGCTTTCCCTAGCTCCGTTAGCCTATTACTTAAGTATAGATAATACGGTATCAAATATGAATAATATGTATCTATTATATATCTTCCATTATAGATTATATAAAATGTAGACATTAGATTACATGTTACTTATATCATATTATGTTTATTATTATTATTATTAATTCTTTACACCAAGCCCGTTTCTTCCACCCATTGCTCCCAAACCTGACCTCTGAGGCAAAGCAAGGTGTCTATCTAATACTGCTTGGAAACAACAACCCTTCAAATACTTGAAGACAGTTATCATCCCTCCCCAGAAATGTGTGTGTGTGTGTATCACACACACACACACACACACATACACACATATGCATATATGTATGTATATAATTTCTCTATCATCTATATTTTATACAATCTATACATAATATATGATATTATATTGAAGGAACTGAGGCTGATGGAGAAAACAAAACTGGGAGTGGAGGCAGGCAGGAATGATAGCCATTTTCAAGTATTTGAAATGCTGTTACTTCAGAGAAGTGTTAAATTTGCCTTTCTTCACCCCAGAGGTCAGGGTTGGGAACACTGGGTGGAAGACTCAGGCTTGATATGTAGAAGTATTAATAATAATTATTACTTTGATATAAGTACTATCTATGTAATTTATCTGTATTTGGTATAATCTATGTATTCTAGCAAATATATCATGTTATATTATTGTATATCACATTATGTACCTATATTTCTATAAATAATATGCCATATTAATATAATATTTATGTTAATGATATAATGCTATAATATAAAATGCTATAGTTTCATACTACAAAATAATTATATATTGTTATATTGTTGTATAGTATGTATTAGTTCAAGATTATCTCAAATATAGATATATAATGGAACTTACATAATATGTTATACTTAATATATCAATCATGTCAAATATAGGTGATAAATGATATTGATAGTACTCATATCAAAGCATTTATTATTATTAATTATTTCCATATATCAAGCCGGAGTCTTTCATGGAGTGCTCCCAACCTTGACTACTTGGGCCAAGCAAAATTAAACTAGTACCTCTCTGAAGTAATAGCCCTTCAAATACTTGAAAATGGTTGTCATACCTGCCCACCCTCCATCTCCAGTTCTCCTTTCTCTATCAGCCTCACTTCCTTCAACCATCCTCATATGGCCTAGACTGGAGACCCTTTACTATCCTGGTTGCCCTCATGCAGATGTTTTCTAGATTATCAGTAGCCTTCTATAAATGTGGTACCCAAGCTTAGAAAGGCATTTTGGTATATTAGAAAGCATGGATAAAGGGAGAAAAAAAATAGATTTCTCAACATTTTTTAAATAGAGAGATGAGGGTGCTACAGATGTGGAATGTTGTATTCACTTTCATTCAATTAACTAGCATTTAGCAATTACTTCCTAAATGCCAGGCATTGTGCCAAGTGCTGGGGATACAAAAAAAGATAAAAGACAATCCCTACTTTCAAGGAGCTAACAGTCTAATGAAGGAGACAGTATATAAACAATGTACAAACAAGATATATACAGAATAAATTGGAAATAACCTCATTGGAAAGGTACTGACATTAAGGATTCTTGCAGAAGGTAGGATTTTAACTGAAACGCAGAGGAAGCCAGAGAAATTAGAAGGCAGAGATGAAGAGGGAGAGAGTTCTAGGCAGGGGAGACAGCAAGTGAAAATGCCAGGGGTATGTACATCAGGCTTAGTTCTCTCTTCTTTGCTTCTCATTCTCTCCAGGCCTCTTCTGCAGGGCTTTACTACCTTCCCTAATGTCAACCCCAACCTCTGCTTTCTTTTCCCCATTCCTCTGGGGAATTCCCTTCCTGTCTCCTTCCTCTTCTTCCCTTTAATTCCCATCACCGTATTATGAATTTTAGTGTTGTCATTCATTATAATTATTATTATCAATAATTAATTTTACTTAAAGGGAAGTTAGTTGGCCCAGTGGATTAAGAATTGGACTTGGAATCAGGAAGCTAAGAATTCCAAAAGAGAAGGGAAGAATATTCTGGCAGCCTGTACAAAGTCACTGAAGCAGACAATGGAAAACAAATATTGTCTCTTTGAAAGTAGTCACCTCAGTAAGCTGTGTGCCTATTCCCATGATGCTGTCATAGATCAAATAGAGAGTGCCTTCAGGGCCTTGCAACACATTCTTCTGAATATCCTCGTTGGTGGTAACTCCTATTTTTCATTGTTTAAAGATAGATTCAAATTTTAGATGTCAGCCAAAAGTCATTTATGGTCACCTGATGAATATGGTGGATGAGTATCACATGGCAAAACCATTTTTGCGCCCTATCCCACACCGAAAGGTAAATGAGACTATTTTCCTTATTTTGCAAACTGGCTCTCAAAGTTGTTTTAAAAGAGCATTTCTAAAAAAATGTTTTAGAAATGGAATAGCCATTCTACCTACCCTCAAAATATTGTAAGGATCCAATAAAAAATACATTCATTCGGTAAGCATGTTAAAAGTGCCTACTGTGTGTAAAGCATTGTGCTAGATATTACCAATTAAAAAAAACAAAATGAAATGTAGTCCCTTTTTCCAAGGAGCTGTGGATGGGGGTAGGGTTTGGGGGCTGGGTGTGGGAGTGGGGAAGAGTACAGAAAGTGAGAAGGGGATGGATGGAAGAGACATTGAGGAAGTAGAATTATTGAGACCTGGCCACTGATTGGATATGGGTGTTAGGAGAATAGAAGATAAATCTGAGGTTGCAAACCTGAGTTTGCAAGGATGATGATAATAACCCAGCAAAAATAGAGAAGTTCAGAAGAGGAACAGGTATGAGAAAGAAGATTGTAAATTCTTTGGGCATTTTGAGTCTGAAGTATCTATAGATATCCAGATGGAGATGTCCATTGGCATTTATTGGTTCATGACCGGGGTTTGGGTATGAGATTAGGGCTGGGTTTGAAATTTTGGAAATCATCTGCAAAGAAATAGTAATTAACCCATGGGATTTGATGAGCTTCCTGAGAGCCGTGCAGAAGACTTTGGGGCAAGACCCAGGGTCATAAATGTCAGCTATTATTACTAGGCACCAAACACAGTATTTCAAATCTGGCCAGACAAAGGCAGAGTACAGTGGGATTAATTCTTCCCTCACATTAGTCACTGTGCCTCAGAATGCAGCCAAGGGTGACATTACTTTTTTTTTTTTTTGCTACCATGTTCCATTGTTGATTTATACTTTCACGCTTCAAACCACCACCACCGCTACCCAGCCTCTTCAGATGAATTATCTAGCTATTCTCCCATTTTGTACTTAAAAAGTAACACAGGAAGCTTTTTACAAAAGAATACTTACTTCAAAAGGTTTAATCACAAACGTAAATTTACTTCCCCCTTTTCTCCTTGAACCACCTCAGGAAGGGGAAGAGAATTAGGTTCATAGTTCATCTCAGTTTCTATAGAGCCCCCATTGAGGCTCAAGTCCCAGGCACTCTGGCTTTTCAGGGCTTCCATGCTGGACTGACTGGCTGCATCCCCATTCTTGCAATCCTGGCTTCAAGATCTCCTTACCTCAAACTCTTAGTCCAGGGGTAGGGATCACCTCAGGCACCTGAAACTCAAGAAAAAGAACACAAACCAGAAAAAAAAAAACACCCCTGGGTCTATTTCTCCAAGCCAGGGTAAAAGGTGGGGAGAGAGAGGAAGGGCTTTCCTTCTCAGCCTTTCAGTTCATGGAGTCCACACAAGGGATCAAAGAAAAGAATCAGATGGAAGAAGGCAGAAAAAACATCCAACAACTCTCTCACACTAGTTTTAAAGATGTAGGCAGCCAATCAAAGGAGTCTACAAAGTAAGACAACTAGGCATGCTCAAAAGGCTAGCCCAGGTCATACTTATAAAGTAAAGGACCTCTTCCACACTTCCCCCCATTTGTTTCAAGGCCCATGTGTAGTAAGGGCTGTCGCCTGCATGTAGCATAGGAAGTCTAGAGTTGCGCAGAGAGAGGCAGAATAAACATCTCTAGCTTCTTTTCCCTCCACCATTCTCCAAAAAAGACTTTAATCCCTGCTTGGAGGAGAAACAGAAGGTAGGAGCCAGAGGCCCCTGCCCTTGGAGAGAGAAAGTAGTAGTAGGCTAAAATTATATCTATCTGTTCCCTTAAATAAAGTCTAAGGGATGTGATGAGATTCAAGATAACTTCTGATTGCTGTTCATTACTTGGGGGGAAGCAGGACCCCAAGCTCTATACCCAAACCTCTTCCACAATGAACCCACATTGACTTAGCAAAGAAAATCCATTTATTCAAACTGGTAGCAAAATGGAAATCAGAGAAGATATACATATACATATGTACATATATACATACATATATATACAGACATACATACACACATACATACATATTAAACAATACAGAATGAAGGGGTTCTCCTCTTGGGAGGGAGGTAACTCAGCTCAGTCAAAAGACAGAATCCAAAATCTTAACCCACAGTCTCTAGTGGAGCAAGATGGGGATAGGAACATGATGGAGACTGCCAGTTCTTATATCTTCTCAGAACCTTTTTCTTCAGCCACCTGAGGTGGGGTTGGAGCTCTCTATCTTCCCTCCTGAAACTGGAAGCCCAAGGTTGCTCAGAGCTTGAAAAGAACTTGAATAAGACTGAAACAAGACAGAAGAGAGTGAAACTCTGGTCAACTCTGCCCCACCCTTCATGCAGGATAGGGCTTTCTACCAATGAAGAAAGAATCCCACACCAATGGGCTTCGCCACTGAGGTTACAAAAGGAAATAATTTGAACTACACTATAGAATTTTATATTTATGACAATCTAATTTCATTTTAGTGGATCTAGGTCATATTTGTATCTTCAAAACACAGATTTAAAAATGGAAAGGATATTAGAAACCATCTAAGTGCAACCTCCCCATTTTCCTAATGAGGAAACAGAGGCTCAGAAAGGTTCAGTGACTTCAAGTACACATAGGTGGTAAGCATCAAAGGTGGGATTTGAAGAGTCAGAAAGACTCATCTTCTTTTTATTTTTTTGCTTTTTGGAGGGCAATTGGGGTTAAGTGACTTGCCCAAAGTCACATGGCTAGTAAGTGTGTCAAGTGTCTGAGGCCGGATTTGTACTCAGGTCCTCCTGACTCCAAGGCTGGTGCTAAGACTCATCATCTTGAGTTCAAATCTGTCCTCAGACACTAGCTGTATGACCCTGGGCAAATCATTTAACCCTGTTGGCCTCAGTTTTCTCATCTGTAAAATGAGCTGGAGAAGGAAATGGCAAACCACTCCAGTTGCCAAGAAAATCTCAAATGGGGTCACAAGAGTCGGACACAACTGAATCAAGCAAACAGAACTCTTAACTCCACATCCAATGATCTTTCCTCCATAGAGCTCTGCCTCCCCAGCCATTTATGTTAAGATTGAAGAAAAGTTCTGATTTTCTAGCCAAGTGCCAAACCAATCTAGTTTGAAAGGTAAACTCGAATCCAGCTGTAAAGAAAAACAGAAAAGCCAGCTACATACAGAGTCTTATTGGATTCAGAAACATTTTGTATCATGCCTCCTTCCAATCAGTTTTTAAAGTGTTAGAGCAAAAATGCTTTCTGATCACTTCCTGAACAAATTAACTGAACCAAATTAAAAAAAAAATTAGCCCAAATGCAATAGAAGACCCTTGATCTAGTGAGGAAGGTATTCAAGAGTGGGAATAGAACTTACCTCAAGGTTTAAAAAAAAATCTGATTTGGAACAGCTTTTTACAACTATTTCAGTGTTGTTACTGAAATCTGGCTCTCTAACACATCAATTTAATTACATCAAGAATGATGGTGTAGAGAATTAGCAGCAAAAGCCCTATTTCCCTCTGCAGTTTCCAGATCCCTCAGTGAATTTCCATCTTGCTTAAATACATCAAATATATTTTCAGGGTGGGAAGTTGGAGAGAGAGGAGAAGTACCTCTGCATTCTAACTTTCAGAGTCCAAGAATAGTTCTTTGACCTTCTCTCTCTGTATCTTAAAAAGGGGCAAGGTATTGTTGTTTAGTCATGTCAGACTCTTCATGACCCCATTTGGGGTTTTCTTGACAAAGATACTAGAGTGGTTTGCCACTTCCTTCCCCACCTCACTTTATACATGAGGATCTGAGGCAAACACAACCGTGACTTGCCCAGGGTCACACAGCTAGTAAGTGTCTGAGGTCAAATTTGAACTCAGGAAGACCCATCTTCCTGACTCTAAACCCTACACGCTGTTCACTGTGCCACCTAGCTACCCTTTCCCTTCCTCTCCCCCCACTCCCACCCCCCATAAAAAAAAAAGGTAGGTGGAACACATGAAAGGAGAGGATTTAGGCCTGTCTTGCTGTCTTTCTGGGTGTTATATGGAGCAGTTTTGCTGCCCATCTCCAAACTCTGTCATTCAGCATTTTAGCTATCCCTCTTAGCTGTGTCATTTGAAAATTTGACCTGTATATTTATCATGGCTTCAGCCAAATTTTTGATAAAAAAAAAAATTGATAACTTTTTTTATTTTGAATTTGTTTTCTTCCAATTTACAAAAATCTACCTTCCCCTCCCATCCCACCCTTTTGAAAAGGGAAACAAACAACAGAAAAAAGAAAACCCTCATAACAAATGTGCTTAGTCAAACAAACCAAATTCCCTAATTGGCCTTGTCTAAAAAAACATGTACTGTCATCTCTCTGTCAGGTGGTGAGGAACATGTTCTATCAAGAGTCCTCTGGAATTATGGTCAGTCTTTTCTTTGGTAAGATAATGATTGATTGTGGTAAGAATGGTGAGAACTAATAGCACTTCAAGGTTTACAAAGGGCTTTATAGATATTATTTAATTCTCATAACAACTCTGAGAGATGGAGTGCTATTATTATCTCCATTTCACAGATGACAAAACTGAGGCTGAGAGATGTTAAATAACTTCCCAGGGTCACATAGCTATTAAATGTCTGAGGCTGTAGTGTACTAAAAAATTCCTGACTCCAGAACTAAGGATCCATCTATTTCTCTACCTACCTGTCTGAGGTCTTTCAAAGTTATTTGCCTGACATATTGTTGTATTTGTAGGAATTGTTCTCCCGGTTCTGCTCATTTCAGTCTGTGTCAGTTCATACAAGTCTCCCCACAGTTATAAATGCTAATAGTTATAAAAATGCTAAACAGCACAGTGTTAAAGAAAGACCCCAGGGGCATTCCACTAAAGACCACCATTTATTCACCAATGTTGAATAAATACTCGTTACTTTTTTTGTCCAATTTTTCAACCTTGTTTGAAACCACATAACTATATCATCACATCGCCTACATCACAACATCTTTGTCCACAAGAGCATGAGAGATTTTGTCAAAGACTTTACTTAAGTCTATATATATTATCTCCTGACAAAGAAGTGATGGCAGAGAACCCAGATTGAGGCATTTACTTTTTGGATATGGCCAATACAGGAATCTAATTGTTTTGACTATATGTGTTTGTTCCAAGGGTTTTTGTTTATTTATTTGTTTTCAGTGAGAGGAGGGGGAAGGAAGAGATAATAGGTTTTTGTTAATTGAAAAAAAAAAACATTAAAAAAAAGGAAAGTGAGCAGTAGAGACAAATTATCCAGGCATGGGAGACAGCCATTGAAAAGACACAGTGCTAAGAGACAGCAAGTAGTCAGGTATTGCTGGAGTCAGCTGGTAAGTCAGTCAAAAAGCAAAGAGAAAAACACCACACAAAAGGAAGTTGAAAAGTGGAGGGTAGGGGGGAAGTCCAGAGAATCAGAAGCAGAGCCAGGAGAAGAGTGAAAGACTGGCTTGGACACTTCTTCAAAATGAAAGGTACAGGATGGCTCAACCATCAGGGCAATTGGAGGTGGCAGTGTCAAATGGGCAGAGGGATCCTCCAGGGCGAGAAGACTAAAGGGACGTGGTGAAGTCTGGAGCGTCAGGAACAAAGCCAGGAGAAGTAAAAGAGAGGGAGTAAAGTATAAAGAAAGTGAAAAGATAAGACAGAGCAAAGGGCTTTAACTTTAAGAGAGAAGAAAATGGCGTGGGACATGAAAGTAACATAAGAAATATAAGAGGAATCTTTTTGTTTTTGTAATTTTATAATAATTATGATTAAGAGGTATGAAATTTCCCTGGATAAGGTTAAAAGGAAGGAAATCTTTACTGCTTGGTTTTTTTTTTTGAGGGGGGGGGGTTGAGGAGAGGGGGAAGCAGAGGAAACATAATGGCCTCTCCCTTTCTCTGTAAAGGTAGTTCCCTACCCTGTGAATACACGTAGGAATATCTTTTTCTATGCAATATTTCTCCCCCTTCATTCCTCTCTCTTCACCAACAAGAGGTCACAGTAATCTACTTTCGCCTTGGCAATTCAACTTTTCAGACCTTTATCAAGTACCTATTATGTACAAGGTACCACT
Organism: Petaurus breviceps papuanus; assembly: GCF_028583685.1. Taxonomy (NCBI): domain Eukaryota; kingdom Metazoa; phylum Chordata; class Mammalia; order Diprotodontia; family Petauridae; genus Petaurus; species Petaurus breviceps. The sequence goes on along the minus strand of NW_027186375.1, from coordinate 208,274 downwards.
AGGGACAAAAAGACAGGTCCTGCTCTCAAACAATTCACATTCCCCTTTGGGGGGGGGGGTGCAGGGGAAGAAGAGGAACTGGGGAATTCAGCATTCACAGAAATAAGTAAAAATTAATTTGAGTTGGGACCAGGCAAGATTTGATAAAGGAGATAGAGGTATATGGACAGATGAAATATTTACCTGTGTGCCTTTGGGAATGTCACTTAACCTAATCGGACTTAAATTTCTTCAGCTGTAAAATGACGGAACTGGATTCCGATGTTTTGTTTTGTTTTGTTTTTCCATTATGTTTTCTTTTCATTTTAGTGGAGAACTTAGACTATTTACATTTAAAGTTCTAATTTTTAGTTGGTCAGTTATTCTGTGAGAAAGGAAAAAACTTTGTTATCCATATTATCTCCATTATTAATCCAAACTTTAAAAAAATCTCTGAACAAAGTTCTATCTCATTAACTACTTTGTAAGTTTCTTTAACTTATTTTCCTCTTTATTAAATATGAGTTTTGCTTTGAGATTACTCTGCTCTGCCACCCTCCCTTTTTGTTCCTTTCATCTTTCTTTGAAATATCCATTTGAAATATTTAGTGAGTTGATCAATACAATGTTCTGTAGCTTCCCTCATTTTGTTAGCAATTAATTTCTATTGATCAGAAAACTGTGAGTTGCTTTATATACCTGTCTTTTCGGATGAGTCTTATTATTTGTAGAGTTTCTTTAAAATGTATTTGTTCTCTGTAGTCTCTAAAGCCCTAGTGTGCCTCATATACCTTCCTCTTGCCTTCAGAAAACATACTGACTTTACCAGTTAGTTACATATTCTCTTCTAATCATTCTGATAGTCTCTTCTTCTGTATGAAAAGTCCATGGTGATATGGATAATTGTTCATTAGCCAATGAATTCTATATTCTTTCTGGCAAGTTGAATCTTTTTCTAGTTTAAAATTATTCACATATATATATACATATATAGTCGTGACTATATATCTATAGTCTATCTATATGTATATATCTATAATATGTCTAGCCATGTCAATTCCTGGTTTGTTGTTTTTGTTGCTGTAGAGTTCCTGTGGACTTGTATTTGTTTTTGACTATTAATTTTTTTCTAATTCTGGAGGTCTTCTTTGACGATTTCCATGAATATGATATTCATGTGAATAGCTAGGTGGCACAGTAGATAGAGTGCCAGGCCAGGAAGATTCATGTTCCTAAGTTCAGGTCTGGCCTCAGACACTTTCTAGCTGTGTGACCCTGGGCAAGTCACTTAACCCTGTTTGCCTCAGTTCCTCATTTATAAGATGAGCTGGAAAAGGAAATGGCAAACCACTCTAGTATCTTTGCCAAGAAAATTCTAGATGGGCTCATGAAGAGTTGGACACAACTGATTAGCAATGGTCATAAGATTTTACTTTTCTTAATATCGTAGGATATTAGTCATTCTGAGATTGTTGCATTGAGATTTGTGTTTTAAGTCTGTTGCTTTAGTCTACATACTTTCCAAATTTTAAAATATATCTTTAAATATTAAACCTATGTTTCCAGTTGTCCTGTATTATGTAGAAATATATTTCCCTTTGTAGTAAGTTTATTGATGATTAATTTTATAGATTTTTTGAGGTTTTCTATCATATTCTCCATATTGTTCAATATTCCTACTTAGTTGGCAATTTAATGGCATTATACAGTGAAACAATTTGTTCTGTAACTCATTTGTTGGGAAAGGACGATTTGGATTATGAGAATTATATCTAAAGGTACTGTAATTTATGTCAGCTGGAAAAGACTTCATTTGATAGGTTTCTCTCTAATAGAAAGGACTCTGACATGTCTCACATAATTGCTTGTAAAGAAAGGATATATACATTGCTCCACTCCTCAGAAATAATGAATTTTACCAGGTTCCTTTAAAATGAACCCTCTATTCCTTTGCCACGGAGGAATGGCAGAAATCCCTTCTCTTATTTTTATTTTCTGTAAAGAAATCTTCCCCCTCTTCACAAAAGACCTGGAAAGAAAGGGAAAAGGAAGGACAGGAGAAGATAGATAGCAATGTCCATCTCCATGCCAGTAGGGAAGCTCATTTGTTTTAATTCAGTTTAATTTCAAGTCCATAAAACTGTTGTGATGAATCAGTTGTACATCTAAATCAAGGAACACAAAGAGAAACCAGAGAGTAAGTTCTCCCAATGGGTAGGGGTTACTATCTTAAATATGAATATTTCCATTTTTAGACTAGGACCCAGGAAAAAATAGCTTGCTTAAAAAGGTAAAGCTGCGCTCTAGTTGAACCAAAATGAAAAGTGACTGGTGCTAAAGCCATAGCTTGTTCAGGCTTTGAGTTCTCTCTAGTGGCCAGTGGGGATATAACAGCCTGTTGAATGGTTGTTGGTCCATAAATGCCACCTGATGACTGACTCAGATACTGTACTCTAAATTATTCAAAACCCCCTCTCCTGGAGTCAGAATGAGCCAAAACCAAAAATTCACATCATAGTGAAGTGTTCTTAACCTGTCCCCCTGCAGATAAAATTTTATAAACAGGATAAGAGCTAATACCTAGATATACAGTTCCTTTCCTCAGTGGAATTCCAAACTAAGCATATATGATTCCCTGACCATATATCATCCAGTACACTAATCAGATTTTCCCACCAGACTTCTGGCAACTAAAGGCAATGAAAATGTCATATATCCAATGAAGACCCTTTCTTCAACCCCATGAAAAATTAATGAACTAACAGTTTGAGGAGTGGGGGAAGAGATTCAGAAGAGGATTTCTAACTATTGTTAACTTCCATTGCAATTCTCATTTGTCCTTCCAGAACTTCCTTTAATACTGGTGAACATTTCACAAATCTAGTTGAAGCATACAGTAACATAGCTTGATTTTGGTTATTCTCAATTTATGACTAAGAACATTCTTTGTTGTGGAAGTCAGAAAATCTGCCTTAGATTTTAGAATGCCTAAAATGTGTTTATTTGATGTTTTTGATTTGGGTTTTTTGGTTGGCTTCTATGAGATTTTTAACAGGACTTAGATGGATATCTATTTGTCTATACAAAGGTGAAGTGGTTATCCACATGGAAGAGATCACCAGTTCGCTGAAGTATTTTTGTAAGCTTATGAATCTTAATTCATGGTGTGTGGCAGTGGAGGGGGAAGGGAGTTTTTTCCTCTTTTTGCTGCCTCTTCAGATATTCCCATAGACCCAGGATGGTTCAGAGGAGGACCTCTGCCTACTTACTTATTATCTGTTTGACTAGGGTGTTCTGGATCATCCATTTACTAGCTGTCTGATCTCCCAAAGCCTCAAAGCATTATATAGATGTGCTGTTATTTCTTTGCTTGTAAAATAGGGATAATAATACTTGCATTAACTCCTGGCACATAGTACATGCTTAATAAATGTCTTTTTACTGACTGACTCCCACAAAGGATTGCTGTGAGAAACAAATGAAATTCTGCAAGTAAAGTGATTTGCAAACATTAAATTGATATAGTTATATATGTAAGTGAATGTGATTATCATCATTATTAACACACCAAATAAATCACATTGTGATTCATTATGTATTAATGATTATAGTTGAAATTTGTGTAGTGCTTTAAGATTTTTCAAAGCATTTTACTATCATCGACTCTCATAATGACCCTGAGAGGTAAATATTATAGGAATTGTTATTCCCATTTTAGGGATCAGGAAACTGAGGTTTATATTAGAGAGAGAGGCTTAGAAGTTATGCTCATATCATATAGCTAGTAGGTATCAGAGGCAGGATTCAAACCTATGTCTTCCTTAGTCCAGGTCCAAAACTCTGTCTACTATGCTAGCCTGCTTCTAGTAATAGCAATAGTGAATCCCAAGGAAGATGGAAAAATAAGTCATTTTTTTCTTCCCAATGGGAATTCACTTCCCGGACTAGCCTTTTCTTCTTCCTTTGGTAATTTAAATATGGAGAAACAGCTCTAATCTCAGTAACCAAAGTTCAGCATTGTACTGAAACCACAGAGTGAACTTATACCTATTTATTAAAATAACAACAATTTTACACCTTGGGAATAAAGTATCTATAGGTGGAAAATTTAGATTGAAATCTTCCCTTCAGAACATTTTCTTTTTTCCTTAAGGAGAGAAGTTTTCTATATAAGTATCCTAATGACTGATTGTTGTCTGGGCTACAGGTTGCCTTTTCTTCAATGCCTTCTCTAACTCTCTGATGGGAGAAAAAAATTGCCTAAGGTGTATATGCTTGGGTTGTGTACAGTAGTGTTCTTGTTACCAGAAGATTTTATTGTCTTCTGCTTAGTTTATAAATTCCCTAGAGGTGTCCTTCATACTCTGTAAATACTTACATACTCAAAAAGTGTTCTTTACATGTTAAGTCTTTGATCAGAGAAGTTTCTAATCGATTTGATGAATTTCCCAATTAATTTGATGAAACTTTTTTGTTCAGAGACATATGAACTATGAACCACCCATGAAGCGTTAGTGTATATACACTGATATATGGAACTCCTAATTGGTTCATAGCAACTGGGTCAGCCTGCAAGATGATTGAGTGTCTGGGATTCAGGGGGACAGTGTCTTATCAGAGGACTTGTCCATCTCTAGAGTCTAAAGAAGAAGACTGACAGATCTTTTCAGCATCTTTTGCACTTCCTTTTCACCTTCTACTGTTTAGAAGATAGAAATTGAGCAGCAGAAACAGTCTGGTGCACAAGGGAGAAAAGTCTGTACCCAAACTTAGCTTCCCTCTTCCCTCATTGGGAACTACAAATGGCAGCCTTGGAGCAGTAGTTGTTCAGTCGCTTTTCAGTCATGTCTGAGTCTTCATGACCCCATTTAGGGTTTTCTTGGCAAAGATACTGGAGTGGTTTTCCATTTCTTCTCTAAGGAGGCCTTCAGAGAAATATAGAATTCTGGTATTTATGCTTATAGCCTGAGAGAAGAGAGTCTGAGAATGGACTTCCCTAGTCAAAGAGATGGTAGTAACCAGGGCACTGATAAATTTCCCGTAGAAGCAAACTGCAGAGACAAATGTGGGCATGCCCATTCAGCCTAAAAGGATAGTTCATTGACATTGTGAACCTCAAACACTTATGGCATTTTAAAATTATTTTTCAGGCAGGTAGGTGGTGCAGTGGATAGAATACTAGGCTTGAAGCCAGGAGAACTCGTGTTTATGAGTTCAAATCTGGCCTCAGACATTTCCTGGCTGTGTGACCCTGGGCAAGTCACTTAACCACTTTCCTCATCTGTCAAAGTGAGTTGGAGAATGAAATTACAAACCATTCCAATATCTTTGCCAAGAAATCCCCAAATGGAGTCCCAGGAGTCAGACATGACTGAAAGAGACTGAGCAACAACAAAAAAAAATCAATATTCTGAATCAAACTCTCTTTCAAAGTTTTAAATATGCCAGTACATCAGTGATACTGTCCAGTAACTGCTATTTCCTTCTAAATATTTTTGATACCTTATAATGGTATTATACCTAAGACATCTCTAGATTCAAGGTAATCTGTGTGTCCATATCCAATAACTCATGAGCCCTTACCTTTCCTGTTGTCAGTCAAAGGACACAATTATTTCCAAGCAAAGACATTTAATGAAATAGCAGATGGAAAAAAGGTTTGCAGTAGAACATCTTCCATAGACATAGGTGACAATTTCCATCAGTAGGAATAGCGAGCATGCATTGTGATTACATATGAGAGCTCCAAATGCTGGAAAGGCCCGCATGTGAAGGGTATTCCTTTTGTGTTTTCTGGTGATGTCACCACACAGCTCTCCCTAGGCCTGCTCCTTACAGGGCATAGATTCTCTACTGGGCACATTGTTCTGCAGTTCTTACTGGTTTTGCCAGGAGATCTTTGATATTCTCTCCACATAATCTTATTTAGCACTTTGCTTTACTAGTCTTGGGATCTTCTTCTATTTCTATAATTCTAGCTTATCTTTTCAGAGTCAGCCAAACTATATCATCTTCATTCAGCTTGGGAACAGTGGCTAGAACCTTCCCCTAATAAGGACAGGTTTTTAATTATAGCTACTATACCCAACCAACATAAGCCAAACAGAATGCCTACAGGCAAAAATTAGGTCTTTCTCTTTTGATTTCTATGCTTTTAAGGAAATCAAAGCCTTCTGTTATTGATAAAGTCTGTCTGACATAGGGTTCCAATGACACAACTTACTCCCAAGATCCAATCTGTCTTAGTTGAAAATGAATTTGATGGGACGGCCAGGTAGCACAGAGAGTAAGAGCACCGGTTCCAATGTCAGGATGACCTGGAGATCGAATCCCGGGCTCAGACACTTAGCACCCACCCAGAAACACCTGGCCATGTAACCTTGAGCAAGTTACTTAACCCCAATTGCTTAGGGGCGACCAGGTGGCACAGTGAGTAAGAGCACCAGCCCCAGAGTCTGGAAGACCTGGGGATCGAATCCAGGCTCATATACTTAGCACCACACCCAGAAATAACTGGCCGTGTAACCATGAGCAAGTTACTTAACTCCAGTTGCTTAAAAAAAAAAATGAATTTGAGCAGGGACAAAAGGTTGGCTGAAGAGGCAAGGTCATGAGAAAGCAGAAGAATTCTCCAAGGAAAATGAGAAACTCACAAGAATGAAATTCTGAAGACACTGAGGCAAGCAATTCTTATGAGTGAGGGAAAATGAGAATTGTCTGAACAGACTGTCATGAATGCACAGGGAATTCACAAACTAATGCAGATTTTAAAAAGATAAACAGAAAATGGAAATGAGGATGGATAAAGGTGATGATTATAAAGAGCATGACACTGCCAGGTAAAAATAATGCAGGAATGCTAAAGCTCTGAGTGAGCTAAAAGCTGGTTATGAATTGGTAAAGATAACAAAAGGGCTTTCTTCTGCCATTTTGGGAAGAGGGGGACGAAAGAAGGGATTTGGACCAATGATAACTGACAAGAAAGAGACGGTAGAGCTGCACAATTTTTATTTGGTTTTTGTTTTCTCCAAGGAAAATGACACTTGCACTGGGGAGTTAGTACCTGAGATAAGTAAGGAGATAGCAGAAGGAATCACCTGGCCCAGGTGAACTCTATCCTCAAGTACTAGACAAATCCATAGGTATGATTGCTGAGCTATAGTCAGTGATATTTCTATAGAAGACCATGAAGAATGGGAGAAGAGCAATAAGACTACAATGGGCAAATGTCCCAGTTTTCAAGTGAGGGGAACAGTCTGCAAACTATTGGCCAGTGAGTTTGGTTTTGATTCCTGGGAAAATTGTAGAAGAGTTGATTAAAGAGATAGTGAACATCCTGACAAGATATCTTTAAAATAGACAGCATGGTTTCACATAGAACAGATAATGGCAGATCAACCCTATTTTCTTTTTTTTTTCCACAGTTGTTTGGCAGATTTGGGGAGTGTTGTAGATATAGTTTGCCTGGCTTTAGCAAAGCCTTTGTTAAACTTCACGTTCTTTTTTATGGACTAGACAATAATGTAATTAGATTGATTTGGAACTAGTTGAATGGACAGACTAAAAGTACTCCTGAATGGTTGGTTCATGGAACTAAAGGGACCACAAAAAGTCGAACCCTAACTTTCCCTTTCACATACAACAGTATCCATCTATGGCCTTTTTTTTTCTTTTAAACAATTTATAGCTTTTAAAAAAAATATAACCTACATTTCCCAGTGTCTCTCTTCCTTCCCCTTCCTAGAAAGCCATCCTTTATAACAAATAATAAGAAAGGGGGTGGGGGGAGAAATTAAACAAAACCAAATAACCAAATTGAAAAAGTCCAACATTATATACAATGCCCACATATGACCTGTTAAAGAGGCTCTCCCAGCTTCCCAGTTCCCCAAGAGTTTAGGGCAGTAACTAGTGGGGAAGCAAGGTGTTATTTGTTATCTCAGTCCCTGATCTCTGCTTTGGAATCTTTTAGTGTTAATAATGAGTTAAATGACATGGACCCCTCTAAGATTGGAATTTTCATTTCTCCTCTGGCTGAGACAACTAGATGTCCTCTCAACTCTCTGTTAAGTATTTTCCTTCTGTCATTTCTAGACTGGTTCTCCCATTCTGCTCCTCCCTCCCCCCAGGCCAACTTTTTGCTCTAGTAATTATCCCTCTCTTATGTATCTTCAAAGATGATTATTCCTTTTTTCAGTACATTCTCTCTTTTCTTGGCTTCAGAGATATCACAATCTTTTGGTTCCTGTCTTATTTATCTATACAGAGGCAGCTATGTGGGGTAGTAAATAGAATACTGAGCCTGGAGTCAAAACGACCTGAGTTCAAATTCAACCTCAGACACTAGCTATGTGACCCAGGGCAAGTTTAATAACCACTGTATACAAACCAATAAACATTTATTAAGCTCCTACTATGTTCTGGTCATTATGCCAAGTGCTGTGGGATACAAGATATTCCACAAACTTTATATTTGTATTCCATGTTTGCACGGACTAGACCAGAGGTTCCCAAACTTATCTGGCCTACTGCCCCCTTAAAAAAAATTTTTTTAATCTACTTTCTTTAAATCTGTTTTAAAACTACCCTTTAATATTTTTTAAATTGTATCATTTCAAGAAAATATAATTTTTAAATAATATATCTTAAATTTAATAATTTATTGTAAATTTGTGTTTTTTTCCTGCATTGAAATTTTGATGGCACAATCTTGCATCATGTAACCATATAGTATCATATTGTAAACAAGTTATGACGTGCACATTTGCCAGTGCATGCTGGACTTCCCAATAATGAGCCACAAACTTGCTTGCCAACACTTGCTTATTAAGACCTATCAGAGGACTTGACCACTAATGGGTTAGAACTTGCATTTTGTGTGTTTATTTGGAAAATAATGGAATCACCACAACTTTAACTCTGTTATACAACAGATGAAATATGTCCAAACAGTTTTTCAAAATTTTCTTCTCTTCTTTCCTTATACTTCTACCATCCCATTATTTTAATTCAAATGCCCCCCACACTTGCACCCCAGGCTACTACCACCCTTTCCAATTATCCCCCCCAATCATTCCAGCACCCCACCAGGGGGGCAATATCACCCACTTTGGGAAACTATGGACTAGTCAAACTGCATTCCCCAAGAGGCTTTTGAATCACTGGAAAAAGTCCATCCATCTCTATATAGGTAAGCACTTCCAGGGCACAGAGAAAGAGGGAGTTCTTTTCAGCTAGAATCTCATTCACCAAGAGAAAATAGCATTTGCAAAGTAGTTTTTGGCACTTCTCATTCCCCAGATTTTCTGTACTCTACTCCCTAAGGTGGTTTCTTATTCTCTTTCTAGCCTCTCATCTCCCTTCTTCAATCTTTCAGTACTCCTTTATATATTATCTTCTCTCATTAAAATGTAAGCTCCTTGAGGGCAGGGACTGACATTCTCTCTACTTGTATTTGGAGTCCCAAAGCTTAGCAAAGCATCTGACACATAGTGTTTACTAAATGGTTTTTGACATTTTGCCTTGACAGCACCTCCCACCTCAAACACACAGCATAATCTCATGCTTCTGTACCCTTGCTTGGTTTATTCTCGATGACTAGAATGCACTCTCACCTTATTCTTTGCCTTTTACAGTTATTTTTGCATTGTGACTTTTCCCATTGTCGTTCTGATAAATTGTGAATCGTCATAAGAAATTAAAAGGGAGCTTTTCGGGAGTTTTGTGGAAGCCACAGATGACACACACACAAAGACCAGCAGATGACATAGAACCTATGACCAAATACTTAACCCAAATTTTACAATAGGTTACTGTAAACACCCCATAAAAAAAAGAAAGAAAAAGTTCATACTTCTTCTCTGGTGTAAAGCAAGGACCAAAACATTTTATACAAATTTTCCAGATTGATAGGGTGCTGCACCCCAGCCCCTACCATGTGCAAGGGCTAACTGTAAATTCTTACACATGACTTACTTACTCAGCCCACCTCAAATACCACAATAATTTTCCCAGATTCTCACAGTGGGAAGCTACTTTCTTCCTCAGACCTCACTTAGTACTTTGTATTTTGACCATCTGATACATTAACCATGTAATCCTGTATATTAAAGCAATCCAGATTGGTACCTTATGCTCATACCAGATTGAAAGCACCATGAGGGCAGGCACCCTTTCTTATCTCAATTTTTTCTCTCTTCCATTGCCTAGCATAGTTCTCTGTGCACAAGAGGTTCTTAATAAATGTAGTCCTGAATGGTACTTTTGCATCACTTAACCCGATACTGTCGTTGCCCTCTAAGCAGACTAATAAAAATGAGGACCAAAAGGCAAACAAGAAAATTGTCGGGACAAGGACATATGGCTGGAAGTCAGATTCAGGAGAGCCAGGTCAAGAATACCCCACAGTTACCCTAAACCCAACCTGTTCACTCTAATTTTGGACAAAAGATGAAAAAAAATAGTTACCATGCCTTGGAATTCAGCAATAATTTTTCTTAGTGTTCACATAACTGGTAAACAGTATTGGGAGTACAGTTCAAAGCACAAAAACCTTGGCAATGATTGCCTCTGGGAAAAGTAGCAGGTTTCCAGTTTTGATATGCATGGATAAAAAGACAAGAATTGGGCTGCCCAGTTTGCTTTCCTGGAACTTTGGGTGTTTTCTTGATTTATTTTAACAACACTAATGATACCTTATGCCAATAAATGCTTAATAAATAAATTATGAAACAAGATGCAATCCCTGAGTTGGGGATCAGAAGATTCTGTTCTTCCCTAGTAGAAGCATAGAACTAAGATTTCAAGTGCCTGTTTAAAAATCCATAACATTGTCTTTTTCTACAGCTGTCTGGTTAGTCAGGTAAGGCTAGAAGCAGAGCAAGTGGAATGAAAACCTATTTATTCTTGACAGCTCTCCATCTTTTCTGGGTTTACTTCCTTTATGGAATTTGGGCCAGCATCCTATTATTCCTCTTCTGAACATTTTAAAATCTTCTCTGCCAAAATCTAAAGTGTGTCCCACCATATCCAGCTTCCTCTCCTTCTCTATCACAGATTCTAATATGGAATAGATACTCCCAAGGTTCTCATCACCAGAAGCAATTTTTTCCTTATTGGTGAGAATCACTTACAAAATGGAATTTTCCTTTTTTCCTCTACCTTTTAAAGGACAAAATTATAATTAAGGCAAATCAGGGCCCTGATACACACACACACACACACACACACATATATATATATATATATACTTATGTGTCGATATAGAATATATTTTAATATGTCATTGAGTCATTTTTCAGTCACATCCAACTCTTTTTGTTTTCATTTAGGGTTTTCTTGGCAAAGGTACTGGAGTGTTTTGCCATTGGAGAAGGAGATCCAACTCATTTTACAGATGAGGAAACTTAAGTAAACAGAGTTAAATGACTTGCCCAGAGTCACACAGCTAGTCTGAAGGTGAGGCCAGATTTGAACTCAGGAAGATGAGTCTTTCTGACTCCAGGCCTGACCCTCTATCCACTGTGCCACTTAGCTGCCCCATATTTTAATAAACACTACAACTCTCCCTTTGCTGCCTTTTACCTCTTTCTTTTCCTTTTGAATAAGGCATATCTTTATAGAAACATAAGTCATGTACCTCATGGCACTTCAGAGATCCCAGTCATAATAGTGAGGTGAAATTAATCTCTTCACAGCAGGATCTTTAGTTTCCTTTTCTTGTGACTCAATACTTTATGCATCCATGCATGGACATCGGCCATGGGTTTTCTAACTGGCTGCTTCTTGGCTTTTGTTTTCTGGGTTTGTCTTCTATTTTTCTTCTTACCCTGTAACTACTCTGTATGTCATCTAGCTTGGCATAGATAGGTAGGCAATTTTCTTCTTCCCCTTCCTGTTCAGTTTAAAGTCTTTAGTAAATGTCTTAGTAAAGTCTTTAGTAAAAAATTTTAGTAAATTTTCAGGAAAATGTATTAGTACTATTGTCATGCCTATATTTTAAGCCATCATCTAGAAATCCAGATCCCATTCTTAGATACCACTTTCTTAATTCTCCAAAGGTTCTTTCTTTTCTAAAGTTCAAAAGCAATTATTAAAACCATTTATACCCCTCAGATCTTCCATTTCTTGCCCAAGATTTCATATTCACAATGCTCAGCAATTTCCAGATTCTTCCTGGTAATATAATTTTTGCTCATTTGAATTACCAGCAATGGCTAGTAGTCATCCAGTTTGACAAGGCTTGTGAGATTCTCTGTCCCACCCTGAATATAGGCCTGAAGAAGACAACAGAACTCTTTTGTTATCAAGTTGACAAATAGCTGCTAAAGTACCCCCTTAGCAGGGAGTCTCCAATTGCCAATCTTTCTTTGACCCCTAGTGATCTCTTACTGAGAGCACCTGTGGATTCACATCATCATTCCTTGGAAGGCAAACAGCTGCTTCCTCCTAAGAGGTTTTAGCTTCTTCCTGTTTGGGAAAAACCTTATATCAGATTCTGAATTTCAACTGTTCTGTTGTCCTTTTCTCTCCTTTCTCATTCTTCTGCCCTCAGATGTTCTGACACATCAGGACTCCCTTTTGCCTTTTTATATTCTTTTTCTTCATATTGCACACTGAAGCCTTCTCATTCTACTCATGCCTTAAGTCTTTGTAGGATATATATGTTTGGAAGTAGTCTAATAGAAGTATGAATGGATTACATGTGGCATGGATAGATATGATTTTGGATCTGGCTGACTGTCTCCAAAGGAGATTGCAAATTCCTCCTCTGTAGAGAATAGGATAAGGACTGTGTCATACTCCACTTACTTTCTTCCAAGGGGATACTGGACCAGAATTATTCTGTCTACTATACCTCAAAGTTGTAGACAAGGAGTATTATTTTGGAGAGGTTTGGGATAAAAGCCGCTTCCTTGGTTGCTCTTAAAAGTACTTACGTTCCTAATACCATCTTAGCTCCCTCCCATCAAAGACTGGTTAGACAAAAGACCATCACAAAGAGCTAGTAACCTTCTTTATCAAAGTAAGCAGTAAACAGAAATCAAGAAAGTTACACAGATTAGAAGACCAAAGAAACCACATGAACAAATGAACTCTTTATGTGCAAGAAAATATCTTAGCTGAACCAGGGAGAGATGGAATGATCCCATTGGAGATTTACTACAATAATACAGATGATAGGGGCGGCTAGGTGGCACAGTGAATAGAGCACCGGCCCTGGAGTCAGGAGGACCTGGGTTTGGATCTGGCCTCAGACACTTAACACAAAAACTAGCCGTGTGACCTTGGGCAAGTTCCTTAACCCCAATTGCCCTCCAAAAAGCAAAAATAATAATAATAATACAGATGATTATTTAGAACTTCGTACAGAGGTGTCAAACACAAGAAAAGCACAATGTGGCCTGAAAAAGATTATAATATGGTTGGGAGATACTTAATCATATAAATAAAAATACAATAGAATATAGATAATGTTAATATGTGATTTTCTAAGTCAATATGTGGTTGCAGGGATCCTTATGTATGGTTGAATGACCTCTGTTTCTATTTGAGTTTGACACCACTAGTTCAGATATCTAGGTTTAAAAATTCAGTCATTTCTTACTAATAGTCTCCCTCTTCCAGTCAGTTCCAGTCCTGTCAATTCTACTTCCTCAACATCTTTTGCATCTATCTTTTTTTCCACTCCCATAACTCTAGTTCAGCCTCGTTATCACTCAGATGGACTCTTGCAATAGCCTTCAATAAGTGTCCCTGACTCCAGTCTCTCCACTTTTCCCATCCATTTTTCACAAAGCTGTAAAATTATCATCCTAAGATAATGTGTTATTATTTTATGAAAGCTTGAGATGATTCTGAAATTTCACAAAATAATTCTTTCCTTCCTTTCTCTTCTCCCCATATTCTAACTTGTACATAGAGAAAGAAAGAAAAGGCCCTGTGTGTAGTGGAAAACATATTCAATTTAGTGTCAGAAGACCCAGACTCTAGATAGGTCCATGATTGACAAGCTACTTCCCCTTTCTGGACTTAAGTTTCTTCATCTGTAAAATATTAATAGCTAACATTGATTTAAAGTTTGAAAAATACATGTTTTATTTCATGTGACCCTCACAACAATACTATCAGATAGGTGCTCTTATTGTCTTTATTTAATAGATGAGGAAACTGAGGCTGTAGGAGGAACATGACTTGCCCAAGATCACACAGCAAATAAGTGGCTCAGGCAGGACCTGAGCTCAATTTTTCATGATTTCAAGTCTTATGTGCCACAGTGCCACTCCAGCAAGAATATGGGGTGGCCAGTCACTCATGTCCCCTCCAGCTCTGACATTCTGCGATTATAGGAAATCTCAGAATCACCATAGGAAAGCCACAGGCTGTATACCAAGTAAAGAACAGTGAAAAGGATTTGGCTTGTTTAGCCTATTGAATAGCATCATCTAGTGACCAGATCTAGAAATGACCCTCAGGGTATTTTACCTCCCTAAAAGCTTTCCTTTGTGGTGAATTTTGGACCAGGGCAGAGTGGTTATTTCTTCAGTATTATATAAGACAGTCCTGATTTGCTTGATTTCTGTCTGGCATGGACAGATTTCCTGGCTTTTATTCTGGCATTAGACATCTGATCAGTAGTTACGTAGTTACCTGGGAAGGGGAATTAAGAAGAGAATTCTTTTGTCTTAGATTCAGTTCTAGCATTTGTGGCCAGCCCAAATCAACTGTTAATCTCCCTATTCTCTGGCTCATAAACTCTCCCTGCTCTTCTTATACCTGTGATTCAGAATAGCTATTCTCTGATGCAAAAACTCCCCACTTCCCTGCTCTCTCATCCCCTTCCAGTTCTGTCCAACCCCTTCCTAATTCCTGTCCTTTTCTGCCCTTCTTTTCCAATATGCCCTCATTCGACTCTTAAAGCCCTTTCTTCGTAGACTACCTCATCTCATAGTCATTCTACCTTTTTTTACTCTTGGCAGAAGACACTAAATCCCTGGCCACACTCTCCATCTCCAGTACAAGATTCTCTCTCTCTCTCCGTCCCTCTGCAGTTGAGGTTAGGTGACTTGCCCAGTATCACACAACTACTAAGTCTCAAGTATCTGAGGCAGGATTTGAACTCAAGTTCTCCTGACTCCAAGGCCGGCACTGTGTCCATTGCACCACCTAGAACCTTCCTTCCGCAGTCTCAACCCTATAGTTTGCTAGTTTAGCTATATATTCTCCTTTACCCTTTAATTCATTGTTCTGGTTATACATTAGATCTCACTCATATCCAAATTTTGCCACCTTTGACATCTTTAATTCTGAAATAAACTTCTCTAATCATAACATTTCTTTCCTTTCATCCTCATTAACACTGTAATTAACTAGTTCAATTATATATTCTCCTTTACCCTTTAATTCCTTATTCTATTTTGTCATGCTTTGTGACTTTTCATAACTCAACCATGCATGACCCCAACCATCTTTGTGCTTCTGAACACTACAGGAAAAAATCATACTACCTGGATCTACCATAAATTTGTTATCTAATTTTAAATACTGCTTCAGAGTAATGTTTTTCTTCTCCCTGATTAACTTTTTATCACATTTTCTATCCCTTTTCTCAAGCATCCTACCCCATCACTCCCAATTAGAGTCAAAAATTGAGACCATCCAACACGAACTTCTTCCCCCCTACTTTACACTCCCATATCATCCTCCATTCTTCTCCTGTGCTCTAGACTCTGACTCTTCTACTTGTGACGGACAGCCTCTCTACTTGTGCCCTCAGTTCTCTTTCATATTATTTCCTCTGGGACTTTGTCCTTCAATCATTC
The DNA here is from genome assembly GCF_028583685.1 of Petaurus breviceps papuanus. NCBI lineage: Eukaryota > Metazoa > Chordata > Mammalia > Diprotodontia > Petauridae > Petaurus > Petaurus breviceps. The sequence goes on along the minus strand of NW_027186375.1, from coordinate 192,474 downwards.
CATTTCTCTTATCTTTAACCTCTCCTTATCAACTGCTGCTTCCTTCCTTTCTGTCTAAAAAAACATAGATGGGCCTTAAAAACATTTTACTTGACCATGCTATTCCCTCAAACTATCATCCTATATCTCTTCTTCATTTTATATTTAAAATCTTAGAAAAAGGTGTCTATACTCATTGTTTCTTCTTCCATCCAGTGATTTCTCAACCCTTTACAATCTGGTTTTTGACACACCACTAATCTGAAATTACTCTCTCCAGGATTACCAACAATCTTTTAACTGAGAAATATGACTACCTTTCCTCTGCCCTCACTCTTTCTGCAGCTTTTAACATTTTTTGATTCATCCTTACTTCTAGATTCCCTCTCTGCCTTTCACTTCTTTGGCACTGTCTTTTCTACTTATTCAGCTACTCTGCTCAGTCTCCTTTGCTGTATGTATCTTTTATCTATTAAAGGTGGGAATCCACCATGGTTTTGTTCTGGGCTCTCTTTTCCTTTTGGTAATCTCATCAATGCCATAAGTTCAATTATAAACTCCATGCAGATGACTCCCAATTCCATACTCTCTCCTGAATTCCAAGCCTACATCTACAGTTGCCTTCTGGACATCTCCACCATTAGCATCTAGAAGTCAATATTTCAAAACTGAGTTCATTATATTCCCTTTCCCATACACATTCCTAATTTCTCTTGAGGATAATATTATTTCCAGGTCACCCAGTTATCCCTGACTCCTTTCCAGACTTATTTCACATCACTCCCTTTGATTCATCCTATGCTGCAGTCATCATGGACTACTAGGTGTTCTTCAAACCCTCTATTCAGTTTCTAGTTTCTGTGCCTTTGTACAGATGACCCTAAAACCCAGACAATACTCCCTATTCACCTTTGCCTGTTAGAATCCTTTTCTTCAAGACTGATCACAGGTACTACCTCCTTCATGAAGTTTTCCTGCCTTTTTTTCTCCTCATCCCAGTTATCAGTTCTCTGTTTCTCCTCAAATTACTTTCTATTTACTTGTCTGTACATGTTGTATTTCCCCAGTAAAAAGTAAACTCTTTGAGGGCAGAGACTCTTGCTTTCATATCACCAATGCCTTGCATCCATCAGATACTTATTATCTGTTGCATTGAAGTGAGTTCAGTTGGCTTGTCAGTACACAATGTTATTCCAACAGTACTCATTAGAATTCTTGGTTGAGACCTCATGTCTTGTATTACTGCTTCAAAGTGTGCTGAGACTTAGGGATCATCAGATCTCCCACTTTCAAAGTTTGCATTTGTTCAAGCCCTGCTTCTGTATCAGCAATGCCATATTCACAATGCCTATAGAGATTACAAATATGCTGATATAATTATCCATCACAAAATACATCAGGTTTGCCATTTGGGGAAATAAACTAGAAAATTTATTAAGATACCAAAAGACTGAGTCCCAAAACCAGAAAGTGAAAGCCATCAGAGTAGTTATGATATTGGCACAGGTAGATAAAGTAGAAAGCACCCACATTCTCAAGCCTTTAAAACAGAACAGGCTACCTCAGGCAAAGGTCCTCCTCTCCCCACTCACAGCAGCCACCCAGCGTCCTGGAAGAGCACTCCCAGCAGCTCCGGCCCCTGGCGGTGCTCAGCAGGGGTCCTAACTAAAAAAAAAAAAAAGGCAACCGCCACCAACTGCCAACTGCAGGACCGTTAGCTCAGCTTTTCACTTTCTCTTGCTCTGCTATGTCAGCACGTCCATGGGGCATGGGAGATCTTTAAATCCCATAACCCTTAGAGCTTCCCAAGGCAGGGATGGATGAATGGGAAGGCCAACCAGTTCACAAGTCTTATGGAAAGAACTCTCTTGAGGAAAGAGTCTGTATCCAAGTCATAGTGGGAGAAGAAACAGGATGCCATGCGACTCAAGCCAGTGTTCAGGGGTTAACTCAATCCAAGGGAAGACAAGAGGAAAAAAATCTCCATAGCCATGATCAAAAGCTGAGAGAGTAAGCTAGAACATATTAGGAAGGGGCTTTGCAGGCAGTAGCTTCTTTATAGTTAGGACCATGCAACAGCATTCTTTTATATCCAGATTATATTAGTCATAAACACATGCTCCAACTCCTTGATCTCTGCACATGTGCTGCTCTTATCCCAAATGTCATAAATTACAGAGGTGTAGTGGATAGAGTACTGAACTTGAAGTTAGGTAGACTTGGGTTTAAAGGGGCCTGAGCCGTAGATTCCTCATCTGTAAAATTGGGATGATAATAATAGCACCTGTCTTGGAGGATAGAACATTTATTAAACACTTACTGTGCCAAATCCTTTGTTAAATTCTGGGAATACAGACATAATTTTAAAAATAATCTCTACCTTCAAGAAGTTTCCATTTTAATGGGGAAAGAGAACATATAAAATTTAGGTAGTATTCCCATTTTTCTTTTATTGGTTTGGCCCACCCCTGAACAATTTCTATTTTCTAAGAATATGGATCTGTTTTGGTTTTTTTTTGTTTGTTTTGGGTTTGGTTTTTTTTGCTTTTTGGAGGGGGGAAGGTAGGGCAATTGGGGTTAAGTGACTTGCCCAAGGTCACACAGCTAGTTTTTGTGTTAAGTGTCTGAAGCTTGGATTTGAACTCATGTCCTCTTGACTCCAGAGCCAGTGCTCTATTCACTGCTACACCTAGCCACCCCAGATCTGTATTTTTTTTTTTTGCTTTTTGGAGGGCAATTGGGGTTAGGTGACTTGCCCAAGGTCACATGGCTAGTTTTTGTGTCTGTATTTCTATAAATAGTGTTTTATAGTTGTATTATTATAGTTCCTATATATGTCTTGGTAGATATATGCTCAAGTATTTTATACATTCTGTAATTGTTTTAAATCGAATTTCTCTATCTCTTCAGGCTGGATTTAGCTGAAAAATACAGAAATGCTGATGATTTATTTTACATCCTACAACTTTGCTTAAATTACTAGTTTTCATTCATTTTAGTCAACTCTAAGGTTCTCTAAGTAAATCATAGTGTTATTTGAAAAAAGCAATTATTTTATTTCCTCTTTGCTAATGCTTATTTCCCTCAATTTCTTTTTCTTATCTCATTACTATAGTTTGCATTTCTAGCACTATATCAAATAGTAGTAGTGATAATGGACATCCTTGCTTTCCCTTTGACCATGTTGGGAAGACCTTAATCCTATTACATATAATGCTCATTCTTAGTTTTAGATAAATGCTACTTGCTATATTAAGAGAACGTCCATTTAATTTCTGTGTTTTAGTGTTTTGACAGAAATGGGTATCCTATTTTGTCAGGAGTTTTTTTCTTTATCTGTTGATCATATGATATTTGTCTTGTTCTTGTTACTGATATGTCTATTATATTGATAGTTTTCCTAATATTGAATTAATCCTGTATTCCTGGTATAAATTCAATCTGGTCATAGTATATAATCTTTTTTACATATTGCTATGACCTCTTTGCTAATATTTTATTTTTAAAAATTATTAGTCAATGTTCATTAAGAATATTGGTCAATAATTTTCTTTCTGTATTTTGATTCTTCCTGGTCTAAGTATCAAGACCATATTTATATCATAAGAGGAATTTGGTAGGATACCTTCTTTTCCTATTTTTCAAACAGTTTGTTTATACTAGAATTAATCATTCTTAGAATGTTTAATAGAATTCACTTGAAAGCCCATCTGGTCCTAGAGTTTTTTTTTCCCTTTGGGAACTTATATATATGGCTTGTTCAATTCAGTTTCCTGAGAATAGATTATTTAAATTCTCTATTTCTTGTTTGGGGCAGTTAGGTGGTGCAGTAGAATGAGCACTGGTCCTGGAATCAGGAAGACTTATCTTCCTGAGTTCAAATTTGACCTCAGACACTTACTAGCTATGTAACCCTGGGCAAGTCATTTAACCCTGTTTGCCTCAGTTTCCTCATCTGTAAAATGAGCTAGAGGAGGAATTGGCAAACTACTTCAGAATCTTTACCAAGAAAAACCCAAAAGGGGTCATGAAGAATCAGACACAACTAGAAAACAACTCAACAGCAACAACTTCTGGTTCTGTTAATGTGAGCATTTTATATTTTTGTAAATTCAATAAATATTTCATTCAATAAACATTTATTAAGTGTCTACTATGTGCTAAGCACCAAGGAAACAAAAAAAGACAAAAGATAGTCCCTGCCGTCAAGGAGTTTGTAGTTGTTTGTCCTTCATTTTCAAAAAGTACCAATAACAACATGAGGGTGATATCTGGCTCATGTATAAATTGGATTTAAGTGATTCAGATGTGATTATTTTCAAAATCTCTTAAGATGTATAAAGCTCCAAATAACCATTGCTACTGATTTCTGTCTCCACTGACTATAACACCTCAACCTAGGTTTATCTTCCCTCTGACTCCCTTTCTCTTAAAGCTCAATGCTTAATTCCCATGGAGGAAGATGATCTGAAAAATTAATTTAAATAGTTTGGTGTTTATCTTACTTGCCAGCTAGGTGGCCCAGTGGATAAAGTTCTGGGCTTGGAGTCAGGAAAACTCATCTTCCTCAGTTCACTCTGGCCTCAGATACTTACTAGCTGTAAGACCCTGGGCAACTGTTTGCCTCAGTTTTTCTCATTTGTAAAATGAGCTGGAGAAGGAAGTGGCAAACTACTCCAATATCTTTGCCAAGAAAACTCCAAATGGGGTCACAAAGAGTCAGACATAACTGAAACTACTGAACAGTAACTACAATAATTATAATCTGGTTGGAGAGATAAAACATACATCCCTGAAATGACCGAAGAACTATATAAAAGCTTTTTTGTGATTACACTTTAACAGTAGAGCCTGGGTAGACTAACGAAAGGAAAGTTTCCTTAATGAACTTTTAGGTAGGAGACACACTTGGGGGGAAGGAAAGGATTCTTCCAAGACTCCTTAAATTACACTATTTTTATAAATTCATCCCTGAGTTCTTCCATCTCACCCCATAACTATGCCTCTAAAAATTCTAGAAATTCACTAATATACTACAAAATGAAAAAAGATTGAAGAACACTGGTGTAACATCTACCACAATCTTCATTCCTTTGGCCTACATAATTTTGCATTTCCCAGTTTGGTCAAGAATTGCAGTCTTCTGGGTTTTCCATAATCATGGGAAAGGAGACTACCAGTGCTATCTCCATGTTGAGGTACTGTCTACTATCTCTTAGAAATATCTGCCCATCTTGGCAAACAACAAAAAAATATTGCCCAATTTTCTGCCTCTTTATGGACTGCCTAATTTCTCTTCCAAATCTACAATTTTGGCTATTGCAAGCTCTTTCCTGACCACTTTAATAGGTGCAGCCCCAGCTCTCCAGATGCAACCCTGCCAAGGCTAATTTACCCAGAGACTGAGTATTAATACCTCTTCCCATTTTTCAGCCTCTTGTTGTATTGGCACTATTATTACTACTATTAGGTAGTTTCTCTACAACTCTCTCTGCTTATTCTTCACTCCTTATCACATCATTTAGAAAATACTCTCACTTTATCAGCCTTATAAATAATAGGGCAATGTCCTATTGGTTTCATCCTGGCTCTTTGCCTCAAACTATATATGAGTCTGAGCCCTCAGGGACTCTGGGCTTCCAAGTGGAACACTGATATGGCCCCATGCCCATAAGCTTTCCTTCTTGGGCTATCCCTGCTAGCAGCTGTACCCCTAAATCTCTTGTGAGTAGCAAAAAAATTTGTTAAAAATTATCTTTTCTTGCCAGTGGCTTTTGATATGATCTCTTTTGCATTATATTCAGAGGTGTGCTGGAGTCCAATTGAAGAGGCTCATGAGAGCCAATTATTAAATTTTCAGTGTGAGCATTTACACTGCAGAAATTGGCAAATGCTACCAATCGAGGCTTGATTTATTGTTTCATTGATTGTCTAGACTTAAGAAAGTGATAGAGAAAGTGTTCATCATTCAAATTAATTTATTAACTATTTAATTTATTATTTTATTAATAATTATTTAGATAATCAATTAATTGATTGACTTTATTAATTTAACTGAATTTATTTAATAGAATTAATTGAATTGAATTTACTAATTAATTAGAAGGGTACCATGTATTTATCTTTTTTTTTTATTTACTGGCACACCCTGTAAGGCCAGTGAGGTCCGGAGCTAACAGGAGTGCACGTGGTTGCCTGGGGAGGGCACATGAGGGGCCAAAGGACACCATGAGCGCTGCTGAGGATGCACCACGGGACGGGACGCTGGCGTCCTGTCATGGGGTCTCCAAAAGTGCTGAGCTGGCATCACGGGGTGAGGCCCTAGTGTTTCATCACGGGATGGTCACGTGGTGAGGTGTGGCTTGGCTTTCCTCCGCCTCTTCGGGGCGGCGCATGATTGGCTCACTGTGGCCTGGATGAGTAAAGGGGAGGAGCAGCTAGCAAAAGGATATAAAGGACGACACGGAGGGAGGAGCCATCGGTCAGTGGTGGTCAGGATAGAAGATGTAACCTGTAGTCCTCAATAAAGAAAAATGTACCTTCCTTGGATTCTGTGGAGTCATTCTCTAGCGATAGCTAGAGCCAGAGACGTCCGAAGCCTGTTGAGGTGAGTATACCTACCCACACAACGTAGCGGAACACTACAGACTGGCGCCCAACGTAGGGCATTGAAGGGTAGAAGGACTCCACAGCCTTGCAGTAGTGAGCAAGAAGTCCAGAGTGGAATATAAGATATTATGGGGAACGTAGTTAGCCTTCCTGTTGTACATCCTAGTGATGTGGAGGTACACGCAAAACAGATACATGCGTTGGTTTGTGAGAAAGGGGTAAAAGTGAGGACAAGTGATTGCAGGCAATTCGTGCAGCTTTTATGGAGGACTTTGCCCTGGGTGGAGTACACGGGGGTAGATGTGAGTAGATGGCTGGTTGTCGGTAACCATTTAGCGTGTTATGAAAAGGAACAACCCGGCTCTGTTAGAGATTTAGATTTCATCTTTACAGCCTGCCCCGTCTGTGTGTGTGTGTTGGCTAACACACAGACCGGAGAGTCAGTAGGGGAATGTACTAGTAGCGATGAATCAGACCAAGAGAAAGACAGAGTGAAAAGGGATTGGAAAGGAAAAAAGTTGAAAAAGAGGCTGTATCCTGACTTAGAAGGCCTAACTGCGCCACAGCAGCCAGAAGAGAAGAAAGTAACTGATACAGGAAGTGGTTTGGCTGACTCAACAGACGCACAGCAAACAGCAGGGGGAGCAGCTCGGTTTGAGGAGGCGGTGCAAAAGGCTGTCTTGGCAGCCCTTAGTCAATTGTCCTTGAACAGCGCACTGCTGACTGCCCCTTCTCCAGGGACCCCTTCCAAAGAGGCATGTTCCTTTACAGAGACGCCTCAGCCTCCACCACCTCCTGCTTACACTGGCACTGCCACCACAGGCCCTGTTCACCAGAGCAAGAGCAAGGTGGCTGCAGCAGTACAACAAGCCTTCTTAGCAGGGGAGGATGTGACAGAATGGACCGCTGCTTTATTCCCAGTGAATTTGAACGACCCAAATAGAGCTTACACCATGGTCCCCTTTAAGCTTCTTAATGATTTGAAGGCGGCATGTCAGTCTTATGGGCCGAATTCTCCTTTTGTGTTACAAACCTTAACAACCTTGGCTTCCCGAATAGCCTACACCCCGGAAGACTGGGAAACGATTTCCACTGCGTGTCTCACTGCAGGGCAAAAGACAATATGGAAAGCAGAATGGCACAAGGAGGTGAGGGCATACATACGCTCCCAGCCTCTCCCTCAGGGTATTACCGCAGAACAAATGTTTCAAGCAATGACAGGGACAGGTGATTATGCTGACCCAGACACCCACAGGGCTTATGATGCCGGGGTCTATGCCGCCATAGGGCAATGTGCCATTACGGCCTGGGGAAAGATTGATGGAACAGGAGTTAGTAAGGCGCAATTGTCCAACATAAAACAAGGGCCTAAGGAGCCAGTAGCCGATTATGTTTCTAGACTGCAGCAGGCAGTAGATCCGATAGTGGGCAAAGGCTCTCCAGCAGCAGAGATTGTTTTTAAACACCTACTTAGGGAGGGCCTCAACAAGTCATGTAAAAGGGCTGTCGCTGCCTTGCCCATGTCGGCCCCTTTGGCCGAGGTGTTGGAACACTGTAATGAAGTGGACTATGATACAAATCAAGTAGAAATGTTGGCTACAGCGTTGAGACAAAGGGAAGTGGAGAGGAGATGTGATGGATGTGGCAGATTGGGACATGTTCGCAGTCAATGTAGGATGCAAAAAGGCAGCAACAAGGGCAACACCCCCATTTGCTTCCAATGTGGAAAATCAGGACATATAGCCAAGTTCTGCTGCAAAAAACCTGAGGACAATAGTGGATATAAGAGACAGGGAAACTGGCTAAGGGGTCCCTCGAGGGCCCTGAATATGTTTCCCATGGAAGCCGAAATAAAGAGTACTCCTCAAGGGGAATACGAGCAGCAATTCCACCGCCTCCATGACAAAGGGGACCTGTAGGTCCCTGGAGGACGTTGTTTCCCGCTCAAGAGTTAGTCCTCCCTCCCTTTTCTACCATCGAGGTTGAGGTGGGGCCTTTAGAAAGAACAGCATTAGTTGTTGGCTGTCCCCCCCAGTCTAGGTGTTGTTCATTCTACAGTGTGGTATCCTGGAGAAAAGTATATTTCAGTAACCAACCCTCATGCCTTTCTCTTGCCCCTGCCTCTAACAGAGCCCATAGCACTGAAGTGGAATTTGGAGATTACAACTAACCAAGACCCGATTACTGTAGCGCTGACACAGCGTATAGCTTTAGAGAGACCCATTGTTACATTGTATGTAGAAGAAAGGCCCTTCAAGGGTATGTTGGACACGGGTGCCGCTGTGTCTGTTATCAGGCATGAGGACTGGCCGCATGAATGGCAATTGGCCAGGGGAATGGTGGGAGTCACCGGTGTAGGAGGACCCCAAGCGGCACAGCGTTCTGTACGATACCTTAAATGGAGGCTAGAGCACCAAGAAGGTTGCTTCCGCTCTCTGGTGGTGTCAGGGTTGTCGACATCTTTGTGGGGGCGGGATGTTATGGCCTCCATGGACATGTACCTGCAGTCAAACTAATAGGGGCCACTGAAAAAATACAGCTACCAGAATTGCAGTGGTTATCCCATGACCCCATATGGGTGGAACAGTGGCCCCTAACAGAGGAGAAACTGGTAGCTTTACAAGACATAGTTAATGAACAACTCGCTGCCAGACATGTTGAACAATCCTTTAGCCCTTACAATTCCCCTGTGTTTGTTATTAAAAAGAAAAGTGGTGAGTGGCGAATGTTGACTGATCTCAGAAAGATCAATGACAATATGCAGCCTATGGGGGCATTACAACCAGGGTTACCGCTCCCAAACATGCTAATTGAGGGGTGGCCCATTGCCATAGTGGACATTAAAGATTGTTTTTATTCAATTCCTTTACATCCAAAGGACAGGGAAAAGTTCGCCTTTACTGTACCTTCTGTCAATCTTATGGCCCCCTCTCATAGATACCAGTGGACTGTTTTGCCACAAGGCATGGCGAATAGTCCCACATTGTGCCAATGGTATGTAGACAAAGTTATCACTCCGGTGAGAAAGGCACATTCAGATGCTGTACTAATACATTACATGGATGACATCTTAATAGCTGCTGAGACACAACGAGCTGTAAGGTGCACTTTAGGGCATCTGCTTGGTGTCTTGGCTGCACAGGGGCTCCAAGTAGCCCCTGAGAAGGTGCAAAATCAGGCCTCGTATCAATACTTAGGTTATGTTATTGGCGATTCTACCATACAGAAGAGACCCCCGCAATTTCAACTCGATCGCTATACCACCTTAAATGATTTCCAAAAATAAGTAGGGGCTGTCCAATGGCTGCGTACTACTGTTCCCATTCCTCCTTCGCTAATGCAGCCCCTCTACGACCTATTGAAAGGCAATGCGATTTGCGCTCGCCAGGAGCCTGGACTGCAGATGCAAAAAGAGCCTTGAAAGAGATACAACGAGCAGTCTCAATGGTCACCTTTAGATTTTGTGCTACAGAAGCACTCTATTTTGTGGTGTTGAAAGATCATCCCTTTTTTGGAGCCTTTTGCCAAATCCATGGGGTGCTAGAATGGCTATACCCTGCAAGACAGAGCAGGATATTAGTGAATATGAATAAAGCCCTCTTGACATTCTTACGAGGAGCAATAGCTCGAGGGTATGCTATCAGTGGTAGGGCGAGAATATGGTTGGAAGGTTTTGACGCCACAGGGTGGCGGTATGAAGATGAAGAATGGTTGGCAATTCTCCCCTTTGTGGCTCTGAAGCCACCAATACTTCCCAGAATGTTACAAGCTTACACCCTTGCAACCTCCCTGCTTTCCTATCTCTCCACGACCTGTCGAGGGTCCAAACATTTTTACTGATGCCACAAAAACAAAAAGGGCGGCTATATATTGCCCAGAATTGTCTAAACAGATGGTGTTAGATACTCCTTATACATCTACCCAGAAGAATGAGTTATGGGCAGTTATCCAGGTCTTATTGCATTTTCACCCCCCATATAATATCATCTCTGACAGTCTATATACCGTGAAGGTTATACAACTGCTTCCTCAGGCGTATATTAATGTACATGCCTCTCAAATTGGTGAGCTTCTATGTCAAGCGTGCACTTTATTGTTACAGTTATCTGCCCCTATTTACATCATGTACGAGCGCTCTCATATGGGTGGACTTGGACCTATCTTTGAAGGAAATGAGAAAGCAGATAAACTGGCACGCCCTTTGTTGTTTGTAGTCCTTGTAGACGAGTCTGTGAGTCGCGCCCAGTTGGCGCATGACCGTTTTCACCTTTCCATGCGGTCTTTGTGCCGCCTTTATAGCATTCCCAGGCAAGAGGCAAGGAACATAGTCAAAAGATGCACAGCTTGTGTCCCTTTTCAACCTGTGCCGAACATCCCAGCGGAAAACCCTAAAGGTCTTTACCCCAATGAGCTGTGGCAAATGGATATAACACATTGGAGACAACAGATAATTCATGTGTCTGTTGATACCAATTCTGGTTTTCTTATGGCTTCCTTGCAGTCCAGAGAGGCTTTAAAACATGTCCTTGCACATTTGTATTATTGTTTTGCTGTTGCCGGACCCCCACTCTATTTAAAGACGGATAATGGTCCGGCATATAGTTCTAAAGGGTTTGCCTCCTTTTGTGCCTAATTTTCTATCCGTCATGTAACTGGTATTCCTTACAATCCCACTGGACAAGCAATAGTAGAACGGGTCAATAGGACCCTAAAGACAATAAAGACCCTACCTTTGTTGAGTGGTTCCAGATGTTCGCCAATGGCAAAAACTATATCAAAGGACATACAAAGAATTGCGACATTTTTACTTATTGGTTTGAAGGGCAGCTTGTAGCACCCACAAATTATGCATGGCTCTTGTGCCCTGACATTTCTGTAAACTACAGCCAGTCCTGGTACCATACGACGGTTCAGGGGTGTAAGCTCACGGCATACATTGGAAAACATGCCATGAGTGGGCAGTTTAAGGTCATATTGCTAGTCAAACAACCCAGTTATGTTTTGTTACCAGTTAAGGCCGCTTCACCATGGGCTGAGACTGCGGCCAACAGTGTGTGGAGACATTTCTGACACGATCCAAGTGAGAGGGAAACGAGATGGTATTGATCTATTCTTTGATGTTATTAACTTAGGTATCTCCATATTTCAGGAGTTCCAGATACAACAATTATATCAGCAGACAGGTTATATTGCTTCTAAGTTAAAAACATTTATGAGTAAGGAGTCTAAGGCATGGGACATGCAGGCACGCATAGATGCTGCCCTGAATCATGAAGTCACTACCTTGAAAGAAGCAGTCTTAGCTATAGGGGAAGAGCTGGCGCTCTGTGAATTGATCGCGGAGATCCCTTGTCATTACAAATATAAGCCCTGGCTCTGTGTCACACCTTTACCTGTTAACGGTACACGCACATTCCCTAGCTTGTGGGAAAAGATCGAACGACACCTCCAAGGTGCCTTTTTAGCAGATAATGTCACCTCAGAGATCGCGCAATTGAGAAAGCTGATAGTTGATATTCATACTGTGGCTGATAACTTCACAGTGCCATCAGCAACTACAGAAGGTTTTTTTGTCTTGGTTACATGGGAAAACATTGTGGGCCTCTTTGTATGGGGTTTTGGCTTCCGCTCTCTATCTTTGTTGTTCTATTATGTTGTATGTGGAGGTGGATTGTTGCTCTCCTAAAGAGCAGTCTTTTGCGCATCAAAGCCGATCTCCTACCCCTTGGTGGTCTCCCGCAAAACAAGAAAAGGGAGATGTAAGGCTGGTGAGGTCCGGAGCTAACAGGAGTGCACGTGGTCGCCTGGGGAGGGCATGTGAGGGGCCAAAGGACACCATGAGCGCTGCTGAGGATGCACCATGGGACAGGACGCTGATGTCCCGTCAAGGGGTCTCCAAAAGTGCTGAGCTGGCATCACGGGGTGAGGCCCTAGTGTTTCATCATGGGATGGTCACGTGGTGAGGTGTGGCTTGGCTTTCCTCCTCCTCTTCGGAGCGGTGCATGATTGGCTCGCTGTGGCCTGGATGAGTAAAGGGGAGGAGCAGCTAGCAAAAGGATATAAAGGACGACACGGAGGGAGGAGCCATCGGTCAGTGGTGGTCAGGATAGAAGATGTAACCTGTAGTCCTCAATAAAGAAAAGTGTACCTTCCTTGGATTCTGTGGAGTCATTCTCTAGCGATAGCTGGAGCCGGAGACGTCCGAAGCCTGTTGAGGTGAGTATACCTACCCACACAACGTAGCGGAACGCTACAACACCCCTCACTATACTCCACTTTTCCTTCTAGAAGACATTTCAGATGTTCAGGCATAAAGTACATTTGGTGTTTCCTTCTGCTTCTATAGCAGCCTTCCACAAATTACTACACATTTTGGCAGGGTAGGACTTATGCAAATGCAAATAATATCATAGATACTACTGGAGGAGGGATAAACAGGCAGGCTAAGGACCTTGTCATGTTTTATTTCACTGAGTTTCATTTCAATAACTATGTAGTTTCTCCTGTGGAATAAAATGAACCTTTTTTGGTTGAAATCTCAGTTCAAAGCAATATTTTCATAGTTAACTTGAAAACTCAGGAGGAATGTGAATAAAGGATCTGTTGGCATCACATATTTAAAGCAGATCTGAGAAATGCTGTTCTTGGGCAGCCTCTCAGCCAACTTCATTTTCAACACACCTTCATTAATTGGTTATTGGGTACAGAGCACTTTTGTTATTCAGTCATGTCCAACTCTTTGTGACTCCATTTGGGGTTTTCTTTGCAAAGATACTGGTTTGCCATTTCCTTCTCCAGCTCACTTTACAGATGAGGAAGCTGAGGCAAACAGGGTTAAATGACTTGTCCAGGATCACAGAGTCAGTTAATGTCTGAGGCCAGATTTGAATTTAGAAAGAGGAAGACCTGACTACAGACCAGATGCAGCACTCCATCCACTGTGCCATCTAGCTGCCCCTGAGAACTGGAAGTATACAAAGTTTGGGTAAGACTCAGACCCTGCCTTCAAAGAGTTGTAATATGTAATAGCAACAAAAGGGAGCTATTTATCATCCAGAAACTACCAAACTTCCATGTATCTGTTGATACCACCAGTCATTTTTGGTACAGAATGCTCAGTTATGGATAAAAATGAGCCTGGTGCAGAAGGCCAAATTGGTCGAGTAGGCTGAGAGATAAGATAACATGCAGCCTACAAGAAGTCTGTAACTAAGCATAGTGCTAAATTATCCAGGGAGACAAGGAATCTTTCTCCATGACTTACAAAAATGCCAGGGGAACTCACAGGTCTTCTTGAAGGGTCTTTTCAAGTACTGAGCAAAAGATGGAAGATATTGAGAAAAAAAAACAGATGGCCCCAAGAATACAGAAAGAAAATTGAGATCAAAATAAGGGATATTTGCAGTGATATCCTATCTCTATTAGAAAAATCCTTGATTCCTAACATTTCAAAAGCAGAAAGCAAAAGTTTTCTAAAAGGGGGCAGCCAGGTAGCACAGCAAGTAAGAGCACGGGCCCCAGTGTAGGGATGACCTGGGGAATCTGGCCATGTAACCTTGAGCAAGTTACTTAACCCCAATTGCTTATTTTAAAAAAAAAGTTTTCTAAAAGGCAATTACTATTGTTATTTGGCCAAGGTTGCTGTATTGATGACTAGAATAGAGGCTTAATCGCAATAAGCATATCAAGAGGAATTTGAAATCAACAAAAAGACATGTGACCAATGCATCTGATAAGATTGGATCTGCAGTTCCAACAGTTTTCTGGGGGAAAATGCTATGGTTGTATCTGTGAGTGACCTGGATCCTAGGGTTCAGAACCTGGAGGAGGGATTAATTTTTCTTCTCCTCCACCATATTATTAGTGCCCATGCAGCCTCATGGCCCTCAGATGGGTCTGGCAAGACCCCCTAACAGGAGAAAGGAATCTTGGGGACAATTCCAGTGGAATGGGATTTTTCTTCAAAGGGATAGAATTCTGTCCCTCCTCCAGTGTTTAAACCTTGTGCCTTTGACCATGCTCCAGGTCTAAATAAGTTTTATGCAAAGTTTTCCTGTGGGCTAGAAATGATGATACTCCATCTGCCCCCCTCCCCCTTCTGTCCTCCCTTGTCCCCCAGTCCTCC
>NW_027186375.1:83598-177751 GCF_028583685.1 Petaurus breviceps papuanus | reverse complement strand
CATCTGCCCCCCTCCCCCTTCTGTCCTCCCTTGTCCCCCAGTCCTCCTTTAGCCTGGGATTCCCAGATTGGGCTTGGGAGACTAGGGGCAGATGTAGTTGCTTGCCCTTCTTCAAAGAGGATGTTTAATCCTCAGAGCCTATCCCAGAACTCCACTGCCTGGCCAGGGGGAGGTGAATGTCCTATCCCTATTCCCCCCTCTGCCATATACACAGAGTGCCTCCTGGCCAGGACTCCTACTCTAGGGGTCTGTATATACATTTTGTAAACATCCACTCCCCCACCTCCAGCGTTGCATGCACATTGTCCTACTTTACAGCCAGTGTAGCCCCTTGTAGCCTCTCCAACTCCTATGGGTTGTACAGTGAATCCAGTTCTTCTATACAGTCAACTCTCAATTTCTGCATTATTTGAGGGGTAATGGTTATCTATAGCAGTGGATAATCCCCAAATAATTTTTATTTAGTTTGGGAATATTATAGTTTTGGCAACTGAATTATTTCCTGATTTTGTCTTGCTTGAGCACAAAAGTTATCTCATCTTTATACATCTAGCACCTTTTTTATTTTTTCAAAGACTTCATCTATTATATCATTTTACTATCATGACTAGCCTGTGAAATAAGTAGCATAGGCATTATTATCTCCATTTTACAGGTGAGAAAACTGGTGCATAGAGAAGGTTAGGTGATTGTTGAAGGCCACATAGCCAGTAAATGGCCAGGACTAAAAGCCAGACCTCATCCTAGCCTAGGAAAAAGGCTGGAATTTAACTTTACTGCAGATAAGCCTCAGAGGGGATCATTCAAATCAATGTATTTATTGAGTACCTGTTGCTAGACATTGTGAGGAATACAGAAGAGATAGAAGATACTCTTGAGGAGTTGTGGATAATGGAGAGTTGACTGTATCTTTATCTCCTCCTCTTCTATTTCTCTCTCCTACCCTTATTTTGTTTGAATCTATTCACGGGTCTCACTTATACCAAAGGGAAATGTCATTAAAGATCATTATTTCTTTAAAAAAAAAAAAAGATTGGATCTGGCCCTGTTCTCTTAGGAGATCCTGAACTCTATGGAGAAAGCTTGTTCCCTTGCAAAGATACATGCTGTGAATTAACCACATGCTGAATTTGATTCTATAAGTGAAGTCCCATACAAAGACAATCACTAATAATGCAAATATTGAGAGATAACCTGACATTGTGGATGCCAGACACCCAAGGAGATGAAACTAAGCAAGAAGAGTAGAATTATTAATCAGCCTTCCAACTTTTTTCTGCCTTGTTCTAAAATTTATATGGTAGACCACTGGTTATTGGTGCTATTCCACAAATAGTCTTTATTTCTGATTTAAGACAGGTTCATACTACTTCTGTTTGGATTTCTGCATTTCCTATGTGGTTTTTATGTTTAATATTAGGGAAGTAGAACCAGTTAACATTTGAAGAGCTGTCCATTTTCATCTGAGTTAACCTATATGGGGATATGAAATTTTATACAGGTTTTGCATATTTGTCATAGTACTTTGGATATTGTGATTTCGTAAAGCTGATGTTAAAACAACTTCCATTTCTAAGCAAACTACCTACAGACTGGTCTGTCGTGGGAGGGGGTGAGGGAGTGGAAGGGTGGTGGTAGTGGGGGGAAGGGTGGAAGGATAGTTGGTTCCAGTCACAGGTGTAAGTATTGTAAGTACTATAGGGTTGAAGCACTCATGGCTGTGTTAGAAATAAATGTTTCATAGATATTAACACATATATATCTATGGAATACACAGTCTCAAAGTGTATACCATTATGATTGTGATTGCAAATTTAATCCTTAAGACAAAGTGTTAGCCCAGCTAATTTGCTCTGGAGGAAAGGTAGAAATGATTTATATCCCACCATTTGTAAAGTTACCAGCTGTTTGATTTCATTCTTTTTGCTATACTCAATTTATTTGTATTTAAATGGTTTAGATAATCTAAGAACAAATGCACAGTTAAAATTAATTACTTGATATTCATAAAGTCACTATATATCAAGCACAGCAGTAAAACAAAAAATTCCATATATTAAACTTTTTTTGTTTGGTTGTGTTTTTCTACTTCTGTGATTTTTAAAAAAATTATTGTGAAAATAGTTAACAAGGGGTAGGGGGGCTAGGTGGTGCAGTGAATAAAGCGCCAGTCCTGGAATCAGGAGGACCTGAGTTCAAATCTGGCCTCAGACACTTGACACAATGACTAGTCTTGTGACTTTGGGCAAGTCACTTAACCCCAATTGCCCTCCAAAAAGCAAAAAAAAAAAAATAGTTAACAAGGCAATAACTTGAGATGATAGCTTTGTTTAATATCATTTGACATTTTCATGAACAATGCAAGGATAATTGTTAAGAATACATATGAATAAATTGTTGTAAGTGAAATAAAAGTTTTATGAATATACTTTTCAACTAAAAAAAACGTAGAGCCACTATTGGTAAGGAATTGATTTACACTAGGTCACTCTGGTGTTTCAGAAACAGACAAAACTTACAGTAGGGTTTTAGGTAAAGGAAAAAAGGGATATTCTACATCCTTGAGCAAGCTATTTAATCTTCATTATCAGTCTGTATGAAGAAACCACATATGTATAATCCTTTACTAGTAAGAAATATTTATAGATAATAATAATAATATCTAGCAGTTATATAGTGCTTTAAGGTTTGCAAAACGTTTTCAAAATACTTGTTACATGTGTTAACTCATTAGCTTCTTGTAACAACCCTGCAAGATAGGTACTTTTAATATTCCCACTTTACAGATGAGGAAGTTGAGGCATAGAGAGAGTTAAGTGCCCAGTATCATACAATTAGAATCTGGAAAAGGATGTGAACTCAGGTCCTTCCTGACTCCAAGTCTTCACTAATATTTTATAGTCTAAAAACTTAGACTGCAGGTAGGTGATTAAGTTGATAGAGCACCTGGTCCTGGAGTCAGGGAGACTCATCTTCCTGAGTTCGAATCCAGCCCCAGAAATTTACTAACTATGTGACTCTGAGCAAGTCACTTCACTCTGTTTGCCTCAGTTTTCTCATCTGTAAAATAAACTGGAG
Source organism: Petaurus breviceps papuanus (assembly GCF_028583685.1). Lineage (NCBI taxonomy): Eukaryota > Metazoa > Chordata > Mammalia > Diprotodontia > Petauridae > Petaurus > Petaurus breviceps. Next base: position 174,673 of record NW_027186375.1, on the reverse strand, counting down.
AAGAAAATGGCAAACCACTCCAGTACCTTTGCCAAGAAAACCCAAATGAGATTATGAAGAGTTGGACACTACTGAAATATCAAAATATCTCATAAATTCTCCTTAATGTCACTACATTTTCAACATGACTCATGTTACTAACATGGCATCTCTTTTCCCATTATTGATGGTGATGCATTTATAAGAAGTAGCAGTTCACATCTCTTGCAGCTGCTGCTTCTACATACCTGGAAGTGCCAAGATTCCTTGATTACGGGGCCTATTCTGCAAGAAAAAAAAGAGAGAGAGAGAAGATGCTTTGGTGCCTTAATTCCAGTGGGAGTTTAATTTAATTAGTGTCTGATTTATACAGTTCACTTCTGACAGCTGTGTTTGTGGAGGATCCTTGGAAGCAAGAAATTATCATTCATTGAAATCATCATCAAAGCTTATTTATCACCCTGCTACATCTTTTCAGCCTTCAGCATTTGGGGTTTCTGTATGTTTATGGAGCACTTTATCTAGGTTATAGTAAATAATACTTGAGTGTATATACAAGAATTTGCCTAGGGTTTTGGTGTAGGCTTGTTCCAGAGCCCTATTAGAATATATCTGAAAATTATACTGACTTTAGAGGTTTGATCAAAGGACAGGTGGTTTTGGGGTGCCTCTTAATGTTGGATTTTAGGGAAGTGTGGGGATGAAGGGTTGCCACAGTAAGGGGCTCAAAACTTGCTTACCACCCTCTAAACCAGGAGCAATTTCAGCTGCTGTATGTGGGCCTGAACACATCTATTAGGCTGCTCCTATATTTTTGGACCTGAACTGCAGAGACGAAATAGCTGGTGTCACCTCGGTTTTGATTGGCTGCAAGGTTTTTAGCCCAATTTCCTATTCATTCATTTATTCCATACACATATGTTAATCATGTGTAATGTACAAGACACTAATCTGGGTCCTTTGAGGTATACAAAATTAGTAACATAGAGAAGTACCACACAATCTAGTAGTATTCACACACAAAAAAAACTATAATACAAGGGAACATGTGATGTGCCAGAAGAGAGAAAGAATAAAAAAAAGTACTATGGAATTTTAGAGGAAGGAGGGATATTTGTTGGTAGGATAGTAAGAAAGGAGTCATGCAGAAAGTGGAATTTGAGTTGGAGTTGAAAGATGAGCAGGATTTTGACAAGTAGATATGAGAGGGGAGAGCATGTGATGAGCAAAGATGCAGAGGAAGGAAAATGTATGTTTAAGGAATAAGGAAAATACAGATTTTTCTGGAGTGGGGTTTTTCTTGTTCTTTCTTTTCTGTTGTTGTTTTTTTTGTCATAGAAGATCTAAACCTGTGATTGGTTAATTCCCAGTGTGCTAAAGTATAGGGTACTTAGTGAGAATTGTGTGAAATAAAGATCTGAAAACTAGCATGGAGTCAGATCAAAAAGAGTTTTGAATGTCAGAAGATCTCTTCCCTTTCCCAATACCCATCCCATTTAAGAAATGAAGTGTTGGGTTTGCCCTTGGATAACCACACACTTGGATATCAGGATAACCTGATGGTGGAGAATAGAGCTTATTTTAACTGTGGTTTCACATTGCCAGAGAGGCAGGAAAACATTAATCCTTGAGGAGGGAGATGGGACCATCTGGCAAATAAGAGAGACTTGTGTGGGGGGTAATTGAAGAGTAGCATCATTGCTAAGCCCTCAAGGATGAAAAAGCCCCAACAATACCTGGCAAAACAAGCTATGTAGCAATGTGAATTAAAAATCATTTGTGTATGAAGATAGAAGGAAGATTCCTGTATTTGCCAAAGAGCTTATATTGTTATCGCCTTGGGCTTCCTGAATTTCTGTCCTGCAGGTGAGAGTTTGGCTAACTTTGATGCTAGAAAGAACAATGGAGTCAATTTTCAATTACTCTCTTTAACAGAATATAGCATTGGTGTGCATAATTTCAAATAAAAGGCTGGGAGGAAATGTAAGGATCGTTTAAATTTTACTGGAATTACTATTTTTTTAAATTTTTTACTGTATACTTGCTTTCTATGTGATCTTTATCCCAGGATTAAAAAAAAAAACTAGTTTAAATTTCCTGCTATGTTCCCCTTTGTGATGACCTTGAACAAATCAACCAATTGGCACACACGAAGCAAGCAAGCTTCGCCAGCCAGGTGGAAGTAGCATGGCTCCCTGGGGGCAGCATGTGCCAGCAAGTCACCAGGACCACCATATTCCCTTAGACCCTGATAGAGACAGCCCAGCATTCTGAACCCAAGAGCCTTGGGAACAGCAGTTCACTTCAACCACCAAACAGGCTTTCAGCACAGCTCCCACAGTCATCATTGAGGGCAGAAACCATAATGGGGAGGACACCTTCCTCATCTTCACCAATCACAACTAACAGTCACATGGGCACATGAGCAGTGGCCTGGCAGCACACTCCTGACCATTAGTCCTACCTACAGCCCAGCCCTCACAGCTACTATCCAGGGAAACAACTCCTGTGGAGAAGGGGCTGGCTATCTCACCAGCTGCTGTCTGATACCAACAAGATAGGTAAGCCAGCCTCGCTGAAGCATCACGGCCATGTTCAGGGACCAGGAAAGTCAAACCACCACCACCACCACCTTCACCATCATATCTCCTAAGAACCTGATGGAGGCAGCCCAGGACCCTGAACCCAGCAGTCTTGAGAATAGCAATGCTTTTGGCTAATATGGAAATGTTTTGCATGAGTACACATGTATAATCTCTTTCAAATTGCTTGCCTTCATAAGGAGGAGGGAGAGAATTTGGAACTAAAAATTTTTTTTAAATGTTAAAAAGTTTTGTTTACATGTAATTGAGAAAAAATAAAAACTAAATCAACAAAAAAATTTAAAAAGAGAGAACAGCAATGCTTCCAACCCAGTACTCTCAGACATCATTCTGGGAAGAAGGGAAGTCTGAAGTGTGTCTGGCAAAAGTGCCTGAAGGTGCTTCAGCCAAAGTTACTGAACACCCAGAAAAGAAAATTCTTGTCATCAAAATCCTTAGCACTATAGAATAGTTCAGCATCAGAAACTGGTAGCATTTTATTAGTGGAAATGACATGAAAGAAGTGGCATTAACATCTCTTTTGCCTCTACAATCTAAGGACCCCGGGGACCTTTCTATCTGATTTGCTGCTGAAACCTTTCATAAGTGACCCCCATTTCATAAGTCTCCCCCATTATAATGGAAGTTCTTTGAAAGCAAAAACTGTTTTACTTTTCTATTTGTATTTCCAGAGCCTGGTATAGCTCTTTGTACATAGCAAGTGCTTAATATATTTTCTTCATTCTTTCATTCATTAATGGAAAGGGTGGAAAACCTCAAAGCATGCTGATATTAAACAGTTTGGGATTTAGAATTTACCAGATGTTATTGGGACATGAGCTTTATTTGAGGCAAAATATATAAATAAAATTATCTGTGTTTATACGTACATATGTTTTGATTTATACATGCATACATATAAATGACTGTCTTTGTATAATGTCTTATGAGATTTTCATGAACAATCTGAGGAAAATTTTTAAGAACATGTGTGATTAAAATTGATGTAAGTGAAATAAAAGTTTTATGAAAATGATAACTTGAGACATAGCCATTGTCTGCTAATCCAGAAGCAATTTGATAGTACAAAATGCTATATAATTCATGGAGCAAATTCTCTCTCAATTTTTTTTCTAATTTATACATTTGTTCAGTCATTTTTCCTTTATATCTGACTATGACCCCTCTTGGGGTTTTCTTGGCAAAGTTACTGGAGTAGTTTGCCGTTTTCTTCTCCAGCTCATTTTACAGATGAGGAAACTGAGGCAAACAGGGTTAAATGACTTGCCCAGGATCACATGGCTACTAAGTGTCTGAGGCCAGATTTGACCCATGAAGATGTGTCTTCCTATCTTCATGCCCAGCTCTCTATCAAGGATGTAGAAAGTCCCTCTTTCCCTTTACTCAAGCCCTAATGAAAGTTTCACCTGTTTGCCAAACCATAAGTGACCTAGTACAACTTAATTCTTTACTAGTAGTAGCCCAAGCCCTTACCCCCTTCTGATGGAGACAGTTTACTCTATGAAGTATTATAGCATTTTGTACTAGCAAAATTGTTTCTGGCTTAGGAGCCAGTGACTACCCGTGTTTCCCCGATAATAAGACACTGTCTTATTATTTTTTTGGACAGAAAAACACCAGAGGGTTTATTTTCAGGGGAGGGCTTATTTTAATGAACATTGACAGCAATTTTAATAAATAGGTAAATGTGAACAAAAAAATGTACCTTTATTCAATAAGCAAATCACTGGGGAAGAACAGGATGACACGCTCACTGCTGCAGCTCTGATTGGATGCAGCTCTGATTGGATGCAGCTCGGAGCGCGGCGTAGCGCAGGGGATCACCTTCACTACAGTAGCAATCTCAATAGGGCTTATTTTCGGGGGAGGGCTTATTTTAGAGGAATCTTACACACTAAGGGGAGGGCTTATTTTCGGGATAGGTCTTATTATCGGGGAAATATGGTATGTCTCAAGTTACTATCCAAACCCTGCCCTCCCGCCCCCACTTAACAGCTAGAAAAACAGAGACATTAACTTGCATATCAATGGACTGGTTCTCAGGTAAAAAAAATACAACAGGGGCAAATTTTTGTATAACCAGATATCTGAAGCTAAAACAACTTAGACTTCATTGCCAGAGCTTGTTCTTTGTTCTGCCATAACAAAGCTTTTAAACTACCCCACCCCCAGTTTTCTCCAGCTTGTCCTAATTTGCCTTGTCTTAATTAGCTATTTTGGATGAAAAGCTAAATAGTTTTATATAATAGGCAGACCATCATGGGTTTGATCTGGTTCATACAAATATTCAAAGAAACCTAGACATCACCAGGAAATGTGAGAAAATGTTTGCCCTTCAGACATATTAGTGAAGTCCTTTGATACATACACTGGCTTTACTTTGAATCATAGCACATACAGAAAAGAAACATAATCTCTACTCTGTGAATTTTTTTTTCAGCATTAGTAGTTTTATTTATAGTTGGTAGTGGTGGTGGGGAATTACCTGATTCTTGCTCGAAAGGTCTTGATGACAGCACTGAAAACAGTCTCAATTACATCCACTTATCATGAAATATATGCCATAAATAAACCAAAATAACTGCTTAGAAAGCAGATAAGGGAAGGTAGATAGTCCCAGCTCTGTCAAGCCTTCATGAGCAGGTGTTTAGGGGGACAGAATTTCTCTGCTGGGTTATTGATCCACTAACAAAGTTTGGGCTATGAACTGCTGAATCCAAGTTATCAGGACATCTAAAATGGTATATATAGGTACTGGGCCACTATAAAACAGAGGAGGAGGAAGAAAAAGGAAGAAGAGAAGGAATATATTCTCTTGGGCTACAAATGTAAGACGAGGGTGGTGGTGTAGGTGATGCTCTCTGGCCAGACTAGACTCCTTCTCCCAAAGAAATAAGGGATAAGGAGGAAGGAATAGTTAGAATGACATGAGTCTTTAAGTACAGCCACCTGGCAGTCTTAATTGAGTTTATTCCTGGTTACCTGGGGGACTGATCAATCAATCAACGAGCATTTACTTATAAAACACCACTCTGGGATGTCAAGCATTGTGCTTCTCTTCTGGGAATACAAAGAGAACGAATGAAAAGAGTCCATGCCCTCAAGAAGTTTTCATTGGTACATTTGAAATAAACTTTTATCTCCTTTGGCCCTTGTAAGTATAAAAAACAGTCCCAATCATTATGGTCATTTGGAACCAGCCTACAGCTGTGGGCAGAATCCACTTCCTGGGATTTATGTGGGTGCTACTTCATCCTTCAGAGATCATAACTGATAGACAGGATTTGGGGGTAACTGGTCAAGGGAATTATCCTATGTGTGGCAATCCCAAGGTTTGTATATTACCCAGAAATGCTGTAATTAGATTTAAGTAGAATAATTTCTGTTCCTTGACCTCCAGAACTAGACTCAGTGGGATTAAAGGGAATGTTTATAATTAAAAGACAACACTGAGGAAGGGCATTCTTATAGGAGCCCAAAGTGTTTATAAATCACTATCTGTGACCTGAACAGAGAAATATGCACGTTTGACATAGTTTGAAATTTTAAAAATTTGTTTAGGAAAATGACCAAGTTTATTGACAAAAGGATCCCTCTTAGCCCATATCTTACTTCAGCTCAGAGAACCTATTGTTCAACCTGTTGTTGAATTGGTATAACCTTTGAGTAGATAAAGGCTAGACCTGATACCATGATTTTCCTATTGCTCTCTTAGGACTTGGGCTCTTCAGTCTTTGGGGATAAAGTTATTTGCTTGGACAAAAGTTATGCCTATAGATTGAATACAGAAGTCCTTAGGGGATGCATTCACTCCCATTTAACTGTGGGGAAAGTAAAATAACTGAAGGGATCCAAGTCTGAAGTGGATTTTATATACCTTCCCTCCCCAAGGGCTTTGAAAAACCCACAGTCCTCAACTGAGAACCTGGGACTAAAAATTTAAGGCAGGGACTGGACAAGATGACCTATTTTCACCTACCCAGTTGTGCTATTAGTTAGCTTCATGACATTGTTCAGGTTCTTGAAGCTTTCTAGGTCTCCATTTCCTTAGCTATACAATGAGGAAGTTGGATTAGGCTATCTCTGAAGTCCCTCTGACATTCTATGATCCTATCATCTAAACAGAGCCCCAGAGTCCCATCTGAAATGATATCCTTCCCATTTACCATACAAAAAGTTTTAAATGACTTCCTCACCAGTGTTCTTCATATTTAAATCCCAATGATACAAAGGAGTTGCCACTACTTTCTCCCTTTATCTCTCCTCTCCCAGGAGCAAGAAGAGGTGGGGAACTTGCAGCCTTGAAGCCCTATGTAGCCCTCTAGGTTCTCAAGTGTGGCCCTTTATTTTGGATTCCGTCAACGAGCCATACTTGAGGACCTAGAGGGCCACATGTGGCCTCAAGGCTGCAGATTCCCCACCTCTGAAAGGGTCATAAATGTTTCTCTGACTATACCCTATTTATTATATTACATATATTATACCCTATAACCACCTGATATTTGATTGTAGGAACTAGAGAAGCCTTTGGGTTATTTGATAGACTTGTAGGTACTTCCTGGGTTCTGTTCCCATGGCAGCTGATGATCAAGAAAAGGAGGTACAAGGAAACCCGATGAATGCTTCATGTCATGGACTGGATTCTCCCACTTTCCCCTTATTTGTCAAGGTTCTCTTGGAGGTAAAGTTCACCATAGTTTTCTGCTCATTGGTGCCATACTGTTTGCCATAGATATCCAAGCACTGCTTTTCATCAGGAACCTCTGTTGACTGGGCGGTTGAGTCACCTTCATCTTGCTTATCATTCTCCTGGTAGGTAAAGAAACAAAGAAAAATGTTACTAACTAGAGCTGCATTCCTCCTTGGTTCCTGCCTCTCTGCTGAAGATTTTGTAAATTCTCAAATCCTTCCCCATTATCTCCCTTGCTTCCAATTATAATCTATCCCATAGATCTCCATCTACCTCAGTGGAAGAGGAAAAGGAAGTGGGGAAAGGTATTCATTTATCCATGGTGGTAATAGGAATTGAGAGAAAAGTGTGACTATGGAAGGTTAGAAAGTTGTGGGGAAAGAGGTGTGAACACTGGGTAAAAGGGGGGCAGCTAGGCGGTGCAGTGAATAGAGCACCAGCCCTAGAATCAGGAGGACCTGAGTTCAAATCTGTCCTCAGAAACTAGACACTTAACTAGCTGTGTGACCTTGGGCAGGTCACTTAAACCCAATTACCTTGCCTTCCCCCCCTCAAAAAAAAAAAGATAAACCAAAAAATTCTCCACATAGTCCTTCTCTGGGGAGATTTGAATTTAGATTTGAATCAACTAGATTTCCATTTTAAGTGGCTGCATTGTCTGTCAAGATGTCACATACCTCATTTTGAGCTCTGTAGTATTCATTTAACAAATACTGATATTTGGGTTCATCAAGTCCAAAGAAAGTGGCTAACTTCACATACCTCATTTTGAGCTCTGTAGTATTCATTTAACAAATACTGATATTTGGGTTCATCAAGTCCAAAGAAAGTGGCTAACTTCCCACCCAGGAAGTCACATGCTATGAGAAAGCAGAAGAACAAAAAAACAGTAGAGTTAGCAGGATTCATAAGGAGGGAAGCTTTGAGTGTATGGAGCTGAGACTTTGAAACTACGAAGAAGAGGTTATCAGCAACAAACAGACACTTACAAGCTGTGTGACCCTAAGTAGCTCACTTAGCCACAGTTTCCTCATCTGTAAAATGAGGAGGTTGGAACAGATGGCCTCAAAGGTCCTGTACAGACCTAAATCTGTGATCCTACATGATCCTCGAAGCTGAAGAGCAGGTGCATGAGTTCCTCACCAGGAGCTCCCAACACTAATGAAATCACAGATCCAGAAGGGGAAAAAAAAGATGTTATGCATGTGAACAGTTAGATTACATCTGATAATAACACAAATCTGTGGAGCATTTTAAGGCTTACAAAGCATTTCCTGTGCTTCAAGCTTGTGAGGGAGGTTAGTAAAATAGTTATTATCCTCATTTTACGTGTCAGAAAACTGAGGCTTTGAGAGGCTATGTAACCTGACCATGGCCACGTAGCTAAGTAAATATCTAAGGCAAGATTCAAATCCAGGTCTCCTGATTCCAAATTCAGATCTCTTTTCACTACTCCATGGCACCTCAGATCAGATAGATAATATCTTTTATTCAATGAACAGTCAATTATCAAACATTTATTAATCACCTACTATGTGCCAGACACTAGGGACACAGATAAAAAAAATTAAATGATTCCTCCTGTAAAGCAGCTTATAGTCTATAAAAATAATGGAATAATAATGATGTGAATAATAATAATAAAGATAAAACTAGTAGCTAAGATTTCTATGATGGCTACCATGTGCCAGGTACTGTACTAAGTGCTTTACAGATATCTCTCTCATTTGATACTTGCAACATCCCTGGGAGGTAGTTACTCTTATTATTCCCATTTTATAGATGAGGAAATTGAGGTTGTGACTTCCTCAGGATGACACAGTCAGTAAGTGTCTGAAGTTGGATTTGAACTCAGATCTTCCTGATTCTAGGCCCAGGGTCTATCAGCCTAGCTACGCTCCCCCCCCCCAAAAAAAAAACAACTTTCAGAGGAGAAATTCCTCATTTTTACTCAATTATCCATTCCAGTGCCTAACATTACTCACCATCAGGTAGTTTCTTCACATTTGTAACCTAACTCCTTCTTTGCAATAGTAAGTCACTTTCTTCTCCCTCTGTTCTCAATCATGATGGAGAACAGCAAGATAGGATACTCACCCCTCTAACTGCTGACAAGTTTAAGGTCCAAAGTTTAAATTAAATGGAAAGCAAAATAGAAAAGGGATTTTGAGGTTTTTCAAAATGGAACAAGAATTTTAGGATTCCTAAAGAAAAGTTTCACTCTGTAATTTTAAGATCGGAGCCTCTCTTGAATAACACAACTCTGAGGTGATCCTGGTAGTATTTTATACTGCAGGTGTTTTGTTTGTTTAACTAGATTGCAGATTGCTATAGGCTGTACTTCCATTGCGACATATGTTACTGAGTGATATCTGCCAGTAAAGTGATATCTAGCCAAACAGCAGAAGCTTAATAAATAAATGCAGAATGGAAATTTTTAAATGAAAGTGAAAAATGGTTTATTTCACTTTCAATTTCAGATTTTCTAAGGAATCTCTCTCACAACACACATTCTTCTCCTCTGTCTCTCTCTCACACACACACACACTCCTCTCTCTCTCTCTCTCTCTCTCTCTCTCACACACACACACACACAGACACACACACTCTTCTCTCTCTCTCTGTCACACACATTCTCTCCTGTATAAGTCTTTGTTTCAATCTCTGTCTCTCTCTCTCTCCTCTCCTCCCTCCTTCTCTTCTCTCTCTCTCCCTCCTCTCCCCACCTCATGCTTTGAAGACGTATCCAACTGAAGCTTACTGATTGTGATCATTTTTAGGGGAAAAACAACTCAAAGTAATGATCAAGTTATTGGTTATTCTTTTTTAACAGCTTTTTTTTTTTTTAAAGCAATTGAGGTTAAGTAACTTGCTCAAGGTTACACAGCCAGTTATTTCTGGGTGTGGTGCTAAGTTTCAGAGCCTGGATTTGATCCCAGGTCATCCTGATACTGGGGCCAGTGCTCTTACTCGCTGTGCTACCTGGCCGCTCCAAGTTATTGGTTATTCTAATTCACAATTTGGTCCATGTTAAAAAGAGAGAAATCCTCATCTTGAAGAGCTAAAATGAAGGCACTTACTGGAAAATGTAGCACGTGTCATTTGTACAGCCCAAAATCTTAAGTATGGCCCCCATGGAAGTTTAGACTGAAAACCAACAAACAGACAAAGTTGTGGCAATGATTAACAGAAAGGCTTGAGGATTACAGAGAACTGTTTCATGTAGAAATTTCAAAATGTTATACCACGTTAACTGAAAAACATGTAGAATTCGAACTCAGGTTTGGTTAATCTTCACTCTTTCTCCTATGTCCTACTGCCTTTCTATAAGCAGGGGTACTTCACAGTGAGCTGCTTTCACTTACCATTTTACAGATAAGAAAACTAAGCATCTGTACATGATTAAATGATTTTGCTCAAAGACATATTTCTTCATATTTGACATATATGATACTTAACAGGAAAGTAGAGAAAGTGGATCTAGGTGATAGAGTTTTTTGTAGTACAATGCCACTCATTTTATTTTTAGGTGTTTCATTGATACTTTAAAAAATGGTTTTAATATCACCCCTTCCCTCACAACAGAATGCTCTTTTCACTAAGCAGGCATTAACTTTTTGTGTGTCATACATCCCTTTGCAGTCTGGTGAAACTTGTGGAATCTTTCTCAGAATAATGTTTTTAAATTATTGAAGGAAATAATACATTTCAGTTAGAGCTTAGCAAAAATAAAGATGTAATTTATTCCCATTCAGATCTACGGTTGAAATCTAGTCCATGGATCACAGGTTAAAAGCTGGAACGTGAGAGCAAAGTCTTATGTGGGCTCTTCTGGTGTAGTGGTAAGTCATTCAAATCTTGCCTTTCACACTTACAAACAATGTGATGAGGGGCAAGTTATTTAACTTTCTGAACTTCAATTTGCTAATCTATAAAATGGGTATAATACTGCTTACCTCGCAGAGTTGTTGTAAAGATCAAATGAGATAATGTAAAGGAAGCAGTTTACAAACTATATAATGTGCTATCAAAAATCAGATATTCTTATTGGAATTCTTTTCTGGCTAACTCCTTTTAATGCTTTGGCAAATGCCTACTGTCCTTTTACCTATCATTCAATATGGATATACTAGACTTACAATAGCAAATGTTGGAGTGTTCTTTAATTCTTCTTTCTCATCATCTCCTTCTCCTTCTTCTTCTGTGCTATATTCATTCATAGTGTCTCCATTTGCAAAGTGGATTATCTTTTTGGCGATAGTTCTTTTGGTAGTTTCTCTCTTTTCCAGTCCTGCCTTTGGGAAGCCATCCTCCTTCCCCATAAGAGAAACAATGACAACAAACAATGGTAGCAACAGCAACAACAGATAAAGTGAATAGATGTCAGGATCCTGTTAAGTTTATATACTGAGACCTTGCAAGGATAAGGGATATTTAGCCCAGTGCCATGTAACCAGCAGGTTCTTCATAAAATATCAATGAAAGATAAGTCTGGCCAAAAGAGGGTTAAAGACAAGCACTACTTGATTAAGTAGTATGGTTTCATCAATTCCAAGGAGAGTTAAGTCTAGGTCTGCTACAGAATGGAAGAGTCAGAAGGAAGTAAGTGGTCATTCTGGGCCACCTAAGCAACCCTTCCTATCGTTAATTTCAAAACAAATATCCAATGAAGAGTAGTCTTTTCTCTTTGTAGCCACTAAACCTTATAGCCTGCTTATTTTTGATACCTACACCAATAGTAGCAAATAATATGTCACAGGTTCTAGGACTATGTTGACATCACACAATCAGACCCATTCAAATGAGATCTTATTTATAAAGTGCTTAGCACAGTGTCTGATACATAGTAGGTGCTTAATAAATTCTTGTGACCATCCCCCACTTCACAGTGAACTAAGTCTTATTCCTTTTGTGGCACTGAGTTTATGCCATTTTCACAATAGTCTTTGTTAAAAGAGCTTAATAAAGACTGAAATTCTCTCTCTGTGATCCTCTCTCCCCCTCTCCCTTTTCTTTCTCTCTTCCCTTCTTCCCTTTTTACTATTTCCCTTTTCTCTCTCTGTCCCTCTCCCTCCCTCTCTCTGTCTCTGTTTCTGTCTCTGTCTCTGTCTCTCTCTCCCTCTCCCTCTTTCTCTCTTTCTCTCTGAAGCCAACTCAAACTGGCTCAGGCTAATTTCAAAATGTTCATTGTGAACATTTATACATCAAATTACAAATCAGGGCTTGATTTATTGTTTCATTGACTTCTAGACTTTAGAGTAATTAAAAAAAACACCAATGTTAATACATATCAGACTTAAAAATGTTATGGGTACATATTTTTCCCAGTGGGCTGTTTTTAAAATATTTACCAGCACACAATTGCATACCTCACCCTAGTCCTGAAGTTCCTTTGAGACTGTTAGAATAAGAACATATATTTTCTACCCTATCCCATTGGGTATCAAAGTATCATAAAACTGATGGAAAAAATCTGAGCAGGAGTTTGTATGTATGTGTGATGTGAGGAATGGGGGGAATTGGCCTATAATTTTTATCACAGAAAGCCAAACAATCTCAAATTTTTTAAATTTACTTTGATGACATTTAACACTCCCAATATACAAAGTATGGCACTGATTAATAATAAACATTGCATTTTGATGATGCTTTATACTTTCTGAGATATTCTGTGTCATTATTATCATGAAATATCACTCTCACTAATTATTATTATATTATTATTATTAATTATTATTATGAGATATCACCATCTCATTAATTCTTTTAACAATTCAATTATGTAGGCAGGGGACTATTTTCCGCATTATACAGCCAAAGCTCAGTTTCTCTTGAGTCTCAGAGAGGTTGTGACTTGCTCAATGTCACAAAGTCACGAAGTGGAAGAAAAAGAACCAAAACTCAGATTCCTTTATTTCCAATTCCTGTGCTCTGACATCAAGCTCATTAGCTCTTCCTTGAAGCTTTGTCATCTATAATTTAATAAGCATGCTATTCATTTATCTAAGCCACCGATAAAAATGAGAAAATAGCACAAAAATGTATCTATTATATATTAATAAAGTCACAACAGGACCCACCCAAGAAATAACAATATAAAATGTTGATTTTTTAAAAGTATCACAAACTCTTTAAAAGCAACTCACCTGCAATATCTTTTCCACATTTTCCATTTTTTCACCAAGTCATGTTTAGTATTGAAGATTATAATATTTGGAACTGGACCTTGCTTTTGGAGTAGATGACATGAAATAGACTAGACCTAGGCCATGTTGCCAGATTTAATGTGCTCTGACGTGGAACTTTTTTCCTCTCATGCATGCATATCAGAAGTCTGTATGTTTGACTTATAGGCAGGTCTTCTGTTGTTTAAACAGTCAACATTCCTTTTTTTGCCTCCTGTTTAAACATTCAACATTCCTTTTTTTTTTTTTCCCCTATTTCCTATTAGTTAGCTGGGGGTAATTGGAACTGAAAGAGGCTTGTAAATGGATATAAAACTGTTGAAAGTTAAAACTTTCAAGGTAACTCTTCTATTATGCTTATCATCATATAAGATAGATACATGAGTGAATAGCTTCAAGTCAGAGAACATTTAACAAGGTCTGAGTTAAGATCAAAATTCTAAAGTTTCAATGCAGTCAGTGCCTGTTTCCCAAGGCCATTTCTAAGCCAATTTTATTATCAAGTCATTCACATCTAACAATTATAACTACTTTTAGGTCCAAAGGACTGGGGCTGGGGCACCCCCCCCCAGGCACCCCCCCTTCCCCCCCGGGGAACCCCCCCCTCCCCCTGCCAAAGGACCTGTCTCACTTCGGGATACCTGCCTCTTACACACCAGATTCAGTTCTAGAGAAGCTTGGCTCCAATGAGAGGACTTACACTCCTTTTCTCATTCTCTTTGACTTTTTACACTCCCTCGCTGGCACTCTAGGGAAAATTACTTATATTTTAGGTTTGGCTTATGTCTAGGTTTTCTCCAAAGTAAAGGGGAAAATTTAAACAAGCAGCCAGAACATAACTACTGTTATATTCTCCTGGGAGGTTAAGATGTAAAACTGTCAACTCTAAAAGCATTTTGCAGGAGTGCGAAATAAATCAGTATTTCTTGGTTCACTTTGGTTCTGCAGGTTCCAAACAACCCCCTCCAGGTCTGTGTCTTTTGGAAAGTGAGGCCAGGGATTGTTCCCCTGTCATTGGTATCCTCCTTAATGCAGAAAATGCTCCCTTGGTAAGCCAACTTTGATTAAGAGGCCTAGGATCTCCCAAACTCTCAAACTTACACGACTGTCTCCAAAGTCGAACACATTTGTTTCTGGATCACTGACTGGTCATCAATGCTCAGGGAAGGAAACGCCAAATGGAAAAGGCAGTCGGGGATCCCAAGACCCAGACTCAAGCTTGCCTAGCAGACTGCCTGATATAGGTGCCTCAAAGTAGGCATTTGTCATCTTGGGGTTGGTGTTGGGGCAGTTGAGAGCAAGAAAAAAAGATAGCATCATTCTTCTTCCAGATATTGACTCAAATAGTCTTGATACAATCTAAAAATGGGAAGAGGGAGTCACTGCCTTTTAAAGACCCACTGAATCAGTGGCTTTTCTTGCTCAGTGGATAATAAAAGGGATGCCTCATCATTCCAAAGTGTCAAAGTCCTTCAGTGCTAAACAGTTTCCCTGAAAGTAGCTAGGATGCAGGTTCAGTACTCTTATGGGTTTACTCCAATCCAACCCCTACTACATATACACTTCCAGTCCTGATAATAAAGCTATTATTATATTATTAAAGATGGCATACAGTAATACCATTTGTTGGTTGAGGAAAAACTACCACTGGAAAACCAAGTCATTTTTCAGTCCCTAATGGGGGAGAAAAAGAATGTGTAAATTTATTATTGTTCAAAAATTAAATTAAGGGATTTGTAGGGATTATAAAGGAATGAGGGAGTCTCAGAACTGGTTTGTATTTAAACTATGTTGAATGTTCTTCTGCCACCTAATGGGCCACTTGGGAATGTACTAGAGAACAACTGCTACGTTTAAGTAAGTTATGCAGTACAAGAAATTGATTGTATAGGCAAGTTCTTACTATGGCGAATTTCCTACGTGTCATGTGACTTACATTTTTATCCAAAAGGCTCCTGCACTTGTTACCATTTGCCAAACCATTAATGGGTTGAAAATTTAACATTATTGCTTCTGAAATATTCTTAAGGACCTTTTGTAAACAGTTGTACATCCAACATCTAGAAGTGGATAGAAGACTGCACATCATTCTCTGGGCTGCTTTGGAGAGTGCTTTTAGGCTAAATTTTGTGTTAACCTCCACTATGAGTGTGTTAAGGGTCTTATCAATTTAGTAAGTTTCATGGTTAATCCATAGAGTAGTGCTTCACTGGATCTGTAATCTCATCAATGTGGCCATTCCCTTTTCTGGGGCAGCTCTGAACCCATCCATCTTATAGGACCTCTTTTGAATGTTTAGCCTATGGACTGAAAGCCTTTTGCTAGGTTTTTATTTTTATATCTCATAGGGATCAGAGTAGCACTTTGCTGTATATTTGTCTGTGACATGGCAGTGTAATAGAGTGCTAGACTTGGAGTTAAGAAGACTGTTTTCAAATCCTGAAACTAGCTGTGTTAACAGGGAGAAGTCATTTAAACTCCCTGGATCTCCGTTTCCTCATCTGTAGCATGAGGGGGATTGGACAAGCTGGCCTCTAAGACCCTCTTTAAGTTCCAAATATATGATCCTATCTCTGAAGGACTTTATCATCTTCTCTACTTAATTGTAGTTTATTTCCCCCTATATGACCAATTTTATTTCCTTTTCCAATTATAAATTTCTTTAATGTGATGCATTATGCTACTTGAGTTCAGGTCGTTGTTAGAGATGTGTATGGACAGAGGAAGAGAGAGAAAATAAGTTGTTTTGTGTGTTCACCAAAGGAATGTGTTTATTATGGAAGTTGTCCTTTGCAGAATACAGATGGAAGACACATGTCCAAGAAGTGGCAATTTCATTTAAATAGTCCAATTTGCAGATGACATTGTGCTGACTGCACTAAATCCCAAAATATTATAAGGCCTCAATGAGATCTATGATTACTCAAGAGAAATGTCTAAGGGAATAACAGTTCCTATCAGATTTCAATACGTTAAACAGAACTAAATGGTCATTCCCCTTGAATACTTCAGTGCCCTTTGTGTCACATGCAACCTTGAATCTAAAAAGATTATGGCATCACAGGATTCATATCATCGCCAGGAGAAAATTCATGTTAAAAAGATGGACTTTTGTCCTTGAGACTGTTGAAATCATCAACACAATTCCCCAAATGCAATCCATCCTTCTTTCTCTTAGTTGAATTCTGTGCCCAAACTCACTCTTTTGACAGTGCCTCTACCACATTCACAAACTGATTTACACTAAAATGGATTGGGAATTAAACTGCATCCCTTGGATTAGACAAAAGACATTTTTCTTTCATTTAGTTCTTAATATTTCATGGGTTGAAATCTGATAGAGATTGCTATTTTCTTTTCTTGAATATTGAACATTTGTGCCTTCTCAGCCCCAAAGTGCTTCTCCCTTTTGCAGCATTCATACCTGCCAGTTCTTGTAGTATCCTTGGAAGCAGTTTATCTGAGCCTAGTTACTTGAACCTGGGAACAGCTAAAAGATGACATGAAATGAGGACATAAAGTGCATGAAAAGGGTTGAGATGGTCTGCCCTGTTAAAAGATTCAAAATTCATCAAGAAATAATTTATGCTCTGTGAAAATACAAAAAATTTAAGAATGGCAGCATCTCATACATACCTCTGTAATGTTAATGGGATTTAAAATCTTCCCCCACCCATTAACAGCCCTCACGTGTAGTCCATTAAGTGAAGCTTGCTTAGGGAAGGCTTGCTTGTAGGAAGGCTTTCACACCATTTATTAATTTCTAATTAGGTACTGAGTCAGGAGGGTTGTGATGCCTTCTGGCTCTGAGAAGTGTATATATACAGAGTTGGTATTTTGCTTTGGGGACCTTGCTTATGAGAAGGATCTTGTGATTCCCTGGTCAAGATTTGAGTGGCCATATGTTCAGAACTCAACTGCTCAGATGAAAAGGCTCTCTCAATCCAGGGATGTATGTAAAATGTATAGCAATATTGCTCTGATTCAGGCAGTCAGAGAGAGACCTTTCTGTTGGATTTTTATTTCTCTGCTTGTATTTTCTCTGAAGTTCAAGGTGCTGACTTTTCCCCTGAACTAGTAAATGTAATTAAAAAAGATTGCTGACCCCTTAAACAGCTATTTTTCCTAGTAAAACAGATCTAAGAACCTGTGCTAGCAGCCATCCTGAGTTTGCCAGTGTGATTGTGGTTACAATCTCTCAAGGCAAAATAAGCACTAGCCTCACTGGGCTGCATATGTGATTGAATAAGCTTTTCTGATTATTAGCAGATAACCCTATACTCCATTAAAAACATGTTGTTACTAAGATTAGTTAAGTAAAAATCTAAGTCTTCAGACACAGAAAACCATTCAAGGTGGCACTACGAATTTATTTTTTGAAGAGAGTAAAATATACACTAAAGATATTTTCATCTGAACACTAATTGTATTCCAAGGTGATCAGTACAACAAAGGGAAAAGAATAATTACACTTAGCACTAGAAACGCAATATTAAGTTTGTAAAGTGCAAAGTTCGCTGCACGACAAACATTGTGGACAGATAATGCTATGCTTTCTGACCATATGCTCAGAATACTGCATCATATGCTACATGTTAATATCAGCTATAGACCCAGGCCAAATTTTACCAAGATGGGCAGATGAAAACTCACCATATCAAAGACACATGTAATTAAAACAGAATTAAATAGTGCATGAAATCAAGTAACATTAAACTGATTACAATGACTATAATATGTATATATACATAAACATATATATCTTTTAAAATACTGTGAGAAATCATGATTTCATTGAACATTATGTATCTTATTAACTTATTATAAGCATAAATATTCAATGGAAAATAGAACTTAAAATCCTAAGGAACTTGATTTGCAAAATTTCTCTTCTTAAATGGGATAGGAATGGCCTACAGAATCAATGCTTTCAGTATTAAGACAGTAATAAAAGACCAGAATTGGCTTAAATCAGACAATAATTATGTGGAACAGCTAATACAAACAACATATATGTCCAACCTTCATGCAATCTCTTTACCTTTATTTAAAAAAAAAATCTCCAAACATGATGTCAAAATTTTATGACAAAAGATTCTAGCTGTATGTCAGCTTTAAAAAGGATATTCATTTCCTACCCTTTACAAAGCAGTCAATCATTAATCTTGGTATTTACAATATCTTACAAAAAAGAAATGGCACACACTGGATGCTATTTTATGTATGGGAGGAATCATATAAAATGCTCAGTATGAAAACTAAAACTAGGGTTAAATAAACTAATACATAAAATACATGAAAAATTTCTATGTGCAGAGCACAGCAAATGTTAGTGTTAGGCTTGACTACCACAGTCAATGATATATGCAAGATAAACATTTGGTCAGTACGGCTTACATCAAACCTCTGGTAACTTTCTTGAAGTAAGAGATAAACAATTCAAAATCAAAAAGGCTTCTGTAAATGTATTTCAGTGATGCACCATTTAGTAAAAGTGTTAAAACTGCAAAATAATCAAATGCTACAAAGGAAGGAATTAGACTAAATGATCCATTTCTAAGGTCATCTTCAAGGTCTAAATTTCAACAGCTGACAATCTGTTTAAATATCATCGCTCAGACACACTAACTTTGCCTTGTTTGGAACTCTCTCTAGTTTAGACAGTACACCTTTTATCTAACTCCTTGCTCTCTCAGTCCTGCAATATCCTCTGGCTGAAAACAATACTAAGGTCTACCAGGTCATGATGTCAGTCTCTCCAATATGCCCAACAGACTATGGGCAGTCATCTGATTTCCAGACACACCTAATGCCATCTGCGCTGTATCATCTACCTTGCTGCTGCACCCTCAGGACTTCCAGACCTTTCCCTTTCCCTCTGCACTGCAGCAGAACTTTCTTTTATGTATTGTCTCCTTCAAGAAGCGTGAATTCCATGAGAGTATGAACTTTTTTTAATTTGGTATCTTCAAAGGTGGTTAGCATAGTGCTCAAATGGTTAGTTAGCACTTAATGCTTTTTATTCCTTCATTCTGACAGGATATACAGACTATCATTGAAAGACTTATGAAAAGAGAATATACTCTTGTCTGAAACCAAAAACATTGACTTGGACACTTCTTTGAAAAATAAATAGAGTAACCAGTATGATTCCAGAGAGGTAGTTTTTCAAGCTTCTAAAAATTTTCTGCATTACTGTATGGTGCATGATTTCCAAGGAATAATCTCTTACCTTCTTTCACATAGATACATAAAGCTTGTTGTATACAAATTAGTTCCTTAAGTCACACAAGTTCTCTAAAAAGGGATTTAAAAGAAATATTCAGCTCAAGAAAGAAGTAAAACCTATATTTAGTCAACTAGAAATAAAATTAAGTTATCTTAATGTTCCAACATGTACACTGCAATTCTGGTTTTAAAAATATTAATTTTAAGCAAATATTTATCAAGGAGCCTAGTTGCTAATGAGTTTTAGATTCTACCATTACAAGAAAGCTGTTTCACATGAGAAACTACAAATGGCTTGGGAGTGTTACAGGTTTGTGGCAAGATGCAATATAGCCATAAGGAAGTAAGAACTGTTTTTTCTTTGTCGACTCTTATCTCTACCTCTCCTCTGATTTCAATGACTGATGAGAAACAAAAACAAATTTTGTAACAAGAAGAACCATGATTCTTTTTTATAATTTAATATATTAACCTGAGACCTATTATTACTCTAGAGTTCTCCAAAAAAACTTCTTCCCATATCTTCAAGTCAAAGTAAGGTCTATAAAAGCTGTTCTAGTGAACTGACTAAAGTGGAAATAAAGAAATAAAGCACTAAAAAACCCCACCCTATTAAAAAGTGAGTGTTGACATAGTGAAGGCCCATGAAAAGAAGCAAATTACTCTTCAGGCTCCAGAGGAATCACAAAAAAGAATCTAGTGCCAGAGTTAACCCAATCCACTTAAGAGAGGAGATCCCTGTTTCTATGGTCTTCTATGAAATATGGCAGCCACTATCCTTCTGTGGTTTGATATCTGGTTCTTTGACTGGTTTCAGTTCTTCCTCTGGTTTGGGTTTGACCTAGAGGTAAAGACAAAGAGTTATGAATATCTGAGGAAAGGTTTTAGGAAACTAAAATACTTACCAGTTTTTCTGAAGATAGCACATTTTTTTAATGTAACAAAGTACTGACAAAGTTGGTCAGACCACTTACATATCTAATTTAGAAAGTATTATTTTTTGCTGAAGAAGAAATTCTGGAATGGTACATTAGGTAATAGATCTGTCTGTATCATTTATTCTCATTCTTCTTGTAAGAAGGAAGGAAATAAAGGAGCCACAACAAAAACAACTGCTAGCATTTATATAGCACTTTAAAGCTGACAAAGAATTTAACAAATATTATTTCATTTTATCCTCACAACTACTCTGGGAAGTAGATGCTATTATTATCTCCATTTTACAGATAAGGAAATTGAGGCAGAAAGAAGTTAAGTGACTTGCCCAGGGTCACAGAGCTAGAAAGTATCTGAGGCAGGACTTGAACAACTCAGATCCTCCCAAATCTAGGCAACAGTACTTTAAGGTCATTAACAGTGCTTTATGTTGTAGCAAGTAGCTAAGCAAAACAGAGAGAAGGCTATTTTACAGAGTTATTTTGACTATGCAAGAGTTTTAACTCAAAGCCAAGAGAGGTAAGATGGCTATGAAATAACAAAGTATTCTTACTTCTATCTTTCACAGATCCTTAATAATCTTTCCCATAAATTCCTAATCACCTAAAGCCAAAATTCAATTTTTCCATTTATACCATAACTTTTATAAACCAAAGTACACTAAAGCTCAGAAATAAATGAATAGCAGTATATTTCACACCTTGATTGTTCCTTGGAATGCTAAAATTAAGACTGTATCTTCAATGAAATGGTACATGTAAAGTATAGAGCTTTATTGCAGAATCATATACTTATCTATTCCATTCTTTTAAGAGATTTTAAGATACCACTATCACCCTTGTGTCTCATTTTAAAGCAATGTTTACAAACTTTTTTTAAAGATAGGTATTACTTTGAGAATATTTAGTTCTAGGGATTC
This sequence comes from Petaurus breviceps papuanus, assembly GCF_028583685.1. NCBI lineage: Eukaryota > Metazoa > Chordata > Mammalia > Diprotodontia > Petauridae > Petaurus > Petaurus breviceps. Next base: position 153,133 of record NW_027186375.1, on the reverse strand, counting down.
AGGAGCAAATATCTGGAAATATTTCCAGAATGAAACAAATACTGCAGAGCCTTCCTGGATACTAGAATAGCTCCAAATGAAAAGCACTAAATTAGCTAATTTAATAGTCATTGTTCTCAAATAAACCTCTATCTTTGCAAACAGGGAGAATAAAGATATTAAAAAAATCACAACCTTATAATCCTTATCTTAAATTTGAAAGAGAAATGGAAGAAATAAAATATAATAAAGCTCATACATTATCATCCTTTGGCCTTTTGGTGAGATCAAATGCTGCTAGCATTTCTGGTGTCCAGTGTGCATTTACAGGAAGAAATTCAAAGGGTACAGGCTCTACAAGACCATAGTTTGCTTTGAGTTCAAGTTGTGGTGCTTCTGTTGGAACTTTTTGGAAATAGCTATAAAAAAAAATTTAAACAACAATTTAATGCCAAGTTTCCCTTAAAAGAAACCAGGGATGCCTAATGACGCATCTCAACCACTTCTCTTCACCTATTAAAAATTAATCTCATGGGCATCAGCTGATTCCAAAAAAAGGATTATCCTCACCTAAATGGTATACTGAAACAAAGTCAACTCCACAATAAGATTTTTTTCCTAACCTGACACAGAGTAAGCACTTAGTAAATGTTTCCTGATTGACTCTGATTAACAGTGACTGCTGTGTTCTTTAGAGGTTCATAGTATTATCAAAATGATGCTTCATAAAACCAGGCTAACTGACAAGTTTTGCTGTGTTAATTATTTTGTTCCAAAGGCTGTTAAAGGTTTTTTTAGAATTTTTCTTTTTCTTGACAAATAGTTTCTAACGAGGGTGGCAAAATAAACAAAGAAATGTCAATAGAAGTATATCCTAACTAGTCACTGCTGATAAACATTAGCTGAATTTATTAGAAATGAGTGATACATCAAAGATAGATTTTAGGTATAGCAAACTATAGTAAATATAAAATTAAGTTGTTCTCCAGTTAATTCTAAAAGTAAGAAAGATGGTAGTGCTTTATGGATCATTCTTCATGATGGAAGTAGGGTTTTAGAAGCTGTTTAAATGAAAGGAGGGAATCAGCCTGATAAGTCTGGGGAAGAAAACTGAAAGAAAAATTGGTTTTCTACCGTTAGATAAGACACAAAGACAGACAGAAGATGAGTGGAAAGGTGGATGAATGGAATTATGTCCTCTCCCTTAACTAAAGTCATATTACTCAAGAAACAGAACCATTTGAAAATGCAAAAAATCCAGGTGTTACAGAATTTAAAATAAGCATTTTCAAGGTTAAAAAAAAAGGAATTAAGACAGAAATTAAGATTACTCTAAGTTCAAACACATTTTTGTATAACCTAATTAAACAGGAAAATGAAGATTCTGATACAGACGTTTACACTTACATGAATCCATTTTCTCTCTGGCATTTTTCTAAAGTATTTTTCACTAAACTTCCAAGTTTCCTAAAGAACAGATGTCCTGAAGGTTTAGCTGTTGTTCCAGGTCCTTTGGTTTCTCCATACTCTTTGCACAATGCTTCAGCCTTGGTATAAACTGCACATAAAAATAAGGTGAACTTTGTTAAGATTACAGTTCATTGTTTCATATTTATTCCCATTTACCTAGTGAAATAAAAAAAAAAAAACAAGATTCCTAAGAACAACGAAATGAGATACAAACTAAGAGGTGCGGAACTGGAGGTGTTACACATTACATTTATTTTTTGACTTCGTTGATGTGTCTCAGTCTTACAAAACTCACTTTTTCTCCCCCCCCCCCCCCTTTTTTTTAAAGAAAAGGCAGTTCCCTGGGGATGGAATGGAGGAAGAATATATTTGGACATGACAGTGATGTAAAAATAAAAAGTATCAATATATATATTTTTTACATTAGAGACAAAATATTCTGTATACATTCTGGAAAATTCTCTTTCCAGATCCCCATCTGCCCATTTGAAAGTCCCTTTATTTTCTTAAAAAAAGAAAAAGCTAGCTTTTAAGGGAGTTAATATTCTGGCAGGAAAGCTTACATTTTTCTGATTCCTGGAGAGACCTGATTGCTTCACCACATTTATCACTTGCCAGCAAAGTCTGACCATGATAGCAGTAAGCCTGGTGGAAGAAAAAAACAAGATTTCCCATTTCTGCTTTCCCTAAATGGCATTTAACAACAGATATTACTTCTTTCACATTTTAAATATGTCACATAAAAATGCCTTTGTCTATTACTAATTTCTTTTATGCTTTTTATTTCCTCTCAGAAATAATACAAAATTTTTATTATCTCAATAAAGGACTTGAATTGAATTAACCTAAAATTCTTTGTTTAGGAAAGACAAAGTACACTAAAATATGTTATAAATACAGGAAGACTGGACTTCCTTGTAAATATGCAGTAATGGGAAATACTTAGAAGGATAGAAAGAACTCTATCAAGGATTACTAGAGAAATTTCCTTTGTTGAAGTTTAGGATTAAAGATGGATTCTAAAATAAAGCCAGAGAAGAAGATCAATGTCTATTACTTATTTAAAATCTATTCTAATATTTTTTATCCGAAAAAAAAAAGAAAGAAATATAAACTCTGTTATGTAATATGTAATTGAAGGATCAAACCCAAAGAGAGGTTTTCAGCAGCTCATTATCAACCTAGGAAGGCTATACTGGGTGGTGTGTCATGACTGGCTTTAACACTTTTAAATTTTATTAAAGAAAAAGTTAGGATTAAGGAATTGGGAGGATATTCGTCAGGTCTGCAAAAGACACCAAATTGAAAATGACCTTACAAACTTGAGGGAGATAGAAACCAAAGTAGTCTTAATAAATTAAGCCTATAAAAAGCTGAACAAGAATAAATCATATCTTACACATAGTAGGAACTATACAAAACTTTTGTTCAGTACCTAAAATTTGAGTATACTCGATTATTTTTTTTACAAGTGAGTTTTTCCGATCTATTTAGCACTAGGCAAGAATAAGAAATATGATAAGATAGAAGGTCTAAAGAAAGACCAAACAAAATGATAAAAGGAATAGACCATAAGGGTTAAAAAAAAACCTGTGAAATGTTTAAAGATTAAAAGAAGTTCTTTAGCAGACTGGGTAGATTTTCTGTGATTGATCTGTAGTATAAAATCAATAAACATCACATAGAATCAAAAAGCATGGATCAGTGATAGTTTGTACTAAAGGAGAGAATATGTACATCTGAGATTATAGATTCATTGAAGCCAAGATGAAAAACAGTTCAGTATCATTATTTATACAATAATTCTTGATATAGTTGAATATATCCTTTGCTTTCTTTTCCAACTGAATAACTACAAGTCTTATTTTTAAAATAAACATTTTTAAGTTTATCATCAGTGTAGGATCTGCATGTGTTATCCTTTACTCTCATTAAATGACTTGTCCACCTTCTCTGAATATGAATTTACTCAACAATTTCCCATACTCCATTCATATGCTACAGCTCTCCACTGTCCTTTGGGTGATCTGAAATTTTTAATCTTCAGAACTTAAGGCACATACACTCCAATTATCTTCACTGTGGTCTTTTTTGCTTGTATATGCTAACCATGAGCATGGCAAGACAAAATGAGTAAAAACATCCCATGAAATGATGCTTCTTGCTGCCACTGGGAACAGAATGAAACTCACTCCACTAACTTCTGTTTACTTCTCCAAGGACAGGCTACAACCCATCCATTACTTTAACCACAGATTCTTTTTGTCTTTTGGTTTCATCTATCAACATTGGTATGGTTTATTTTTTTCAATAAAAAGCATGTCAATTTTGTTGGTCAATGGACAAAGACCTTATCACATATGAAGAATCTACTGTTAAGTTACTATTTATAGGTCGTTTGAAACTGTGAGATTCTTAACACTTTTTGTCCATTTTTCTACCATAATCACCACCATCAAAGTAGAAGTAAAAGGGTTTGCCCCAAAATCAAGGTTATAATTTTAAAAAATTTCTCTCTCAGCCAACCTGATCATGAACCTTTCTGCACTTAAGACAACTATCTTGGCAGGCAGACTCTAGGAAAGCTCATGCTTTGCTGGCACAGCCTTCAATAATTTAGGGTCTACCTCAATACCAAGATGGGAGCACTGGAGCAGGGCTTTCTAATTGTTTAATTTTAATAAGGGAAGGAGGACATGAACTTAAACTTCAGTGAGATGGGCTAATTAGAACAGGTTACCAAAGAAAGTTAATATAAGAAATGTCATACTAAGTCAGATCCATGCATTTTGGTAACCAAGGGACAGTGTGGGATGTCATGGAACAAAACAAGTTAAACCAATTAATTCTTTTAAATGGGATTTGTACTTAGGAAATTAAATATTCACAGTTTATATTGGCTCTATGTAGAATATGACAATATTATATTTTTCTAGCTACATTAAGAGTACAAATGTCTCTGATTAGAAAATAGGGTGGAGTAAGATGTAGATGATCACATTCAGTTCACTTTCCCTAGTCCGTGTCAAACTAAATGTTTGTACTAGACAATCATTAACGAACAGGCTGAGCAGTGATATCTATCTGTTCTGAACTAGACTAGGAATCAATCAAACGTGAATGTGGGAACAACATTTTTACACTATATAATGTTAAATAAATACTTACATAAGCTGTGTAAAAACACATTTTCAAGTGAAGGTATTTCCTCCATTTAAGAGTGTATGTAGGCTCCAAACTGGATAAAGTATGATCTAAAATTACATTTATAAAACAAAACATAACTTCTCTGATTGACCAGAATCATTGATTTTCCTTTCTTCCAAAGAGTTCAATTACTATCACCATTACAGTTTAAAAATTAAGACTGATTTGTAAACTTACAATAAATCCTAAAACAATTCTTTTTCAGTGACGGCCAAGTCAGACAATGAGACCAATCACATGATAGTTTTCTTTTGACGAGTGTGGACCCAGGCAGTGAGGAGCTGGAAAGAACACTATACTAGGAGTGAAAAGGCCTTAGTTCTGGAGCTGGATAGCTCTGGTACTACTTACTGCCTCTATGATATCAGGCAAATAATGTTTTATCTCCTTGAATTTAAGTTTCCTCATCTGTCAAACAGAGATATAAGATGTGAAAGGGCTTTGAAAACTTTAAATCATTATGCAAGCTATGGGATTATTATTCCCTGAAAGTAAAATAATGCAATACACAAATATAAAATTAAGGAAAATCCAATGTTGATTCCTAAAGCATAATAACTGTCTTTTAATTTTGTCACTTTCATTGAACTGAACAATTCTTAAGCATCTACTATGTGAAAGGTCCAAAAACAAAAAACAATACTGGTGAAAAGACAAAAAACACCTGTGAAAAGACAAAAGACACTTGTGAAAAGAATAGACTAGGAGTCAGAAGACTATGTTCTAGTCCTAATTCCAACACTTTTACTAACACTGTAACCTTGATCATGTGTGTTAGGACCTATTATACCTCTAGACAATTGGTTGCTGGCCCACCACATAGATGCAAAACACCCCAACATATGAAGTACTAAATAGTGAATGTTAACCTGTCCACTGTTACCATACAGAGAATCTGGGAATTGACAAAGGAAAATTAAGAATTAAACCAGAAATTTAGGTAAAAAAACAAACCTTGTACCACCTAGGGGGACCTGGTTGTACTACTAATTGCCCTCCTTCTGCCCCCCAGTTCAGCCTCTTTTTTAGGGGTGTGCATGTGCATGTGTGTGTAGGTATATCCAAAAACACCACTCCCCCTCTTCTGTGACTCGGTTAGCCCTAAGAAGAAGCAAGTAAAAATCACAGAAGCATGGTTTTAGAGCCATACGGAACCTCAGAGGGTATGAGGATGGCAACCGAAGTCAACATCCCTTCAAGATACTGAGAGCTGTTATTCATCTGCCACTTCTCAACTTATCCTTCTGGCTAACAAATTCTCACCTGTCTCTCTATTCCTGTAAACACTCAATCACCCACCACCTTAGTACAAACTATCCTCAACCTCCCAACCTCCTCTTTTCTCATGCCCACCCTACCCATACTCCAACCCATACACAACCACCCATGTCCCACTCTGTTTCTGCTCAATCCCTTGCATTAAATCCCCTAGGATTACTATTCCATAGTGAACAAACTTCTTTCATTCTGATCCTTTTTCTCTAATACTCCTTCAATTTACTAGCCCTAAAAGAGAGCTGTCTTCCCACAGAGGAACTCGAATTCTTGGTCAGGATTTCCAACACTGTAGCTTCACTAAAACATCAAACACACTGGTCTTGGAGGGAAAGTTGAAATACTTCTTGCTCCCCTTTCCCATTTCCAGACTTTCACTTTGCCAACATCACACAGCAACACAACACCACCTCTTCTATTTAAATCCTGAGAGCTATAGCTCTCAGGCCATTCTCTCTCCTTTTCCAAGGAGTTCAGCAACTAGATAATTGTCTACAAATTTATGTTATACAATCTCAACTGGGACCTCAATTCTGTTAGGCAATACTTATCAACTCACTATCCCATGCTCCAAAGAAAACTATTCATGAACTCTTAAAAAAGTTGCTAAAACTTGCTGTTTCTACATCCTTAACACCCTTTGCATTAACCACTTCTCTTTACTCACAAAGCCACCTTAGTTAAGTCCTTCATCATCTCTCAGCTAGATTTGTACAAAGGCTCCTAATTGGTCTCCCTTTCTTAAAGCTCTCCCCATTCCAATCCATGATCCACTCTACTACCAAAGGGACTGTCCTTCAGCACAGATTTGAACATGTTGGTGTCCTACTCAATAAACCTGGTTTACTGAGTAAAGTTATTATAGGGAATACACTACCAATTACCTTTAGGATCAAACATAAACTCCTACATTTAGCTTTCAAAGCCCTTCACAAGTTGGCCCCGGTCCAACTTTCTGACCTCATTATATATTGCAATCTTTTAGACTCTGTGATCCAGTCAAAATGGCCTTCACTCTGCTCCCCTAATGTGATCCTCCATCTCCCATCTCTGTGCTTTTGCAATGACCAATCATCCCTCACCTTTGCCTCAGAGAACTGTTCTCTTCCTCCAGGATACAGTTCAAGCAACATTTTCTACATGATGTCTTTCCTGATAACTCTTCAACTACTGGTTCTCTCCCTCCCTATTTAAGTACCTAAGAGGCAGCTAAATCAGACAGTAAATAGAGTGTTCAGCCTGCATTCAAGAAAACTTGAGTTCAAATTCAACCACAGACAGTTAAAAGCTGTGTGACCCTGGGCAAGTCCCTTAACTTGTTTTTCTCAGTTTCCTTAACTATAAGATGGAAGTATTTTTCAAGAACGATATTTTGCAGGACTCTTGTTAAATGAAATATTTGTAATGTACTTAGCACAGTGCTGGCACATAGTAGGCACTATCTAAATGCTTATTTCTTGCCCATCACATCTTATATTTATCTACTTCTTATTTATTTTCTTTATATTTATTCTGTATATACTCAATGTTCCATACAGACTTGTCTTCCATATTAAAATGTAAGCTCCTTGAGAGTAAGAATTGGTTCAATCTTTGTATTTGTATTCTCAGTGCCTGAATGTAGAAAATACTTAATAAACAGTTGTTGGCTGATTAAAACTTTGGCACATTTGCTACTTTTATGAGCCCCTAACCATAAGCTCCTATATGAACAAGCCCAAAGTCAGCCAAAGGATGAGTCAGAATCCCTTTTGACTTCTCCTTCTCCCTTCTTTGCCCTTTCAACCAATTACAACAATCAAAACTCCTAAAGCTTAGATCTGAGTGAAGACAATAAATAGTATATTGTTTCCCCATCAATCACTACCCTGGAATCCATCAAGAACAAGGGAGAATCCAAAATACATTAGAAATGGGACCTTTCCTGTACCAAAGGAAAAAAAGGGAATCCTGCTCTATGTATCACTACCCCAATCAAGATGCAGATTTGGAGGATTGCAGCCACTTCCTATCCCTAGCCTTCCTCTAGCCTCCATTAAAAATAGTTTAATTAAGAATAATTTAGTACATTTTATTTGGACATACAGGTCTTACATGTGGGTTTTCTCCTTTTTTCTTCCTAGTGAGAGATGCTGATAAACTGTGTAATCACTCATTTGAACAGGCCTTTGCCATCAAATGTAGGAACTGAAATGGATAGGAAAAACAAATCTAGTCTTGTTCTCGTTTTAAAACTCCTACAACTCACACAAACAGCCCTTTCTCAAACTGCTTTAGTGACTCCAATTCATCTAAGCCCAATTAGTGGGACAAATCAGTAAGTCATTAAATTTCTCTGGACCAGTTTTAGCAGTTGCAAACTAAGACTGACACACTCCTTAGCCACCTCACACTGCTGCGAAGAGAGTCCATGGAGAGCAAACCATGAGAGCAATTTGGAAAGTATTAACACTGTCCAGTGAAATACTACTGCATAGAGTCTAGCATTTCCCTTTTCATTGGGATAGAATTCCATTTCCATTAAAAGGAATGCTTCTTGCTTCTTAACTGTGAGTAGTTTCATTTGATCACATTTTACTTTAAGTAAATCAATCTACACGGACACCTGTCTGATGAATGATTTACAATTCCCCTAATTAAATCAGTGGAAGAAAAACTGGGACATCTGATGGCTAAGGAGCACAATAATGGACGTAGAACTCACCAGCTCTTTGATAGAAATTGGCTGTTTCATATGCTAGTGCAGCAATTAGACCAGGATTATGTTTGAGTTCAATTGCTCGAGCAATTGTAACTGAAAAAGAAAAAAAATGTACCTCTATATTAAGAATCGCAACAGAAGACAGAAGTTAAATTTGGATACACAGTAGGAGTAGAAATATATGTCTGTATCATTCAAGTTTTAAGACCAAGAATAAGAATTTGTTATATGACAACTATGATGTGAAAAATGTAAATTACTGAAAATAAAAGCACCAGCATGCAGAAATTGCTGAGCTCAGTAGTACAGAGCCAAATCCTCCAAATGTTTAAAGAAATGTGATTCTTTGCACTAAGTAATAACTATGAGACTATATAAGAACTATTCCTAAGAAAGAATTAAAAATGGATCAAGAAAGCCCATAGCACAAGCTCTAGCCCTCACAGCTGCATGTTTGCATGCAGTATATCTGGAGAGCACAAGAAAAAGCAGATGCAAAGAGCAGAAATGGAGGGAAGCGAAAGAGAGGGCAAGAAGAGAAGGGTGCGAGTGATTTTTTTCACTCTTTCAGAAGTGAGATAAAGTCAAAGACCTTCCTCAAAAGAACCAGAAATTTTTCACCTTGTGTAGCCAAAGACAGTCTTGCTAGAAACTAATAAGGCCAAAAGCTATTAAAAATTAAAAAAAAAAATTGCTTTTTGACTACATATCTTTTGGAATCAGTTATCTTCTGGACAATGTAGCTGAATTGCAAAATAAATGTACTCGTAGAAAATTAATTTCTCACAAATTCAATGCTACATTGTGACATTTGGGAATACCTTCTTGAGCTTCAGCTTGACATTGAATAATGTAGGAATCTATGAGTCGAACTTCCAAATCCCTGCCTTTTTCTGCAGGTGTGATAAGTTTGGGAATATGGTTTTCCTAAGAGAGAGCAAAATAAATGCCAAATTTTATTTTAACCCAAATTATTCTCAGCTGTTTAATGTTATATTTAAATATTTTAAGTGAATGATACTTCTAGAAGTTGAGGTGAAACATTCAATTTGGGGCTTTGCTAGAAATTTCAAGGGAAATTAAAGTTGTGCTAAATAGAGCAACTTTAATGGCCAGAACACACAAAGAATTACAAGAGCTTCCCATACCATATACTAGTAGATCAGCAACTACAGCCCCAAATAATTTTTGGTTCAAATCAAGGGAGTATTATGAAATGTTTATGTATGCATCTCATACCTTGCGAAAAACATTTAGCCAAAATGCTAATATAAACAAGTTATCTTTTGTATGTTATACTAAATTATACTTTCAGACAATTAAGAAAACTGAATATAGAAGAAAAAAAATGCACCTAAAGAGAATCATAAAAAATACCACGTAAAATTATAGGTTTTATCCCTGTTGTAACATCTCACACCGAGAATGTGAATGATAGATCCCCTTTATATAACAGGGTTTTAATGTTTAAAAAGAATACTTTTCTCACAACAAACTTACAAAATAGCTACTGTAAATAATATAATCATATTGCAGATACAATACCATAAAAATTTATTGGAGGCCTGCTGTGTATAAAGTATAGTTTTAGGCTTTGGGGGAAGATACAAATTTTGGATAAACACTATCCTTGCCTGCCTGGAGACTGAAGTCTAATAATAAGGATAAAATGTAAACATATAGTGATAATGCACAATAACTACATCTGAATGTTTCAGGGATCTGAAGGATCTCTGACACCAAGGAAGTTGAAAGGGCAAAGTTATTAGTATTGAACGTTTTGGCTCAGGGTGAACCGGAAATGAAGACCATGTTTCCATTTTTTTTTATCTCCACCCTACTGGGGAAATTAAAACAGTACATTACGATTAAAGATATTCTCATTTATTAAATTCACATTTACCTACATAAAAAGGCAAAAGGTAGGTGGCTATGCAATAGCAAAATAATACTGTAAAATAAAGGACCAATTACCAATATATCTAAAATAACAAAACAAATTTCTTGGATCTTATCCCTAACTGAAATTTAGAAAACTTCAAAAGGTGAGAAAACTATCAAAAGCAAAAATATATTTTGGTACCTTCAAATGTTTGAAAATCCCAGCTGCAATTTTTAGGCTTCTATGAACTTCTTTTGCTTCATCTTCTGTTATACTAAAATATAATGACACCAGTCATACTAATTCTTCTTTCTAGTTTTCAAAGAATATATATTTTTTTGCTTTTTGGAGGGGGAAGGCAATTGGAGTTAAGTGACTTGCCCAAGGTCACACAGCTAGTAAGTGTTAAGTGTCTGAGGCTCGATTTGAACTCAGGTCCTCCTGACTCCAGGGCCAGTACTCTATTCACTGCACCACCTATCCGTCCCAAGAATATATATATTTTTTATCAATAAAAATAATTATTTACAGAAATTCTTGCATTGTTCTTTTGGTAAATTCAATATTAACACTGTATATATGGACTAACATTTCACTCATTAGCACTAAACATTTCTATTTGGAAATAATCTACATCATTTAACAAGAAAGCATTACAGGTCCTGAAAATAACACTGGCTGTGTTAAAGTTAATAATATATAAAGACATTTGCACATATGCTTTGCCCCTTCTGTTCACACTTACTTTTCTTTTCCAGCCAATCTTGATGCATATTTAGTATACCATAAGGCTACATTAAAAGCCATGGAAATCAATTCAAACACAGCATCTTGCTGGGCACTAAAATTAAACACATTTTCATTAATCTGGTCATCTCATACATATCTATCAAGTTTATCTGTATAAAATATTAGCATCAATGTGATTACTTAGTATGCTATCAATTAACAAATAATTACTTTGAATGTCTACCAGGCATTGTAGGTGACTGAAATATAATCTATTTAGGGAGATAAGACAACTAGATATGAAAATATATATTAAATGACAATCAATCAACAAGCATTTATTAAATACCTACTATGTTCTGGGCACTATGGTAGGCAGTGGGGATATAAAACCACAAAAAGAAAATCTCTGCCTTCAGTTTTTATTCTGTCAGAGCAACAAATACACATGTAAATATATACAAAATATAAATAAAATAAATACGAGGTAAATGGAGGAACTAGCAGCTGGAAACCCAATAAAAACCTCCTGTAGTAGGTAGCATTTGCCACCTACCTGGTCATAAGGAATAGCAAAAAGACCAGTTTGGCTGGATCAAAGCATATATGAAAGAGAGTAATATAGAAAAAGGTTAGGAAAGAAGATTAGAGCCAGATTGTGAAGGACTTCAAAATGCCAAAGGCACTTGTATTTGATCCTAGACAAAACTACTGAAGTTTTATTTGGAGTCACATAGTCAGATCTGTCCTTTAGAAATATCATTTTGGAAGTCATGTGGAGAATGGAAAGTGGACTGGAGGGGAAGAGACTTGAGCCAGGGAGACCAGCAATGATGGTGAAAGATACTCTATAGTATTCTAGGCAAGAAGTAATGAGGGCCTGAACCTGGGGGGTGGCTAGGTAAGTAGAGAAAAGGATATATATCTGAGAGAATTTCGGAGGTAGAACTTACAAGATTAGGCTACTAACTGGATATGGAAAGATGGAAAGCAGAGTGAGGAACTGAAAGTAACCCTATCTTACAAGTAGTTCTGAAAGGAATGATTCTCAAGACAAGCTTCATGAATTGGTCCCGAGTTGAACCCTCAAAGGATGGGCAGGATTTAGATTGATGATGAAGCAAGCATTCCAATAAGGGGACCGACATGGTAATGGGGAAGTAGATGAAATGGATAGTTGTAGAGAAACCGGGGAAGATTTCGTGTGTGTGTGTGTGTGTGTGTGTGTACACACAGATGTGTATATACATACATATATATGTAAAATTAAACAACTTAACAGAGAGGAAATAAATGCCAAATAACTAAGTCATAGGATCATAGATTCAGAGCTTGAAAGTACCTTAGTACCAACCTCACCACCTGCTCTATCCCCAGAGACCCTAAGATTTGGGTAAATTAAGCAGCTTCTCTTCTGAAAATGGCTAGAAATTTCCTAAAGATGTCACTTCTACCTGACAACATAAAGAGGAGTTTTCTATTTCACATATATTCCTGTTAGTGACATAACAGACATCACAGAAATTTTTCTTTCCATTGAAGACCAAAAAGTGAAATAAAATGATTAGATATAAAGAAAGATCAATTGTTGAACTATTAGAATAGGCTATAGCCAAGGAAGTCTATTATTCAATTTGTTCCTTTATTTGTTAAGGTAGTGTACTTTGTCTTGGAACAATTTAAAAAATAAGACATTATTTCTAAGGTCCCATAGAGTTAATTTTCTGTAACAATCACCTTGTTATGATTAAGAATTTTCAATGCTACTCAGCAAACATTTATTAAATGCCTACCAGTCCTTTTCAGTTTCTGTCCCCAGAGTTTAGCAGTGTTTTGCATATAGAAAGCAATTAATGTATTCTGAATCATTCATTCATTTATACCATGTATGAAGCACTTGTGGTATAAAATAATAATAATAATAATGATGATGGTTAACATTTACCTTCAAGAAAGCATGTGGGGTTGGGGGAATATAACATGTATACAAGAAAATATAATACAGGGTATTTTGTAGAAGGAGAGAGCATTGGCAAGTAGAAGGGAGGATCAGGAAAGTTCCTCACTAGAGATAGCATCTGAGTTAAGCTTTGATGGAAGATAAGGCCTGTGACAAGTAGAAATTAGGATAGACTACAGGAAAGGCACTGAGGACAGCTTTCGCAGCCGCTTTGAGGCAGGAGAGAGAATGTTAAGTTAAGGGAACAGCTAGAAGTTATTTGGCTAAAATGCAGAATGCATGAATGGAAATTATGAGGAATAAAGTAGAAAATGTATTAACATAATTTCTTGATAATAAAGTAAGAGATTTGTAATTATTGAGGAAAGATATGGAATCCCTTACTGATGCTAGAGAATCTCAACACTGGAGAGAAAGTAGGAAAGGATAGTGAAGGAATAAATAAAATACTTGTATAGGTAAGTTCATCGGTGGGGAACTTAACAGAGAGTAAAGGGACCAACTCTCTAGAGCTCCATCTCAAAAAAAAAGGAGAAATAAAGAGAAGGACTTTCAACTTTATTCTTAAATATAAGCTCAAATAGTAAGGTGAAGGGCTCAAAGGCTTATATCCTTCTTTTGCATATTTGTTAGTACCTTTTCTTTCAATTAAAAGTTAGTCCTCCTCTTGATAAGATGAAGGTGAACTTTTTTTTTTCACAGTTTTCATATGGGTCAAATCTATTTTTCTAAGTGAATGAAATATTTTTCTTAATAGTAAGATGCAATGGGTTAAATACAAATTTGTGGTTAGAAAATTTCCTAGGATATTAAAAAAAAAAACTTGTTCAGATTGTTATTTTTTCTTTTACACATTTGTTTTCAAAATATAGAGCTTATAATTTAGTCACCAGTTAAATTAGTAATAAACATTAGATTTAACTTAGCATTATATATACCTTGGAATATGCCCTTGTAATGTATCAGTCCACTTGAAGTTTTGAATATATCTCAATTTGCTTTCTTGGGTAGAGTTATCCAATGAATTTATGAAACCTGAAAAAAAAAATTAAAAAATTTTAGTTTTAAAGAAATTCAGAGATATAGCAAAGAAATTAAAATCTTCAGATGGATACCAGTAAGAAACAACCAAAACACACACATACTCTATTCCATAGCTTCAATGACACTCTGCTTATATTTACCTTCTCCACACAAATTCCTGGTTGTTTCCTCACCTTGGCCTTACTCTCTGACCACTTCCACCTCACCAGAAACTTAGGTTCCCACCACTAGGTCCCCTACCTCTAAGGGGTGGGCTTTTGCCTTGTTATACTGGGGTCTAGATTCCCATATCTATTTCTGGCCTTTTCCTCTCCATGCCCCAGTACAGGTACCCTTCCATCATCAGGTCAGCTTCCCAGCATGCATTCATATATTATACTTCCCACTAGAATGTAAGCTCCTTGAGGACAAGTCTGTCTTGCTTGCTTGAATTCGTATCCTCAGTGTTTAGCACAGAACCTGACACATAGTAAGCAACTTAATGAATGCTCATTTTATCTTCATTTAACTTTCTCTGGCAACAACTTAAATCTGAACAGTCAAAGAGTAAGAAATAGATTTTCAAAACAGTGTTTAAATGGCTTCATTTTCCTACTTATCTTACCATTCTTCTGAAATACAAACACAACCTCCATCAGAAGAATAAAAACTTCAGTCTTTAAAAGCCCAATAATATACATTTATTCAACAAAATGGACATAATATTTGCTTTTAACAGAAAAAATTCAACACAAGTTAGTAAAACTTTAAACATCTAACCTTGCAAAAGAGAAAAGTAGGAATCTGTTGCATTCTTCATCATTTCTGGGTTACAGGTCAAATCAGTGAATAGCTCAAGCAGTCGTGCCCTTGATGATCTCAAATCACTTGAAGAATAGGAAAGAGAGTAAAGCTAAGTAAGCTCTATTATGAAGTCTAAGGAAAAGTAGACAATTTGAAGTATTTAAAAATCCATCCATTCAAAAAGAGAGAAAGCTTGTTCTCATATACAAAATCTTACGAATCTTATCTCCCAAGAAATCTGGGTTTTAGCCAACAATAGAAATAAATTAAATTTCTAATTTAATATCCTCAAATATATAAAAGGAAACTCTAACCATTCAAAAAAAGATAAAAAACAGTTCTAATTAAACAAAAAGAGTTTTATTGCTAAGATTTCACATTGACAATGTACTGATTTAATTTTAGATAATATATGTGGCTCCATAGAGTCTTATAGTTCAGGGACATTTTAAAGACTCCTATTTATAACTGACAAATACTCTAATGGATCTGTGACTGCAAATGCCTCCAATGACGATTTCAATTCACTCATGCCTGTCCATTCTATCTGATCTGTCTATGTCTACCTGTAAATCTGCAGCAAGAAGTTCAACTAATATCCTAAAGGGCATCCTTTGCTCCTCCTGACAATACACAAAGACCACTAGAGCTGTCCAGCTATCAACTGCTTATTTCTTGCTTCTACTACATGACTGACCTTACCTTATCTTTCTTTCTAGTTATACGTTCCTCTGATGACATTTTTTATAATGTTTCTCTTGTACATTCACTAATTTGTAATGTGTTTCTGCCTTCTCCTGTCCACCAAACATCTCTTCACTATCATTTGGGTGATGCTTAATTTAATTCTCTGAAACCCATAATATTCCATAGCTTACAACCACAAACCAGTAGAAGAATAAAGGTGTGAAACTTTGTTTCAGAAAGCAACTGACCACTGGGGATGATTTTTGCAGTATTGATTTTCTGAAGATTGAAATACATTTACATAGCACTACCTGCAGGGTAACACTGATTACTTTTAACCCCGAAATTCCTTTCTTTGACTTCTATGATATTCTACCTCTTCAAGCTCATTATTCCTTCTGAGTGTTTTTTTTGAAACCCCTTTCCTTCTTCCATCCCCAATTATGGGTGTTCTCTAAGACTCAGTCATAGGAACATGGATTCGTGACCTCAGAAGTCATCTCGATTCTAGAGGCAATATGGAGCCACTAGAGTTTATCAAGCAGAAGAGTGATATGATCAGATCCATCCTTAAAGAAAATCACCTTGAGGTAGCAGAGAGGAAAAACTGGAGTGGGAAAAAACTTGAGACAGGGAAACCAATGAGGAGACTGTTTCAATAATCTAAGTTAGAGGTGATAAGGGACTAAACTAAGGTGGATGCAGTGTCATTACACAGCTCAACACAGAATCGGAGGATTTTAGAATTTAAATGATCATATTGATTCTGTGTCTTTTAAAAATTGATCCTATTTACAGTTAACTGATTGGTGGTAAGTGGATAGAATACAGGACCTGGAGTCAGGAAGATTCATCTTTCTGAGTCCAAATCTGGCCTCAGACACTTAATATCCTGGGCGAGTCACTTCACCCTGTTTACCTCAGTTTCCTAATCTATAAAATGAACTGAAAAAGGAAATGGCAAACCACCCCAGTATTTCTGCCAAGAAAACCTCAATGGGGTTGTGAAGAATCAGACATAATTGAAAACAACTGAACAACTTCCTAAGTCGTGGTTTTCTGTCTAGAACTAGGTCTCTGATTTCCAATCAAGTACTTTTATACACCACTATGCTGACCTACAAAACAAGATCCTCTTTCTGATTTCCCTATTTCTCTTTATTAAAATCATCATTTTTCTAGTTACTCAGGTGCAAAACTTCAGTTGTTTGACTCCCCAAATCCCCTGATAATTAGTCAAGTCCTTTTTATTTTTCCATTATATTATTTTTTTTTAAGCAATTGGGGTTAAGTAACTTGCTCAAGGTTACACGGCCAGTTATTTCTAGGTGTGGTGCTAAGTATCTGAGCCCGCATTTGATCCCAGGTCATCCCGACTCTGGGGCTGGTGCTCTTACTCACTGTGCTACCTGGCCACCCCCGTAATACTTCTTAGAAGACTTTTTCCATTTTGTTCCTGTTGCCACCTCCCTAATCCCAGTCTTTATCATCTCATAACTAGACTACAACCTCCTAATTAATTAGCACACTGCTCACTCTCTGTCTCCAAATCAATCCTATATTAATATCCTACATACTACTACTAAATCAACCTTCCTAAAATAATGCTTTCATTCAAATATTTTTCTGTTCAAAGGTTCCTTGTTAACTACAAGTCCAACCACATTATTTATACCTTGAAGCTCTCCACTATTTAGCACCAAACTACTTTTCCAAACTGATCCTCAATTATTCCCTTTATGATTCCAACAAAGTTGGTCTACTTAATTAAATGACCCTGCAACACAATGATAGCTGACATTTATATAGCACTTACTCTGTATCCAGGTACTGTGCTAGGCACTTTACAATTATTATCTCATTTGATCTTTACAACAACCCTAGGAGTAGGTGCCATTATTCCCACTTTATAGTTGGGGAAACTGTCAAGATCCCCATGCCAAGCGATTAGGAGACACCCTGTTTTTCAGAGTTAAGGCCCAGCAAGCAAGCTGTGTCCTGAGCTTGGCATAACAATATTTTGTGGCTCACCCTCAAATGGATGATCTCAGCCACAGCAAAATCCCAGAGTTGTTTCATACCAGCACTAAGTGGTCTCTGAGCTTGGACTAGCACCTGCAGTACCCATGTTCCAGTCATGAAGTCCTACTATGAACCAAACTTGTCTCCTTGTTGCTGTTATCCCTCACTGTCAGGGCTACAGATCACTGCATAACCATTGGTGGAAGTATTGAGATTGGCCCACACTAAAGCAGGTCTCCTTGGTATTAGAGGACGCCGTAGCACGTGTCTAGTTTCCCTCTTCCAACTGAATAAAGAAAGCTTTTTGCTTATAACTCTGTTAGCTCTTTGGTATCATTTTATTTGTTAGAATTAACTGTGGTTATGCTAACCTGTGTGAGCTAGTATTTTTAGACTTAACAAAGGTTGCAAAACCTCTGTGACTCTTTGATCATTTGTTCTTAGGGTTGACAAAACTAAGACAGGTTAAATGACTTGCTCAGGGTCACACTGCTACTAAGTACTGGAGGTCACATCTGAATTCAGGTCTTCCTGACTCCAAGTCTGACACTCATAAACTTGCTTTATACCTTTTTAAAACTTGGAATGCCCAATCTCTGCCTCTCTGCCCAGTTTAAACTCTAATTAAAGCTCCTATTTTTTCAGAAAGCCTTCTCAGATTACTTTAACGTTCTGTTCTCAACTCATAATAAATTGTCTCTGGTAAATTCATCACATGGTAATTTGTGACATATTTTGCATTGTTTTCTTCTGTTTAATTTAACTTTGGTAATGTAATTTACCTATTCTGGGAAAGGGTAACTTCTCCTATGTAAACAGGAAAAAAAAGCCAAAAGATCTCAAAGGTATAAAGTTTTTAGAGAGGGAATTTAACTTTTCACATGTTGTCTCTCCAACTAAACTGCAATCACCGAAGGTCATATTACTCTATATTGTCCACGACACTTAGCAGAGTAAAATGAACAAAGCACAGTAGTTCAAGAAATGCTGGATCTGATTCAAACTTACTTGCAAATTTTTGAAGCTGCAGGAGTTGTTGCTACACCATAATAATTAAAGGAGACAGGTGCAGTGGCTTTTAGTGGATTCCGATGAAACCAGTGTGTCATTTTCCCCAGATGTTTTCTAAATATAGATCTATGTAAAAGAAACCCAAACACAAAGGAGGAAAAAAAAGTATGGATTTGAATGTTTATGATGAAATATTTCATAAAATTAACTCTGTAACCATTTTTAGTTTTAAAATGAAAATTTTAAAATATGTATTATTTTGCTTTTCATGTTTACAATACACATTTCTGAAATGCTTTCCTATTAAAAAGACAGTACCGTATTTAAATTAGATCTACACAAAATTTGTTGGAAGTCTGTCCTGTATCAATGTAGTTTGCAAAGTAATATTGAATTTACATGACTCAGTATAGCTGCTGTAGGAAGCAAAAGTAAACAGTTAGATGGAGAATGTTCTTCCAAATAATCTACAACAACAGACCAGATATTACTGTTTTGATTTAAATTTAGATTCCAATAAACCAATAGAAAAGAGCAGTTTCCATAACTTTTTTATGTATCTCATCAGTGGCATATAAATCTCTATATTTTCTCTATGATAAACATTTTCCCTTACAGCAGCAGAAATAAAGATTACCACCATTTTTAAAACACACTGAGTTTTAAAAAAATTCTTCCCAAATCTTACATATACTGTATCTATAACTTCTTCAAAAAAAAAAGGAAAAACCTAAACTCCTAAAAGCACTATTTTAAAAACAGTGACTTGTACATTCTATCATCTGAACAATAAAAGTGTATTTTAAATAAATAAAAATAATATAAATAAAAATAATAAAAAAGATTCCCTGGCAATGAAGAATGTCAAGGGGAACATGACTTCTAACAGCTTTCTTGAAATTAGTCCTGGAAGTAGGGCACAGAAGACATTTTGTCAATAAATCCATGACTCAGAAATGTTCACTTCAGTTGGCCTTACTACAAAATGTTTAAATGTTAAAAGTCAATAATCTTCATTGGCTTTTCTTATTGATATTAAGATGATATTACTATTGACTGGCACACAAGTTATGGCCGAAGTTTAAAAACAACCACAGAACTTATTTATACACTACTTTAAGTTTACAAAATGCTTTCTTCTTAATACTTTGGTAAGGAAGATGGTGTAAATATTATTACAGATGAAGAAAATGAGGCTGAGGAAGTGATTGATTCTATAATGCTATAACTTGCCAAATATCACAGAGCTAAGTTTAAGATAAGGGATTTGATGGGGCGGCCAAGTAGCACAGCGAGTAAGAACACAGGCTCCAGTGTCAAGATGACCTGAGGATCAAATCCGGCCTCAGACACTTAGCACCCACCCAGAAACACCTGGCCGTGTAACGTTGAACAAGTTACTTAAACCGGACTGCTTTGAAAAAAAAAAAAAGATAAGGGATTTGAATCCATAGTTCCTGACTGATTCCATGACCATCACACTTTCTATTATTCTAAAGTGCTATACGAAAATGAATTAGAAATCAAGGATACAAATCTGCATTACTTTTACCTTTTGCATTAATAGCTTAAGATAAAGTTCATAAACCAAACAGTTTCACCTGCACCCTGTCTTTTTTCCTCTAGTAGGACAGAGCCTTGATGCTCCTTTTATCTTTAGTTGGCTATTTATCCTATAGGGTTGTAAACATCTTCTTCTTCTTCTTTTTTTTGCTTTTTAGAGGGGGAAGGAAGGCAATTGGGGTTAAGTGACTTGCCCAAGGTCACACAGCTAGTGAGTGTTAAGTGTCTGAGGCTGGATTTGAACTCTGGTCCTCCTGACTCCAGGGCCAGTGCTCTATTCACTGTGCCACCTAGCCACCCCTAAACATCTTTAACAAGATCATTGATAAAGAGCTCCAAGGGACCTTAAAGGCATCTAGTGAAACCCCACATTTTAAATATAAAGAAAGTGAGGCACAGAGATTGTCTGTAACTTGTCCCAAACCACAAAAATAAGTATCAAGAGGTGGAAGCTAAACCTAGGTCATGACTTGAAATCAGTCATAGTACTACACTGACTTTCCAGATTACTCCATGCCAGAATGACAATATCAGTCTCTGAAAATGAGTATTTAAAAAAAAAACTTAACTTTTTACTTAATTGAATATTAATGAGAGGCAGGCAATCTGTGAACAGATATTCTCTGGGAGGAAAGAAATCTAAGCTGACTTAATATAGGTTGGACCTCGGACACTCCTATTCTTAAAAGAATTTCAAAACATTAGAATGGATTTCTGAGCAGAATCTTCTTCCCCAGAGATAATTTTTTAAAGGATCACTATCCACATGTATAGGATCCTTTAGGTATATTCAACTTCAAACAAAACCAAATTCAATTAATGAAAGTCAAGATTTACAAAGAAGCTAAAAGAGTACAGAGCTCCTTTAAACTGCAAGCTTTCCTAGTGAGTTTAAAATTAAATCTCCAAAATTCACAGGCATCTTTTTACCACTGAATTTACCCAGTAAGTTATACTACTACAGTCTACTACTCAGTGATTATATTTGTCCGGTAGTTTTATGATATGACATTTTGGAAAAGGGTTCTTTATCACCTAATGAGTGAAAAAGTTACCTTCCCAATACCTTTTCCACTCAGTCAACAAGATTCATAGAATACATTACTTAAACTAGAATCTGGTCTATATAAAAAATATGCTTTTTAAATAGTAGAAACTTTAACAAATTTTCACTCCCCAATAAAAAGCAAAAATTGTTCATAACTTAAAAACACTTGAATCATCCCCTTGTGGGAACTTTCAGCTCACTAGACACTAACAATTCACTTCTCATAGAGAAATCTCATCTGCAACTTAATTACGTAAATATTTCATGTTTATCAATACAAACATGCATGCCTTTTGGTGACTAAAGGGACTATGTATACATTGGCTGTAATAAAATTAGTGCTTCTTCCAATTTCAGGTGGAGTCTTTGGAGGGATATGTCCAAAACAGTCTTTTAATTAAGGCAATGGGCTTGGACAACTATTTCAATCTGATTCCCTTCCTCTGAAATCCCATTTTAAGCATTATTCCGAGAAGGGGATCCACTGGCTTCATGCAGAGGGTCCATGACACAAAAAAAGGCCCCTGCTTATACGAAGGACTGATTCCCCGCCTCAGCCTCCCCAGATCTTTCTCCAAGCCTTCGTCTGTCTAAGGAAATTCTCAGGGCGAGCCAGTCTGTGCGGAGTCGTCTTTGTAGTCAACGCATCTGTCCCTGTTTCTGGGATCACGCACAGACCCCGGAGGAGCCTCCCCGACGGGCAAGACTGGGGGTGTACAAAAAGCAGAAATATATCGGGGGAGAAGGCTGAGTGCGCCCCACCAAGTACCAACTCACCTGAGTGCTGGGCCACTTCCGGCTTACTCACCTCTTCCTCCTCCCACACCCTCAATAAGTTTTGACAAGTTGCGCCTGCGCGATAGGGAGTTACATGCTCTTTCCCCACCCCACCTCCCTGCTCCAAACCCCCAACCCAAAGAGCGGGACACAGAGAAAGTAGGGAGGAGCCGTGGAGTCATTCCAATCGAAAGTCGATAGCATCAACTGCGGAAGGCAGGGGAAAGCTACTGCAAGCCGATGTCATCGTTCGCGAACCTTTAGGAGGGCTGTCAAATACCTTTCGAGCTTCAAGCAATTGGCTCCTGTGAGCCCAGTGTGTAAAGTGACTTTTGCTAACGTTGAGAGTGAGGAGTGCAGGCAAAGCGAGGGTGTTTCCTGACTGGAAGCAGGAGAAAAGGAAAGAGTTCCCCTAAGACACCCCATCCTTTTCGCGTGTGATGAGGGGAGGGGGGCTTCAACGATTGGGACGTGGGGGGGGGGCGGGTCCCCAAACGGAAAACTAATAATAGACACGTCACACTCACCAGGCTTCTCAGAGGACCATGAAGCAGTTTTTCCGGGGAAGCAGAGACAATGTCGGTACACTCGAGATTAAATGCGTTAGGTATATGGGAAACCGAAAATCTCAGGGTACTGAGCGAAGGTCACGTGGCCTCCGCAGCCATAACAAACAACCCGGCGGAAACCCGATCTCCCTCGGAGATCGTAGCTACGGTGGCCCGCGCAGCCCCTCTCCCTCACTTTAGGGCTTCGAGAGTCGGGTTGTGGCCCCTCCCTTAGTAAAAGCAAAGGAGGAAGAACTCTTTGGGTTTCTCCTTCGAAGCTCAGGTGCCTCAAACACAATGGCGGCTGCAGGCTCCTCCTGGCCGCTCCGGGGAGGCGGGGCCAACGCAACCTAACACGTGGGGCGGGGCCTATGAGGGGCGGCTCCTCCAGTGCCGCAAAGTTTGGCTGTGGCGGCAAATGGTCTTGGGCGGCTCCTGAGCTGGTGGCAGCGGCTGCTACTGAGGCGGTTCCTCGGGGCCCTTTGGATGCTGCGGCGCAAACCCGGGACCATGGCTCCCTAGAGCTCTCGGGCAGGGGCGGAGTGGGGACTGGAGCGGCCATGTCGGAGGTGACCCGCAGCCTCCTGCAGCGCTGGGGCGCCAGCTTCAGGAGGGGTGCCGACTTCGATTCGTGGGGGCAGCTGGTGGAGGCGATAGACGAGTACCAGATGTGAGTGACTGACCCCGGGAGCTGGGCCCGGCGCGGCCGCCTCCCTCCCTTCTTCCCCCTCCCCCCAGTTTCCCGGTCGCGGCCCCCGGGGTGGGCTGGTGGCGCCTCTGCAGACGCCCAAGCTTGTCCCAGGGGGCCGCCTCGGCCCTTCCTCGGATGGGCCGGGGCCATTCAACAAGTAGGCGCGCCCCGCCCCACCCTGCCTCTCAGGGTGCCTGCCCCCCAGCCCCGGCGGGTCCCCCCTCCCGGCCTTCACCCTCTGTCTGTCTGCCTGCCTCCTTCCTTCCTTCCTCTGCCCCTGCAGGTGGCTGCCCCTGCTAAAGAAAACTTCTCGGCGGCGCATCCCGCTGGACGTTCCCCGCCCACGTCCCGGAGCCTAGATGCCCGCTTCCTGCGGGGCTCAATCCTTGATCTGAAAAAGAAATTGTTTTTAATGTTTAAGGAAAGGAGGTGGTCGCTAGAGCGTCCTGCCAGTAGTTGGGGAGTCTCAGGGGTCCCCCCGCCCCTTCTCTGTAGCCCTTCCCAAAGGAGCGCGTTTTCCCCATGCACCTCGCTGCGGTTTCAGTTTCCGAAACTGTTATTTGCGAGGCATCGAGTTCCACATCCCCACACCCTTTCTCTGTTCCTTTGGGTGGAGTCAGCTCCGGATTCGAGGAGGATTGAAAGCAAAAATGCGAATTCTACCCAGCCTCTGACCAACAGCTAGCTAGCTCCCTCTCTCCTTCCTCCTCCTCTCATTTGTGGATGTTAGAACGTAAGTTTCTTGTGAGTAGTAGGAAATGTTGGGTCCTCCTTCCTATTTGTATCCTCAGCTGTAGCCATCCCAATACTGTGCACGGCGAGGCCAAGTGCTTGTTGACGAAGTAGGTAAGAGAGAGCTGCAGGGTACATGTGAGCACCAGCTTCCTGAACATCCCTGCCCGGTTTATTTCTTTCTGGTCTTCCATAAAAGCTTCAGGGATACTTCAAAAATTATTGACAGCTTCTGTTTGATCTCCATTTCCGAATATATTTCTTGCCTATACCCGACCCCATTGAGCCATCTCTTCGTAACAAATAATTTTTTTTAAAGAAATCCAACAAAACTAACCAACACATCAGCCCAGTCTTATACTATATGCCACATTGCACAGCTCTGCAAAGAAGAGAGAGAAATAGGTTTTCTCAGATAAGGTGGGGCTGCTTGGTCATTGAAATTACACAGCTGTGTCTCTTTTTGTTCTCTTCATTTACATCGTTGGGTATTTTGTTTTCTTGGTTCTACTTCTCCTGTATCCATTTTTGAAAATGATTCTTCAGGGATATCATGCAGTAATACACTAATAGATGATTAAAACCCTTTTAAATTCAGTTGTGATACTTATATTTTAGTACTTTAGTGATTTTCTCAGAATGATCTGTCCTCCTCAGCGTGAGGACCTTATGCACAAGATTTAACTTGGGTTTAATCTAGGAGAACTGTGGCAAGCATAGTTAACAGCCAAGCCATACTTTACTTACTTGAAACCTTTCATCAAGTTGACAGAATTATTATTATTATTAGAATTATAGTACAGCTGTGGAATAGCATTTTGAAGAAAACTGATCACCATGAATCATTATAGTAGGTCTTTCTTTAGTAGTGGAATCAGTATTGTATGGAATTAAAACAGCATGCTATTGTTTGCAAGCTCTTGCTTCATTTCTTTGGTGTTGATTCAGTAAAGAAAGTCCCCTTTTGTTGGTTAGAAGAATGTTAAATAGTATGATGTGTGAATATAATATAATGTGTGAATGAGATATTTTCTCCTGAGTATCTACTGGAGTAGAATGGCATTTGATGAGTGACACTCTAGCGTGGGTAGAGAGATTCTCAGTTTCTTTTGCTGGATCATCTTAAGTGTCTTCTTATGTCTCTCTACATTCTCTATTGGTGGAACTCACAAGCTCCCTTGTATTCTGTTTTCTCTCTGTGAATGATTCCCAGGTGTATTTGTCCAGCCCTAGTCTTTTTCTTGAGCCCCATTCTCCACCACCAAATGCCTATTGGACAATTTAGTCTGGATGTCTTGTAAGCATCTCAAACTCAACATGTCTAAAACAGAATTAATCATCTTTTGCCCCAAACCCACCCTTTTCCCAGTCTTCTCTGTTTTTGTTGAGGATACCATTCTTCTAGTCTCCCAAGTTATCAACCTCAGAGTCCTCCTCAATTCCTCACTTTTCCTCATCCCCTATATCTATTTTCCAGATCTTGTTCATTTACTTTAATTCCACATCCATTCCCTTCTACTCATATGACCCTCATTCAAGTCCTCATTGATTCTTTTGGGGGGGGGGGCTAGGCAATTGGTGTTAAGTGACTTGCCCAAGGTTATATAGCTAGTAAGTATGTCAAGTGAGGCCATATTTGAACTTAGGTCCTCCTGACTCCAAGACCAGTGACCTAGTTGTCCCCTCATTGATTCTTACCTGTACTACTGGAATATCTTCCTACTTGTTCCCCCTGCCTTGAATGCTCACTTCCCCCTTAATCCCCTACAAAGCTGCCATTGAGATTTTCTTAAAGCATAGATTTGACCTAGTTTAGGAAGCTCCTCTGAGTCCTTATTTCCTCTAGGATCATGCAAATTCATTTCAGACTCTTCTGACTTTTAAAACCCTTCATTATTGACTCCTAGGCATAATATACATCACTTTTTAAAAAAATATTAGACAGCACAGTTCTTGACATGTATTAGGTGCTTAATAAATGTTTATTGAATTGTTCCTCAGAGTATTCCAGCTCCTGTCATCCCGGGGCATTTGTCCATTATGCCTGGAATGTACTTCCTCACCCCCACCACTTAGAATCACTGCTTTCCTTAGAAGCTCAGCTCAAGTATCACCTCCCCTACATGAGACCTTTCCTGCTCTCCCTAGCTGCTAGTGTTCCCTTCCACAAAATTACCTTATTATTTGTTTTAATTGGCATAAATATAAATTATAATAGTTTGTAATAGGTTAAAAAGCATTTAAATGCTAGACACTGTGCTAAATGATACGGCTACAGGAAAAAAAAGGCTAAAATGGATCTGGCTCTCAAGTAGTTCCCATTCTAATGAGTGAGACCACATATTAATAACTAGATACACACAGAATAAATGGGAAGTAATCTTAGAAGGGAAGGCACTAAGACCTAGGGGAACCAGGAAAGGCTTCCTGCAGAAGGTGGGATTTGAGCTAACTTTTTACGTGTATAGGTTGTTTCCCCCGAGAGAATGTAAGCTCTTTGAAGACAGGGGCTATTCCTTTTTCATTTTTGTATTCCCAGCATAGTGCCTGGTACATAGTAGAAACTTAACAGATGTCTCTTGAGTGAATGAAATGAAAATAAATCTACAAATGTTTGGTGAACCTTTCTGTAGAAAAGGGAGTAGTAGTACATTATGAATGAAGTGTGTAAATTATAGTATTTCACTCATCCCCAGAGTAATCAGTTTGGCATTTTTTGTATTTCATTTGATTTTGTAGGGATGTGGTCTTTTAGACACTTGGGCTGAGGATTCAGACATACTCCTGTTTTCTGTGTTTAAATATCATCTACCCCAAAATCCAAAGCTACCTTTCATTGGTATTCAGGAGCAAGATGACCTGATCTGGAGCAGAAAGACCTGAGTTTAAATCAGATACTTATTCCTTGTGTGACTTGGGGCTAGCCACGACCTCTCTGGACCTATCTTACTTTTCTATGAAAAAAGAGTTGGATTAAAACAGAAATGAGAGAGAGAGAGTGTGTGAGTGAATGTGTGTGTGTTTGTGTAAGTATGTAACAGACCCCTATTGTAGTCTGGTGAAGCCTATAGCCCCCTTCTCATAGTACTCTTTTTAAATAATTGAAGGAAATGCCAAATTTCAGTTAGAAGTTAGTGAAAATAAAGGTATAATTTTTTTCCCATCCAAGTTCACAGAATCCCTGAAATCTGTACATGGACCTTTTTGGGGTTCATGGACCCCATGTTAAGAATCCCTTGGATTAGGTTTCTAAAGTAAAACAGCTTTCAGCACTCAGATTCACTCAATAACAACTGAGTTTTTTGTCTTAATAAGGATTACACAAACCATGTATCCAGATTAGAGTTTTGAGTATTTCAGCATGTTCCAGAGACGTGTGATGTAAAAAACCTTTTGGTTTCTAATTCTGTCCTATAGAAAGGGAAATTCCTTGGCTTCAGATACCAATACTAGGACTTTAATTGGAATATTCCTTTAAATTAGATAAATTGTGGAGATTTGTTTATTTCAAGTTCAAATAGAAACCTAATGAGACTGAATTAAATTTTTGTGAGCATTCAGACTCCCTACAAAATGAAATCAAGAATTGGGAAAATTATCAAATAGATATTGAGGCAAAAACATTACACTTACATTGCATTTATATTGTATAACTTGTATTCTTATCACTTGAATATATAGACAGAGCCTCATACTACTGGTTGTTAGTTTAATTCAGCCTTCCTTTTTTAATTTGAATTGTTATTGAAATAATCATTGCCCTTTGTATCCACCTCTTCCCACACCCTACCTCCAGCCATCCCATACACTAAAGAATGAAACAAAAATATTTCAACATAATCAACACAGCAATCAAGTTTGAAGTTATGCATGTAATAGTCATCTGCATCTACAAAAGAGAGAAGAAATTTCATTCTTTTATCTCTTTTTCAGGGTCAAGCTTAGTCAGAATTTCACAGTATTTGGTCTTAATATTTTGTTGTTTGCATTTATATTGTAGTCTTTGTGCATATTGTTTTCCTATTTCTGCTTACTTCACTGCATTGATTTACATAAACCTCCCCATTCTCCTATGTATTCTTCAACATTGTTTCTTATGGTACAGTAATATTCCTTCTGTTCACATGCCACAGTTTAGCTCTTCTCCAGTCAATAGAATCTGCCTTCTTTCCAGTTCTTTACTATTACAAAAAGTGCTACTAAAAATATTGTTAAATATGGGACTTCACTTTTTATCATTTATTTCTTTGGAATATTTGCATAGTTGGATGATCTCTGGGTTAAAAGTTAAGAACATTTTAGTCACTTTAGTCTTGGCCTCTTCTTACCCCATTCTTCTAATCCTACAAAGAGGGGGGAATATTCTTTGATGTATCACATGCTTTTGTGTTATATATTTTTTCTTGTGATATTTATGGAATTTAATTTTACTATATTAAAGGGACCAGAGTTTAAGAATACCTCAAAGGACCAGAACCTGTCAAATGATACAGTACATTTTCTTTCTTATTCATAAGTCAGTGAACATTAAGCACTTGTTATTTGCTGAGGCACTGGGGATTCAGAGAAAGGTAAAAGACAAATGGTCCTTACTCTCAAGGAGCTCACAGTCTGATGGGGGAGAAAATATTCGAGCAACTCTCTATGAAAAAGATATACACAGGATAAATTGGAAATAAAAGAAAGGAAGCATTTTAATTAAGGAGGACTAGGAAAAGCCTCCTATAGAAGTTAGGATTTTAGCTAGAACTTGAAGGAAGTCTGGATTTAAAGATGACAAAGGAGAGCATTCCAAGCATGGGGACCAGGGAAAGTACCTGGAGTTGGGAAGTGGGGTGACTTATTTGAGAAATAGCTGGAAGAGCAGTGTTAACTAGAGCATAGCATATGTTATTAAGGAGGAGGGAGGATAAGGTAGGTGTAAAAAGATTAGAAAAGTGGGGAGGGTCACGTTATGAAAGGCTTTGGCACCAAAGAAAGGATTTTTATCCTAGAAGTGATATTGAGTTACAGTTTTGAGATGAGCAGTATCATGGTCAGACCTGCACTTTAGGAAGATCACCTTTTTTTTTTAATTTTTATTTTTTAGAACATCATTTTTTAATGGAGGATGGACTAGAGTCCAGGTGTGAAGTGATGGGGGCCTACTCCAGTGTGTGCCAGTGTCAGAAGAGAGTAGGGGACATATGTGAGAGATGTTGCACGTATAAAATTGACAGGTTTTGGCATCAGTTTGGATATGGGAGGTGAGAGACAGAACTTGAGGGTGACATCTGGGTTATGAGCGTGGGTGACTAAGAGGATGGTGGTACCCTTGACATTAATAAAGAAGTTTGGAAGTGGGGAGGGCTTAGGGGGAAAAATAAAGAGTTCAGGTTTGGACCTGTTGAATTTAAGATGTCTACTGAACATCCCCTTTGAGATGGCTGAAAGGCAGTTTGGAGATTTGAGACTGGGGGTTAGCAGAGAAGTTAGGATAGAATAGGTAGGTTTAAGGTAGATTTAAGGCATAGAGATGGTTATTGAAGCCACGGAAGCTGGTAACATTGTCAAGTGAAATAAAGAAAATAAAGTATGATGAAAAAATTTGCTTAAAAGTAAAATTAGGATATTTTTGTGTCAATAAATGTGCCTTGCCCTTCTGTTATTTATGATTAGTTGGTATTAGATCTAAGACCTATATAGACTGAATATAGTCAATAAAGATTCTCTATGTTTAGTATAATGAGCTTTATGCCTCATTTTGGATCTTTTGTAGGTTAGGAAGATATATAAATCTCATCTTACAACATTCCCAACAAGTAGATCTGAGATATGATGATACCTTTTGGGATGGAATGTTTAGATTGTGAATTGCTTTTCATACTCCAGATCCTTATTAAAAATGTCATTTCAGGATACCCTTCCCATTTATTGACTGTCAAAAAATTTTAGACTAGTGACACATACTTTGTGATACTCCTTGTTAAAAAAGTACCTACATACCTCAATCTTGTGTTTAGCTGATGGTGGTAGCCTATAATTTTCACAGCCAATTGAAGTTGTTTATTTTCCAAGGGAGTTTATGAGTATGTGTTATATTTTCTGTAGTTGAAGCTGGTAGCTCTTGGATGCCTATGTCCAGTATTGACTAGAAATAGAGTAACACCATCAGTTAACTTGTTAAGACTGATAAAGGGTCTGAAAATAGCAGTGACTTTATTGGTAATATCTTCTTTTATTGGCACTTAAATGTGAACTAGTAAAATGTGGTAAGTATTATTTCATCATAGGATTACAGTAGTGTTTGGTGAGAACAGATCTACGTTAAGTTGGTAAATTTGTATCTTGTAAGTATGGTGAAATCCTGAGTGGCAGAGTGGAGAGAGTACTGGACTTGGAGTCAGGAAGACCCAAATTACAGTGCTGTCTCATACACTTACCAGCTATATGACCTTGGGCAAGTCACTGATCCACCCTTTCAACTTCACCTTCCTTTCTGTAAAGTGAGAATAATAGCTCCCACCTCACAGGGTTGTTGTTGGCCCAAGTGAGATAATATGTATAAAGGTCTTTGCGTTTCCATAAAATTCTATATAAATTATAAATAATATTAGTTATTGTTATTATTCCTAATTTGTCAGTTCTTGTTTCTCAAGGTTTGATTTTTGTCACATTATTTCACTTAAAGTATCTTCTGAGTAGAAAAGAAGAAGAGTACTGAAACTTTTTTTTTCTTTTATAGATTAGCAAGACATCTTCAGAAAGAAGCTCAGGCTCAGCACAACAATTCAGAATTCACAGAAGAGCAAAAGGTAGTATTTTAAAACCTTCTAAGTATAAAAAGAACCCATATGAAGTAATGGTATCTAAAAAAATACCAACAAAAGAGTAATATAGACAAGAAATGATTACTTGAATGTTTGATGTACTTTAATGCTTCTACATTCACTCATCTAGGGCTATACTAACTACAAACAATTTAGATGTGATGCATATTTGGTGGAGAACATCTGCACTTTGGAGGCACAAATAAAGGACTTGATGAATCACTTGCTACTATCTTTTCTTTTCACTAGAGATTGACTAAAGTAAAAGTAGTGTGATATGATAGAAAAAGAACACTGGATTGGAGCCTAAAATCTGAATTCCAATTCTGACTCAGACACTTAAGTACCTGTTTTACTTTGGGAAAGTCACTTCATTTCTGAGTCTCAGTTTCCTCATTTGTAAAGTAGAGGAGGATTGTACCATGTGATTTCTGATTCTAGAATCATCTGAACCAAAACATTCTGGGTAATTGTTTTTCACTTTAATACTTAATTTAACTACTTTCCTCTCTTATCTCACATGGTTTCCTACTCAAATTCAGGTTGGATTGGGGAGGATTATTAGTCTTCTGCTCATTCTTCTAAAGCTGAGTGGTAGTGGAAGTGTAGCAAAAGTTCACTGCCCTGGAAATTCCATCTGTCTTCTTAATGTATCAAGACAGGGAGATATTTCATAGATTTTTAGACTCAGGATTAGGGCTGGTAGCAACCTCAGGGATCATTATTCCATTACTCTTCTTGATGCATTTATCCCATCTTAAAACTTCCCCAGCAAGTGCTTGTCTGTTCTCTTATTGAACACATTCAATGACAGGAAATACTGTACAAGGTCATCCCTTCCATATTTGAACATCTCTGATTATTCTTCTTACCTGTAATTCCCACTCTGGGGAAAGATGAGAAAGTACCTTATATTTTATTCCTGTTATTTAAGGATATCTTGCTTTATATTAACCTTGGATTGTGTAAATTAAAAATTCTATTCATAGAATTTTCACACTGTCCCTTGTTAATTAATGTAATAGCAGTGATTCAATCAGTGAACAGTAATGCATCTAGTAACATTGACCTAGTAAGCTTCAGAAAAAGTACACTACAAGTACTTACCATATTTTATTAAAATTCTTATGTGAGCATTTAGTTCATGTTTGAATTTATATTTCTAAATAGGTATAAAAAGCTTATTTCATTAAAAATTATTTTATTTTATCTTTGCTTATTTGACTTCTTATATGTGAAACTTTGGGAAATAATTATTTAGTCCACTAAGATTGAAGACTTCTGAATGAGAGATTAGTTGCATTTTGCAACATGACATAACCATATTTGCCATTTAAAGTGATTTATTGGGGTGGAGCCAAGATGGCAGAGTAGAAGCACAAACTTGATGTGGGCTGCGGCTCCAAACAATTCCAATACCTGTAAAGAAATGACTAAACAAAATTTAAAGCTACAGAACCAACAAAGTGACAGAGAGAAACAAATCTCCCACAGAAGACAGCTGGCAGGCCGACAGGAAAGGTGTATCAGTGCACTGGGAGCCAAGTACAGTGCTGCAGGAGCCAAGTGGTTCCAGCCTCAGGAAGGCCCCCATCAGCAGCAGCCAGAACAGACTTCAGGAGAGTGAATAACCAGCAGCTGTGGTGGCTTGCAGACTTCTCAACCCATAAAGGTCAAAGACAAAGTAAAAGGTCAGTGTGGAATTTGTTGGAATAGGGGGGACCAAAGAGCTGTATCTCATTGCTGTCCCTGAAGCAAGAAGCAGTGGAGGTGCCGCGGCTTTGCCGCAGGGCTGCCTCAGGAGCTCCAGGCCTGCAGATTGTAGGGGGACCAAGTGAACCAATCAGAGGGTAATTGCTCTTGCCTTAACCTGCTTGGATGTGGATCGCAATCTTGGGTGGAGGTCCTGGGATGTGTGACCAGTGAGCCAGAGCTTGTGGGGGCTGTAGAGACAGTGCCCTCCTAATAGCTCCAGTAGCTGCTAAAACCCCAGTGATTTGGGACAAAGCTCTCTCCATTCTGGAAGCAGAGTTCTACCGTGACAAAGAGCTCAAGGGTCAAGTAAGTGGCTGGCAATATGAGCAAGCACAGGAAGCACAAACAGACCATAGAATCCTTTTTTGGGGACAAAAATTATCAAGGTATGGAGCTGGAGAAAGACAATGAAGTCAGAACTCCTGCATCAAAAACCTCCAAGAAAAATATGAACTGATTACAGGCCATGGAGGAGCTCAAAAAGGACTTTGAAAATCAAATAAGAGAAGTAGAAGAAAAATTGGGAAGAGAAATGAGAATGATGCAGGAAAATCATGAAAAGCGAGTCAACAGCCTGCTAAAGGAGACCCAAAAATACAGTGAAGAAAATAACACCTTAAAAAATAGACTAATTCAAATGGCAAAAGAGGCACAAAAAGCCAATGAGGAGAAGAATGCCTTAAAAGGCCAAATTTTCCAGATGGAAAAGGAATTTCAAAAATTCACTGAAGAGAATAACTCCTTTAAAATTAGATTGAGCAATTGGAAGCTAATGACTTTATGAGAAATCAAATCACTATTAAACAGATCCAAACAAATGAAAAAATAGAAGGCAATGTGAAATATCTCATTGGAAAAAACACTGACCTGGTAAATAGATCCAGGAGAGATAATTTAAAAATTATTGGACTACCTGAAAGCCATGATCAAAAAAATAATCTAGACACCATCTTTCAAGAAATTATCAAGCAAAATTGCCCTGATATTCTAGAACCAGAGGGCAAAATAGAAATTGAAAGAATTCACTGATCTCCTCTTGAAAAAGATCCCAAAAAGAAAACTCCTAGGAATATTGTAGCCAAATTCCAGAGTTCCCAGGTCAAGGAGAAAATACTGCAAGCAATGAGGAAGAAACAATTTGAGTAGTGTGGAAACACGATCAGGATAACACAAAACCTAGCAGCTTCTACCTTAAGGGATCACAGGGCTTGAAATATGATATTCCAGAGGTCAGAGGAGCTAGGATTAAAACTAAGAATCACCTACCCAGCAAAACTGAGTATAATGCTTCAGGGGAAAATATGGTCATTCAGAGAAATAGAGGATTTTCAAGCATTCCTGATGAAAAAACCAGAGCTGAACAGAAAATTTGACTTTCAAATATAAGAAGCAAGAAAAGCATGAGAAGATAAACAGGAAAAAGAAATCATAAGGAACTTATTAAAGTTGAACTATTTACATTCCTATATGGAAAAACGATAATTGTAACTCATAAGACTTTTCTCAGTATGAGGATAGTTGAAGGGAATATATATGTATACATACATATATGTATGTATAGGACGGTGTATGTATATATCTATATATATGGGGGGCATATGTACGTTCATGTGTACATAGAGAGGGCACAGGATGAGTTGAATATGAAGGGATGATATCTAAAAAATAAAATCAAGAGATGAGAGAGGAATCTTTTGGGAGAAGGAGATAGGGAGAGACAGAATAGGGTAAATTACCTCATACAAAAGAGGCAAGAGAAAACTTACAGTGGAGGGGAAGAGCAGGAAGGAGAAAGGGAATGAGACAGCCTTACTCTCATTGAATTTGGCTTAAGGAGGGAATAACATACACACTCAATTGGGGTATCTTACCCTACAGGAAAATAGGGGGGCAGAGGATAAGAGGGGAGATGATATAAGGGGGGCAGATTGGGGGAGAGGGTAGTTGGAAGCAAACATTTTTGAAAAGGGATAGGGTCAAAGGAGAAAATAGAATATCTAGGGGATGGGACAGGATGGAGGGAAATACAGTTAGTTTTTCACAATATAGCAATTATGGAAATGATTTGGGTAACTACGCATGTACAGCCTGTTTTGAATTGCTTATCTTCCCAGTTGGGGTGACTGAGGGGGGAAGAAGAGAAAAAAATCTGGAGCTCTAAAGTTTTAAAAACAAATGTTTAAAAAAAAATTTTTTTCCCATGCAACAGGGAAATAAGATATACAGGTGCTGGGGTATAGAAATCCATCTTGCCCTTCTAGAAAGTTAGCAGGGGGTGATGCAGGAAGATATAAGAGAGAACAGATTGGGGAAGGGGTATTCAATAGGCTTGCTATTTTGGGGTCAGGGGTAGGGCAAAGACATGGAGAAAAAACTGTAACTCAAAATTTTGTGGAAATGAATGTTAAAAACTAAAAATAAATTAATTCAAAGGAAAAAAGTGACTTATCATATAATTGATTTGCTCATATGAAAAAAAATTATGTTGTCCCAGTTTTTAACAAAACAAATTTTATCAGTGTAGTAGAGTGAAAAAGAGAACTGAATTTGAGGTCAAAGTAAAAATACCTTGGCGAAATTGTACTTGTTACCTCTGTGGTCAGTTACCTCATTTGTAAATGGGAAAAGAGATTGAATCTACGTCTATATAGAATTCTTACTCTAAATCTATGCACATAGGACCTCTTAGCATCATTTTTGTCTAACATCAGCACAATTGCATAAATGGAAATTTAAAGAAAAATGATGTTATTTTCTTACACAAGAACAAAAATTGCTTGTCTTTTATTTGTCCTTTTAATAAAGCTTTCTACAAAAATTTTGGCTTTCAGTTTTACAGTGGGTAATTACTAGAAATATAAAGTTGGATTTGTACTAATTTGCATAGTTTAAATAATATTGTAGCCTTGCTTTTAGAAAACTTTCAGAAGGTGAAATTGATTAACTGTTCTGTGCATTAAACTGTTGTTCTGTTTTTAAATAACTGGTCCATAGATACACACTAAATCTTTAATGTATATATAGATATATAAATGTCACTAGAGGATAGCCATAACACTTATATCTGCAGGCCAAACTTTTGTCAAGTTTGTGAAATTAACTTCACCAAGTGCTTGTGGGTACATAACAGATGAGATAGACTCTCTACTTAAAATACAATGATTTTTTTTCCTCCTAACTGTCCACTTAGCAGTTGGAATAGCCATATTTTATTGTGTTTTGACTTGACTATTTCATTTTATTTAATCTTTATAAGCTAGAAAGACTAGTCCTTTTTTCTTTTTTTTTGTCAAGTTTTACCAGAATACTAAATACTAATACTAAAATAGTGAGATTTCATAAACCCATAATTTGAAAATTAAGTTTTCTAATTGTTCATAACTTTTCTTTGAAGTTATTCTTCCTAATTTTTTTTGTAAATGGTTTGCTGCAAAGTTGAAAACTTTTTTCAAATGTTTTATTGATGCCTTTTAAAAATACTCATACCAGTTTTATTGAATCCTTTTTTAAAGCATCACTCTCATATACTGTCCTTTATATATAATAAGGAAACATTTAAGTAAAACAAGCCAATACATCGGCAGTATCTGACAATGTGTGCCTTATTCTGTACGCATCATCAACCACCTCCCAAGATGCAGGTACTATGTATTTCACATTTAGTACCCTGCAATTGATTGGTCTCTGCATTGATCAAAGTTCTAATGTCTTTAAGTGTTGTTTTTCTTTATGATGTTGTGGTGATTGTGTAAATTGTACTTTTGATTCTGCTTATTTTGCTGAACGTAATTTTATACAAGTCTTGCCAAGTTTCTTAAAATACTTCCAATTTCTTACTTTTTAACTGTACCATAGTATTACATTACATTCACAGTTTACAGTGTTCACTCATTCTTAATTTGCGAGGCACTCACTTTTATAGTTTTTTTTACTATCACAAAAAGTTCTACAAATATAAGTGTATGTTTTTTATTTATAACACCTTTTTCTCTGTCTTTGATCCTTGAGGCAAACACAGAAGTATTCTTGCTTGGGTCATAGATAGGATATGTATAGTTTAGTGACTTTCTAGTCTAACTGCAAATTGTCACAGCAGTTGAAACAACTAATATCTAACATGTACTATTATTCTAGATTAGTGTATTACTGTATTTGTCTTCCATAGCCCTTGCACTATTTGTCAGTTTTGTTTTTGTCTCTTGTGATCTTTACTAATATGATAAGTGTGAAATGAAACTTCAGAGTTTTTAAATTTACATCTCTGGGGTTTTTATAAGTGGTCTGGAGCATTCTTCATGTGGGTGTTGATAGTTTGTATTTTTTATTTTGAAAACTGCCTATTCATGTCCTTTAACTATTTATCAGTGGAAAATGACTCCTTTTTCTTATGTAGTTGATTCAGTTCCCTATATACCTTACATTTCAGGCTTTTATCAGAGGTATTTCCTGCAAAGTTGTTTTTGTTATTGTTGTGTTTAGTAGCTTCTCTCTCTTTAATCATTGCACTCTGACTTTCTTCCACCTCCTTCAGAACTTAGATTCTGCCCATGGGAAACTGGGTTTTGATTAAGTGAACTTTTACCTTATTTGCTTGGAACCAGGTTACTGTATCACTTCCTGGCCATTGTGAAACCATGTCCTTTCATGGTTTTCATCTCAACTCCCCTTAGGTGTTGTTGCTTTCCATATTGGAATATAAATTCCTTTAGTATAGGGATTATCTTGATTGGGTTTTTTTTTTTTATACCTAGGACGTAGAGTACAATAAAGTACTTAGTGTTTTTTCTTTCCTTCATTCTATTATTACTGCCTCTGTCCCTTGTCCTTTAAGAATTATCACCCTTGGGGGCGGCTAGGTGACGCAGTGAGTAAAGCGCCAGCCCTGGATTCGGGAGTTTGGTTTTGGCCTGAGACACTTAACACCCACACAAAAATATTGGCTGTGTAACCTTGGGCAAGTTACTTAACCCCAATTGCCCTCCAAAAGGCAAAAAAAAAAAAAAAAAAGAATTATCACCCTTTTCATATTTGTGAGCAATACCTCCTTCCATTTACAAGTTTTAAAAAATGATTTAACCTTTTATATTTAGATCATATCCATATTGTGCTGTATTTTGTAAGATGTTTTTCAAAGACTAATTTTTGCCAAACTGCTTTCCCGTAGTGCTTGTTAAAATAGGAAGTCCTTGCCCTAGTAGGTTGTGTTCTCTTGTTTATGGAACAATAGGCTACTACTGTGTTGGATTGCTTTTGGATCTTTCTTATCTAATATGTTCGAAGAATCAAATTCTCTATTTATTTAGCCACTACCAGATATTTTAGTCAGCACTGGTTTATAATGTAGTTTGAATTATAGTAATATTAGATTCCTTTCAAGCCTACATTTTTTCATTATTTCCTTTGTGATTTCTTTCTCTTTTTTTGTTCCTCCAATTGACTTTTATTGTTACTATGTCTAGTTCTAAAAAGTAACCCCTTGTTCTTTTTTTTTTTTTTTGGCCTTTTGGAGGGCAATTGGGGTTAAGTAACTTGCCCAAGGTTACATGGCTTGTTTTTTTGTGTGGGTATTAAGTGTGTGAGGTCAGAACTGAACTCAGGTCCACCTGTCTCCAGGGCCGGCGCTTTACTCACTGCACCACCTAGCCGCTCAACCACTTGTTCTTTTTAATGATATGACATTTCATTATATTGGCGTAGCCCAACCATGAATAATAATAGATCTACTATTAATTTTTTATTTCTATAAAGGGCATTTTGTAGTTGTAATTCATAAAACTCCTGAGTGTTTTAGGAGGTTATTAATAACTAATTTGCATTCTGTACAGGTAAGAGAATTTTTTATGAATAACTTTGAGTAATAGACATTTGAAGAAGTGGGAGCATAGGGAAAAATATTTTTAAATCAACTTTGGAAGTTGTAGTAAACCACTGCCCTGATCTTTTTAAATTTGAAGTACTTTAGTAATTTTAATCTTTTAAGATTAAGTCCTACAATATATGATTTTTACATTATTTACATTATTTTTTACGTTCCCACTAATTTTATTGCAATGCTACTTTGGTATGTGTTTTATGAGGTGTCACCATGACCAGCAAATATAACTAGGCATGAATGTCAGTAGAGGATAGCTTTATCACTTGTATCTGCAGGCCAAACTTTTGCCAAGTTGTGAAATTAACTTCACCAAGTGCTTGTGGGTACATTGTGAGCTAGAAGGACTATTCCTTTTGTCTTTTTTTGTCAAGTTTTACCAGAAGCAGAGACCTAGAATTCCAGTGTTCATCAAGAGACTATAGGGAAGAGCCAATCTTTTTTCATGATCCATTTTTTTAATTAAAAAAAATTAGTACTGAATTCTTGATTTTATTTTACAAGTTCCTCTATAAGTACTGTCATGCATTCATCTGAGCAATAATTTCATTTTTCTTTTATTGGGCGTTTTAACATCAGGTTTTCCAAATGATTACTTTTTATTTTCACCTTACTCTGTGGTAACTTGGCTCACAAATATGTTCTTTTTGACATATATGTTTATGTAATTTACATTATCAGTAATCTTGAAGACATTACTCTGTGAAATTTCCTAAAGTGTTCCTCTTATAGAACAATGAATACAGCAAGAATTAGAATTTGTAGTTCATTGCATATTTGTTTTTAAGGTTTATGAAAGAACAATTTCTG
Source organism: Petaurus breviceps papuanus (assembly GCF_028583685.1). Lineage (NCBI taxonomy): Eukaryota > Metazoa > Chordata > Mammalia > Diprotodontia > Petauridae > Petaurus > Petaurus breviceps. Next base: position 113,778 of record NW_027186375.1, on the reverse strand, counting down.
TGTCAATCAGAAATTTGTACACAGTACTTTAACTTATTCCAGTGGAGGAGCTGTACATGTGAGGAATAGAAGTCATCAAATGTTATACAGGATTTCTGGATTATAAAATGAAGTAGTAAATAAGTAGAACTTGTGAAAATTGAACACCTTTAGTGGTTTTTGTTTTGTTTTGTTTTTTAAGACTAAGGTTTCCCTATATCACCCAAGTTGAAAATGCAACAGTCATTCATGGGCCCAGCTCCAATACTGATTGACATGGAAATTGACTTGCTCTGTTTTTCTGACCAGGGCCAGTTTGTCCCTCCTTAGGCAGCCTGGTGGTCCTCCACTTCCAGGGCTCACCATATTATTGCTAGACTTAGTGTAGTACTCTGTGGATTTTAGCTCAACTGCAGCTCAGAATTCCCAGGCTTAAATAATCCAGCCTCAGCCTTCCAATGTCACCATACCTTGGTAGTTATTACTTTCTATTAGCATACATTTCCTCAAACTTGGTCTGACGTTGAATATTCATTTGTTGGTACATTTATTCATTCTACATTTATTGCTTCCCTGACAATGCCCTACTTTTCACAAGAGTCACTTTGGGAGAGCTAACTCTGTGTTATCCCTTGTCAGAATGGCCCGTGATCCTTAAGTAGAAGGTAGGAATTGTCAGGTTGTTACCAGGGTAGATTAAGGATTGTAGTCTGGAAAGGAATAGCTGGATAACCTAATGACAAACCCATAGAAAATTATACTTTTTTGTCACCTGCTCATGCATATGTCTATTTTGAGATGCCAAAATGGTCTATAACAATATTAGCTGTGAGTAGGTTAATTGGGTAGAAAAATTGAAATGTCCAGGATTTGCCTTGCTTTTGCCTTGCATCTTGCTGAATTTTTTTTTTTTTTTTTGCGTTTTGGAGGGCCGTTGGGGTTAAGTAACTTGCCCAAGGTTACATAGCTAGTTTTTGTGTGTGTGTTAAGTGTCTGAGGCCGGAACCAAACTCAGGTCCTCCTGACTCTGGGGCCGGCGCTTTACTCACTGGGCCACCTAGCCGCCCCTTCTTGCTGAATTCTTAACAACAAAATAGGTATATAAACTAATACCTGGGGAGTATGTGTGTTACATGGACGCAAATTGGAAAATTATTTTGGGAAAGTTTGTTTTTACCTTGATGACATTTTGATCTTTTCTTTGAGTTTTGCCTGTTTTTGTTTTTGTTATTTTTTTTTATCAGCTCCTATGGGCTCATTTATTATCTCTATGCAGATGATTGTCAGACCTGTAGTCCTAAACTCTCTCTTGAACGGCAGTCACAAAGTAAGTCAGTAAGTATTTATTAATCACCTGCTGTGTGCCAGGCACTGTGCTGAGTACTAGGGATACAGAGAAAGGCCAAAGATGCTCTCAAAGAGCTCAGAGTCTAACGGGACGACGACGGACAACGACGGACGACGACTACACGCGGTTGTGTAGAAACAAGCTCAGGCCGGATAAGTCAGAATTCATCGTAAGAGGGAAGGCACTAGCATTAAGGGGAAATACTTCTGATAGCAGGTAAGATTTTAACTAGCACCTGAAGGAAGTCTGGTTCCTCCACATCATTGAAAATTAAAAAGTCCAGAGACAGTGTCATGTTTGAAGAACAGCAAATAAGCCAATGTCACCGGATTGCAGAGTGCCTGGAAGTAAGGTATAAGAAGACTTGGGAAGGTAAGGGGTTAGGCTGTAGAGGGCTTTAAAAGACAGGATTTTCAGTTTGGTTCTGGAGACAAAAAGAAACTACTGAAGTTTATTGAATAAGGGAGTGACATGCTCCAAGCTACACCTTAAGATGATAACTGACCACTGAGTAGAGGGTGGATTGCAGTGATTAAAGACTTGACAAAGAGACCAGTGCAGTAGTTGGGAGGTGATGGAGTCTTGCACCAGGGGGTGGTGGTGCCAGAGAAGAGAAAGTGGCTTATTGAAGAGATGTTCCAAAGGTAGAATCAGGAGGACTTGGCAGCAGGATATGGGGGGAAGTGGGTAGCAGAGGGTGAGAAATTGAGGGATAGAGGATGTGAACCTGGGTGGCAGGAAGGATGGGGTTGTCCTCAACAGTAATAGGGAAATTTTGAAGGAGGTTGCGAATATTTGGAGGGGAAATTAATGGGTTCAGTTTTAGATATGTTGAATTTAAGATGTCTATGGGACATCCAGTTTAAACTGGATTAAACAATAGGCTAGTAGTAACTAGAAGTCCAGGAGAGAGGGTGGGACTGGATAAATATATTTGAGAAATATCTGTATGAGGTGAAAATTGAATCTATGGGATCTGATAAGGTCACCAATTAAAATTGTATAGGAGAAAAGAAAGAGGTCAAGGACCTAGTGTTACGGGGTCTACACACTTAGCAGGCATGTAGTAGATGAAGATAAGTAAAGGAGACAGAAGAGGTCAGGGAAAGTAGGAGGAGAACCAGGAGAGAGTAATGTGACAGGCAATAACCTAGAGATAAGAGAATTTCAAGGAAAAGTGGGTGATCAGCAGTGTCATAGGCTGCAAAAGATCAAGAAGTGTGAAGATTGAGAAAAGGTTATTAGATCTGGCTATGATTGGTAACTTCAGAGAGAAGGGTTTCAGTTGAATAATGAGATTAGAAGCCAGACTTCAGGAAGTTCATAAGAAAATGAAAAGGGAAGTGGAGGCACCAGATTTTAGATGGCTTTCTCAAGTTAGCCACAAAAGGGAGCAAAGATACAGGATGATAGCTAATATGAATTGTTGGATCAAGTGATGATTTTTTTGAGGATGAGAGGAAAATGGATGTATTTGTAGGCATTAAGGAAGCAGCCAGTAGATAGGGAGAGGTTAAAGATTAATGGAGAGGTAGTAATGATAGCTAGGAGGCAGCTTGGTAGCACTGTGGATGGGTTGTTGGGCCTGGAGTCAGGAAGACCTGCGTTCAGATATGGCTTCTGATATTTACTAGTTGTGTGACCTTGGCTAAGTCACTTAACCTCCTTTTGCCTTAATCCACTGAAGAAGGAAATGACAAACCACATGCTATGGTCCATGGGGTTGTGAAGATTTGGACATGACTCAACAGTACAGGGATGATAGAGGGGGTAGGTTGCTGGAGCATATGGGATGAAATGGGACCACTTGTGCACACAGAGGGGTTTGCCTTGGCAAGAGGGGCCACCTCTTCACATGAGAGGAGCAAAGGAGGAGATAGTAGCAGAAAACATCTAAGAACTGTCAGATGAAAATGAGAGGAAAAGGAGTGCTCTGCAAGTGGCTTCATTTTTTCCCATTGAAGTATGAGGCTAGGTTCCCAGCCGGGGGTAGGGTGGGGTGGGGTGGGGAGCCATGAGAGATTTGAGGGAGATGAAAAGATTTGGGAAGGGCACAGAGGTGAGTGTGAAATAAATTGATTAGGGAGTTGCAAAAGTATTGTCTTGCCACAGTGTGGACCCAGCTGAGATTACATAACATAAATTTGTGGTGAATGTAGTCAGCACAGTCTCATGCTTTTCTCCAGCTTTTTTCAGCAGCACACGAGAAGGGTCGAAGACCTTGAATAGTGGGAGTAATCTGAGGTTGAGGTGTAGAAGGGTGAGATCGATGACAGGATAAGGGAGCAAGACACTCGAGAAGAATTGAACTTACTCACCAAAGGGTCTAGATGGGGGATGAGGAGAGTATAACCAGTGCAGGGGTAAATGATCTAGGGAAGAACTGATGGGTGGAGGAGTGGGAACTCATAGAGCAGACAGAACAGTGTTAGGGGTTCTAGGGAACCTATTCTGGATGTCTCAGTATGTCCAAAGCAAAACTTCCTGTCTTTTCCTTCAAACACATCCCTTTCCCAACCTTCCCTTTTATTGTTGCTCTCTCCACAACATGGTCTATTCCTGCCTTTCCGTTCTTCTTATACTTTAATATTTTCTTTATATTTTGTGATGGAACAGTCATGGCCTTCTTGCTGTTCCTTGTACACACACACCATCCCCTAACTCATACCTTTTTTTTTTTTAAAATATATTACATGGTTTGCTTCAGTGTCCTTTGCCCTTTCCCTCCTTCTTCCAGAGAGCCATCTCATATAACAAAAAGATTGTTTAAAGATTAAAAAAAGAAACAAAGCTGACCAATACTTTTTCTTACCTTCTTCTACTCTCCAAATAGCTTATATGACTTTTGACAAACCACTTTTGATTTTGTTATCTGTATGATGAAGGGGCTAATCTAGATAATCTCTAAGGTCCCTTTTTGAGCCCCATATTCTATAAATAATTTAGTGCTATTTGATTTTCCCTTTCAGTTAGGTGAACTACTCATCATCTTACAACTCAGTATTTTTATCATTTTAACACATTTTGAATTTAGTAGCCAAAAAAAGAGCTGCCAAAATTTTCAGTTTGGATTCCCAGGTTTGTCTAGCAGTTTTTCTCGTGTAAGTTTCCTGGGACTTTCTGTCCCATGATACTTAGACAGTTTTTCCTTGTTTTGTATCAGATTTGGTGGTAATGAGCACTCCAGCAATATCTGTCTGCTTATTCTATAATCCATCTGACCAGACTGTCTTTAAGTGACTGGCTGTATTTATGTATAGCAAACTAAAGATTGAGTCAGACTCTGTTACCTTGGTAGCTTTGATTTTAAAAACTTAATTTCCTCCAGAAAGCAACTACAGTATATTTTAGTGACACTAATTGAAAATTTTAATAGGTACCTCCACTTTCTCTCCTTTCACGTCTTTTTTCCTTCTTTTTTTCTTTTTGGAGGGCAGTTGGGGTTAAGTGACTTGCCCAAGGTCACACGGCTAGTATTTGTGTTAAGTGTCTTAGGCTGGATTCTCCTTTCACTTCTTAACCCCTTACAATCTGATTTATGACCTCATAATTCTCCTGAGACTGCTTTCTCCAAAATTACTGCTAATCTCTTGATTACCAAATACAGGGACCTTTCTGAGTCCTCATTCTTCTTGATCTTTCTGCAGCCTTTGACATGATTGAGCACCTGCTTCTCTTTGATACTCTTCTCTCTAGGTTTTTGGGATGCCACTTTCTCATGGTTGTCCTCCTACCTATTAGACTGTTCCTTCTCAGCATCCTTTATGTTGGATTCTCATTAGAGTCACATCCTCTAACCATAAATGTTCCACAGTTCTCTATCCTGAATGTGTTTCTCTTCTCCCTGTATAGTACTTTACTGGGTGATCTTATCAGGTCCCATGAATTTAATTACTATCTCTGCTGATGATTCTCAAATTTATCTATCTAGCCCTAACTTACCTGCTGACCTCCAGTCTCACATCTCTGCCTGCCTCTCACACATCTTGAATTGGACGTTTAATAGACATTTTAAACTCAACATGACCAAAATTGGACTCAGTATCTTTCTTGCTAAACCTCCCTCCCCCACACAATTTCCCTGCTCTTGTGGAGAACAACACCAGCCTCCCACTCCCTTCACTCTCTCACTCAGGCTTGCAAACCTAGGTGTTATCCTTGACTCCTCACTATCTCTAAACCTCTGTCCTTCCCCAATATCCAGTCTCTTGCCAAGACCAGTCAGTTTCACTTTTGCAGCATCTCTCAAACACACCCCCTTTTCTTCTTTGACACTGCCACTGCTCTAGTGCAGGCCCTCATCCCCTCAAACTTGGACTGTTGCAGTAGCTTGTTGGTAGGTCTGCCTGCCTTGAGTGTCTCCTCACTTCAATCTGTTCTTCATTCAGACACTAAAGTGATTTTTAAAGCCCAGGTCCAACCATTTCATCTCCTTAGTGAGCTCTAATGGTTTTCTATCACCTCTAGAACCAAATACAAAATGTTGTTTGTCATTCAAAGCCCTTCATAACCTACCATACTTCTGCCATTCCAGGCTTCTTATACCTTATTCCCCTTCTTAGAATATTCTTCAGTTTGTTCAGACTGGCTTCCTCGTTGTTGAACAAAGAAGAAATTCCATCTCCCAGCTTTAGGCTTTTTCTCTGGCCTGGAATGCTCTCCTTTTCTCTCTCTCTCCTTCCTGGCTTCCTTTAAGTTGGAGCTAAAATCCATCTTCTGTAGGAAGCCTTTCCCCAATGCCTCTTAATTCAATGCTTTTCCTCTCAATTATTTCTTACCTATCCTGTATATCACTTATTGTTTCCTCCTTTAGATTATGAGCTCCTTGAAAGCAGGGGACTGTCTTTTTGCCTCTTTTTGTATTCCCAGCACGTGGCCCACCTACCTGGCACATAGTAGGTCCTTAATAAATGTTCATTGACTGACTGTTTTTTTTTTTCTTTTAAAGCAATCGGGGTTAAGTAACTTGCTCAAGGTTACACAGCCAGTTATTTCTGGGTGTGGTGCTAAGTATCTGAGCCCGGATTCAATCCCAGGTCATCCCAACACTGGGGCTGGTGCTCTTACTTGCAGAGCCACCTGGCCGCCCCTGACTGTTTTCTTACACCAGGTTTTCTTTGGGTTGGTGGCTGGGTGGGGGTGGATAGTTCTTTTTTTTTTTTTTTACCTTATTCTGGAATACTTAAAAAAATTATTTGGTATTTTATTTTCCCCCAGTTGCATGGTTTTTAACAGTTTTTAACATTTGTTTTTAAAACTTTTGAGTTCCAAATTCTCTCCCTTCCTCCCTCTCCACACTCCCCCCCCCCCAATAGAGAAGGCAAGCTATTTGATATAGGTTATACATGTGTAGTCATGCAAAACATTTCCATATTAGTCATGTTGTGAAGGAAAACAGACAAAAAATTTAAGAAAAATAAATAAAGTGAAAAAAGAATGCTTCAATCTGTATTCAGATACCATTAGTTCTTACTCTAGGAATGGATAGCATCTTTCATAATATGTCCTTCAGAGTTGTCTTGGATCCTCGTATTGCTCAGAATAGCCAAGTCGTTCACAGCTGATCATCTTACAATATTGATTTTACTTTGTACACAGTGCGATTCACTTTGCATCAGCTCATATAAGCCTTTCCAGGTGATTCTGAGAGCATTCTGCTCATTATTTCTTACAGCACAATAGTATTCCATCATAATTACATACTACAGTTTGTTCAGCCGTTCCCCAGTTGATGGACATCCCCTCAGTTTCTAATTCTTTGCCCCCAGAAAAGAGCTGCTATAATTATTTTTGTATATATAAGTCCTTTTCCTTTTTGTTGGTTTTTTAAAAATCACTTTTGGGATATACACCTAGTAGTGGTTATTGCTATGTCAAAGGGTATTATGCATAGTTTTATGCCCGTTGGGCGTAGTTCCAAATTGCTCTACAGAATGGTTGAATCAGTTTACACCTCCAAGAGCAGTGCATTAATGTCTCATTTCTCCCACATTCCCTCCAATATTTGTCATTTTAATTTTCTGTCCTATTACTCAATTTAATAGGTATGAGGTAGTACCTCAGAATTGTTTTAATTTGCATTTCCTTAATCAGCAGTGAGAGCATTTATTTTCCCTGTGGCTATAGATAGCTTTGATTACTTCATCTAAAAACTGTTCATAACCTTTGATCATTTATCATTTGGGGGAATGGCTCTTATTTTTATAATTTTGACTCAGTTCTCTATATATTTAAGAAAAGAGATCTTTGTCAGAGAAACTTGCTTCAAAATTTTTTTCAGTTACTATTGTTAACTGTATTTCCCTTCTTCCCATCCCCCCTACCACTTATTCTATTCTCTCCCTCCTTCCACCCTGTCCCTCCTCAAAAGTGTTTTCCTTCTTACTGTTCCCTCCCCTCATCTACCCTGCCTTCTATCACACACACCCCCATGCCTTCTCTTATCTCCTTCTCCTCCAACTTTTCTGTAGGATAAGATAGCTTTTTATACCCATTTGAGTGTGTATGTTGTTCCCTCTTTGAGCCAATTGTGATGAGAGTAAGGTTCACTTCCCCTCCCACTCAGCTCCCCACTCTTCCACTGTAAAAACTTTTTCTTGCCTCTTTTATGTGAGATAATTTACCCCATTCCACCTCTCCCTTTCCTCCAGTATATTCCTCTCTCACCTCTTAATTTTTTTAGATATCATTCCTTCATATTCAATTCACACCTGTGCCCTCTACATATGTATTCCTTCTGACTGCCCTGATAATGAGAAAGTTCTTAAGAGTTAAAAGTATCATCCCATATAGGAATGTAAACAGTTTAACCTTAATAAGTTCTTTATGATTTCCCTTTCTGTTTACCTTTTTATGCTTCTCTTGAGTCTTATATTTGAAAGTCAGATGTTCTATTTAGCTCTGGGCTTTTCATCAAGAATGCTTGAACGTTCTTGATTTCATTTAATATCCATTTTTCCCCCTGAAGGATTATACTCAATTTGGGTTGTTGGTTGTAATCCTGGCTCCTCTACCCTCCAGAATATCATATTCCAAACCCCTCTAATTCTTTAATGTAAAAACTGCTGAATCTTGTGTTATCCCAACTGTGGCTCCACGATACTTGAATTGTTTCTTTCTGACTGCTTGCAATATTTTCTCCTTGATCTAGGAGCTCTGGAATTTGGCTGTAATATTCCTGGGAATTTTCCTTTTGGGATCTCTTTCAGGAGGTAATCAGTGGGTTCATACAATTTCTATTTTACTCTTTGGTTCTAGAATATCAGGGCAGTTTTCCTTGGTAATTTCTTGAAAGCTGATGTCTGGGTCCTTTTTTTGATCATGGATTTCAGGTAGTCCAGTAATTTTAAAATGATCTCTCCTGGATCTGTTTTTCATATCAGTTGCTTTTCAATTGAGATATTTCACATTTTCTTATATTTTTTCATCCTTTTGATTTTGTTTTATTATTTCTTGATTTCTCATAAAGACATTAGTTTCCATTTGCTCTATTCTAATATTTAAGAAATTATTTTCTTCAGTGAGCTTTTGGACCACCTTTTCCATTTGGCCAGTTCTGCTTTTTCAGGCATTCTTCTCCTCGTTGGTTATTTGGATCTCTTTTACCATTTTTTGACCTAGTCTGTTTTTTAAGGTGTTATCTTCTTTGGGATTTTGTGTGTGTGTCTCCTTTATCAAGTTGTTTACTCATTTTTCTTGATTTTCCTGCATCACTCTCATTTCTTGTCCCAGTTTTCCTTCTATTTCTCTTAATTGACTTTCAGAAACCCTTTTGACCTTTTCTATGGTCTGAGACCAATTCATATTTTTCTCGGAGGCTTTGAATGTAGGTTTGACTTTGCTATCTTCTTCTGAGTGTATATATTGATCTTCTTGTCCCCATAGTAACTTTATGGTCAGAATATTTTTTCTGTTTGTAAAGTAGAGCTCTCTTTCCAGGGTAGAGGGCGCTCTGGCCCAAGCTTGCTTCATGGGTTTTATGTGGCTTTTTTCAGAGATGCTTCTAGTGACCTGTAAGTTTTCAGTTTTTCCAAGGTGGTATGGTCTAAGGAGAGGTATGTTTACTGCACCCCTGGACTATGCTCTGCTCTGTGAGTGACCACAAGCACAGAATTGCGATGAAGTTTCCTACTCCACTGTGTCCAGAAGCTGTGGTGTGCTGATGCTTCTCACCACCCTGGGACTTCCACCCAGTATTGCAACCCAGATCTGAGTATGGGCAAAGCAATAGAGACCTGCCTCAGTGCTGGCAAAGAAAAACCCTGTAATCCCCTTCTGACAAGTTCGACCCTTTTTGTGGGTTTTGCTGCTTCAGGAATTGTTTTATGACATTATTTGAAGAGGTTTGGGGAAGAACTCAGGCAAGTTGCTGCCTTTCTTCATCATCTTGGCTCCATAGTAGCACTCCCCCCCACCATAATACTTGTTTAAATTATCTGTTTCCTTAGTCATGGTATAAATAAAAATTTCAATCTCTAAAATGAGAACATTTTTTAGTCATACAACTTCAGCATGATTTAGAAAATCTGAATGACCTGCTAATAACGTAAATCTTTTTGAAGTTGAGTTCTGTTCACTTCCTTTTTGGTATTAATTTGCTTTAGTTAAATCATTACTCTTTCTGTGGCACAATTAAGTTAATTTATATCTTTTTTCCAGACCACTTATTTATGTGGAAAGTAGACACATTACTGTAACAAGCAGAGCTTATTATCTCAAACAGAAATAATTAAATACCAAGTATTCTGAATATTGGAGTAAATTGGTGTTGTTGCAACTGAAAATGATAGTTTAGCTACATTATCTTTATACTGAGGCTGGGTGTGGTCCCTTAAAATAATTATGAATAATGGCTGTTGGTATTTTGCCATAATGCAGTAGATTCTGCATAAAAATAGATTTATGCCTTTTAACTTGCAGAGATTTTGTAGTTTAAAGCAGTTTCCATCTGTCAGTTATATTCTTTGACAGGGAAAAAGAGTTGAGTTAAATTAATTTCAGAAAAGAAAGAAGGAGCTAGGTAATGTTTGTAAAAGACTTAAAATCCTCAAAGATGAGCTATCCAAGTAATTAAGTTGTATCCAAATTTTATGAAAATGAAAGGCCTACCAGGTGAAGCTGTGTGGCTGTATTATCTTTAAATTGTATCAACCTAAGCTAGGGTACCTGCCTGCTATAACAAAAGAATGCAGGGATACTCCCTTCCTTAAGAGAAATGTGTTGCTGGTTTCCTAGCAAAATTTATCCCTTTTGTTGTTAGAGCATTTGAATGCAGCATAAATATTCTGAGTAAAGGCATAAGTATTAAACCTGTGATTTGCTTAGAGCAGAGGTGTCAGACTTGCATCCTGAGAGCAAGTGATCAGCAAAGCCTCAGACCCAGTACCAGGTTAAAAATAATTGGGAAACATTTAACAAAATAAATTAAAATGTAATATAACATAGAAAATATTAAATTGTGATTTTCTAAGTCAAGATGTTGCCTGCAGAATCCATTTCTATTTGAATATTATACCATTGGTTTAGATCACTAAGTTAGATCACTTGTCCAGAGTTCGCATAAACAGGTGTCAGAGGAGTAACTTGAACCCAGGTCTTACTGACTTCAAGGAGGGCTTCTTTCTATTCGGTGGCTGCAGGCATTAAAAAAAATAATTTAAAACTTTATATTCTTTTTTTTTTTGAGAAGAATTGGGGTTAAGTGACTTGCCCAAGGTCACATGGCTAGTTTTTTTGTGTGTAAGTGTTTGAGGACAGATTTGAACTCAGGTCTTCCTGACTCCAGGGCCAGTGCTCTATTCACTGTGCCACCTAGCCTCCCCTAAAAACTTTATATTCTTATTCCAGACCTTTAACAATGTATTGATTGATTCATTGGATAGAGTACTGTTTATTTCTTAATGGCAAGATAACCTTATGATTTCAGAATGTGCCAACAGTACCAATAAGATTCCCCAATTCTTAGTCCTGATTAATGCATTTATCATTTGGATAAAGGTTGAAAATATTAGTGACTCTGTAGGTTGTGATCTGCCTATGATAGCCTACTCTGTATTTGACTCTGGGCAGTTCATTTGACCTCTTATCTGCCTCAACTTTTTGATCTTTAAAATGGAGATAATAATAGCACCTATCTCCTAGAGTTACTATGATATGTATTTCCTTTTTTTAAATTAAATTTATTTATTTTTCGTTTTCAACATTCACTTTTATGAGATTTTGAATTCTGAATGTTTTCTCCTTCCCTCCCCAAGACAACATGCAATCTGATATAGACTATACGTGTATGATCATATTAAACATATTTCCATATTAGCCATGTTGTAAAAAAAAAAATCAGAACAAAAAAGAAAAGAACCACAAGAAAGGAGAAAATAGTCTGCTTCAATCTGCATTCAAACTCCATAGTTCTTTTTCTGGATGTGGATAGCATTTTCCATTGTGAGTCTTTTGGAGTGTTCTTAGATCATTGCATTGCTAAGAAGAGCTAAGTCAGGGCAGCTGGATGATGCAGTAAATAGAGCACCAGTCTTGGAGTCAGGAGGACCTGAGTTCAAATCCGACCTCAGACACTTTAACACGTACTAGCTGTATGACCTTGGGCAAGTCACTTAATCCCAATTGCCCTGCCCTCCCCCCTCCAAAAAGAGAAAAAAAAGAACTAAGTCTATCAAAATTGGTCATCGCACAGTGTTGCTGTTACTGTGTACAGTGTTCTCCTGGTTCTCACTTTACTCAACATCAGTTCATGTAAGTCTTTCCAGGTTTTTCTGAAATCCTCCTGCTCATCATTTCTTATGGAACAAAAGTATTCCATTATATTCATATACCACAACTTGTTCAGCCATTCCCCAACTAACTGATGGACATCCCCGCAATTTCCAGTTCTTTGCCACCACAAAAAGAGCTGATACAAATATTTTATATGTGTGGGTCCTTTTCCCTTTCTTATGCTCTCTTTGATATTCAAACCCAGTAATGGTATTACTGCATCAAAGAATATGCAGTTTTAATTAAATATATTTCTATAAACTTTTCTAAGTACTTTTTAAAATTTTAAAGATGAAAATTTATTGTTCGTAAGGTTTTGTTAGTCTCTCTCTCCCTTTTCCCTCCCCGCCATCCCTGGTCCCCAGAATTTGTATAATTTTAAGCTTTTTATATAGAATTCTGTTCTACAAATATTAATAATGATGGTGATGGTAATCTGCATTTAATGGTATTTTGAAGTTAGGAAAGCATTTTCAGTACATTTTCTCATTTGAATCTTGGAATGATTCTATGAAATAGGTAACATAGGTATCATCCTCATTTTAAAACTGATGAAACTGAGGCTCTAAAGTTAAGTGACTTGGCATGCTTTCATGTTTAGTAAAGATCCGGGGCTGAGTGAGTGCCAGCTATGAGTAGAGGACCCTCCTAAATACTGGAATTAAATACATGATAGGTTCCCTAGGGAAGCTTATGTTCCAAGATGGGAATATGATACAGACCTAGAAAATTATAAGACCACATAATGTTTGATAATGTACATAGGAATTATAGAGCTATATTAGTTCCGAGGGGAAAGGAAGATCATTACAAACTAAGGAGGAAAAGGTGAAGGGCAGGTTTTCCTGGAGGTGGTAAGCATTTGAACTGAGTATTTTTTGAGGAATCTATAAAACGCCAGTACGTGGGAATGGGAGCAATAGTGTAAACATAGAGAAAAAGCAAGAGTAAATTTTTCTGTGTTTGTGTGTGTGTGTGTGTGTGTGTGTGTGTGTGTAAGGAAATATTTGTATTTGTTGATGTTTTCAAGTTCATGATAATAAAAAGGAAATTTTAATGAATTGCCAACCAAAAACCAAAAAATTAGCTTTTGTTTCAGATAGAAGTTGAGGGGGGATGGGGAGGGTGTTGTTAAAGAAGCTTTGCCATTTCCTAAAAGCAATTCAGTCTTCTCTCCTAGGTTGGTTGGTGGAACAGTCTTAGGTATAGTTTGATCTGAGGAACAAGGAGGATAACATTTCCCTACACCAAAAATATCTCCTCCACCTTGTTCTATATTGCCTAAAATTTAACAGTAGGAAAAATTTAACCATATAAATTTCAATAATGAGATGAGAAAAGTCTTAGCAAAAACTTGATTGATTTTCCAGATGGTTTGGAGAGATGTGGCAGGCAAGACAGTACCAGTTTAGAAAATAAATTTGTTTATAAAAACTTGAGAAGGATGGTAGACGTTTAGGAGCGATATTATCTTTTAAAACAGGAAAAAGCAAATGTAAGGTAAAACAAACATAAAATTTGATGATAAACTTGGCTGATGACAGTTATCCAAATGGTGTTTAAGGATGAAGTGGGAAAAAAACATCTAGAAGATGAAGAAATATATAAAGATTTCTCTAATAGATTATACCGTTAAGCAAAGTGGAACCTCCCATTGGGACTCTAATATCAATTCCAGTTGTGCTCATGGAGGAAATAAAAATGGCACTAAAGGAAACAAAGATGGGAAAAGCAACTGGACTAGACCAGCTGTATACAGAAGAGATTCAACTAAAAGTCAAAATTTTGAGAATGATGAATTAATTTACAAGGTATTCCAAGGAAGGGAAGGTTACCAAAGACATGGAAAAAAAATATTAATCCCCTCTCTCCCCCTCAAAAATGTGTCCAGGAAATTATCAGCAACTACTAATCTACATTCCTGCTCTCCCATCTATATAAAAGTTTTATGAGAAAAATACATACAGTTATCCCCTTCCACTTCATGACTTTCCCTATCATGGTTTCGATATATCGCAGGTCAGTGTAAGAAACTAAGTGAGAATTTTTTTAGGAGTTTTGCAGAAGCTGCAGATAGCACATGGTGACCAGCAGATGACAGAAAAAGTTGAGAAACTCAGATATGCATAAAATATATGTATAATATTATATGTTATCAACATATTTTATCTTTCATTACCATAATAATTCAGACTTCTTCCCTGGTACAAAGGGAGAGCCAGAAATTTTTACATGGGTTTTCTAGATCATAGGGCACTGTGCTTCTAACCCTCAAGATATGGAAAGTACAACTGTAATTATCAAAGAGCTAGCTCCTTGATATGAATTGGAAATAAGAAAGGGTTTTTTCTTTTGTTTTTACAGGAAATAACCAATTTCTTAACACCACACAACTGACTGAAGGATATAGAAATAATACAGAGTCTCACTGTTTGTTGACCATTAAAAAAAACTTTTGCTTTTTTTAAACCTACTTTACAGGGGGTGATGAGGGACTCTCAAGTAGAGTGTATGACTATATGAATGCAAAGAGGGGTGTAAGAAATGGCCAGTGAAGAAGAAGGAAAATTCTGAGATCATCTCCAGATAGATATGTGTCCAGCATATAGTTAGAAATGAGTGACTTCTGTTCAGGGGAGAGATTGGGGCTGAACACAGTATTTAGTAGAATGAAGGACCACCCAGATCAGTGTGGTTGAGGACTATGAAAAATACCTTGGTTGTCATTAGTCATGAGAGTGCTGCTTTAGGGGTTGAGCACTGAAAACCCTAGTCCTGAGGTATGGGGCAGGGAGAAGGAAGAACTTGGAATGAGGGGGAGACCGAAGGCAAGGAAATATAAAATCCCTTATCTTTCAGTTTTCATCCTTGTATCTAAGTGGTGGTAGTTAAAATGGTATTAGGGAGAACTTTGGTTATTGATGCTGCTTATAGATATTTCAATAGATCCATGTGGTTTGTTCCAGTTGTGTGAAAAACAAAACCCTATCAGAGTGAGAAGATGAACTAAAAATTTGGTTTGGCTGTGAAAAGAATGCAAATTAGTCACATAGGTAAATTTCTTACTATTATTCTGCAACACTACATGTCAGAATAAGGTTGCAGATTTTATCTGTAAATGCTATAAACATAGATTCAGTTTTCATGGTTTATTTGTGGCATGAATAACAATGAAAAAAATCAGAGAACATGATTGAGGAGCTATGTCTTAATAGTAGCTTTTTATTCATTTGAGTGCAACTTTTTTGGGAGATTAGGAAGAAATTAATCTTATGATTTTGGAGGAATTTCATTTATCTTGTAAATGCAAATTAGATTTTACATATTGAACATTCAGCAGTTGTCCTGTAGTATAAGCAGTACCCTACCTAAAAATAATTAGTTGATTCTGAGAAAATAATGATAGTTTTTAAATGACATTACCAGGAACAGTTCCACAGGAAAAATATTACAAATGCTCCATTGTTTCAGCAAGATTTGTTTTAATGTATTAACAGTAACTCTGGCTAGAGCAACATCTGTGGGTGTATACCAGTGTTATTAATATTCATGTCTCTTTCTTACAGAAGACCATTGGTAAAATTGCAACATGCTTGGAATTACGAAGTGCAGCTTTACAGGTAAAAATAAATTTCTTCCTTCTTTCAATAAAATCAGTAGTTGTCATTCTACTAAATGTTTGTCATACATGCTAAAAATACTATACTTTCAGAGAAATTTTTATAACAGGAATTCTTCTATTAGGTTAGCAAGAAGATTTAATGTTTCTAAAACAAGAGAAAGTAGAAGATTTTTTTTTCTCTTACTTCCCTTATCTTTAAGTGCTTCCAGGAAAACAGAGGTGACAGTGACTCAGTTTGGCTCTTAGTAACAAGAAATTGATTGCTTTTAGCTTATATGTGAGTAGTTCCTATTAGAAACACAAAATGCCTTTTCTCATTGATTGGAATACAGAGATTAAAAAATTAGGTTTGTAACAAATGTATAATATGCCTATTTTTTATTTAGTCCACACAGTCTCAAGATGAATTTAAACTGGAGGACCTGAAAAAACTAGAACCAAGTAAGTTGGATTATATGGTTTTGTTACAGCTACTTTAAACATTATTTCCAATAATAAGATTAAAAAAATAAGTTTAAATGGCATGAACTATAATTTTATATTCTATGAAAATAAAATTTTCCTTGAGCTTTGCTACTCTTGTAAATAATATACTGCATTGTTTATTGCAGTTATCCCTTTAAATTTCACCTTCACTGCACCTTTCTATCTTGGTTCACAAGGTATTGGAAGTGGGGGAAGATACCAGATATAGAAGAAAATATTAGTTCTCCCTACCTCTCCCACCACACACACGTGCAAAAAAAAAAACGTGTCCAAGAAATTATCAGCAACTACTGATCTACATGCCTACTCTCCCATCTATATAAAAGCTTTATGAGAAAAATACATACTCATCAAAGAGGTCTTTGATGAGAATTAGAAATAAGAAAGTAAAATAGAGTATTCAGAGGTATGCTGTTTTATTTTCTGATACAACATCTATATAAATTTAAATCATTTTGATAATGATGTAGCTATTTTAGGAAATACTTGTAGAGTCATCTGGAAAATATATCATTCTATGTGGAAATGTGTATCAGTGACACTTAAAATAACATTTTAGTGATGACTCTTTAAAAAAAAAATCACTGTCACTTACCACTGATTCCCCTTCCCCAGAGCCTTTCCTTCCAGCAAAATAGTAGTCACATAAAACAGATTAAAACATTGACTATGTTGAAAATGTGTCTCATACTACACCTCTAGTCTGCCACCTCCCTCATGTCTAGAAACAGGAAGATATTTCACCATTGGTCATCTGAAGTCTTTCAGTGTTGTTTATGTTATTATGGTTTGATGATGATTTTTAGGAAATGTAAAATGTTTACTGTCTAACTCCTACCTTATTTTCTGAAACTTGTTCTCTGGAAGAAAAGATCTGCGTCAGAAATTTTTATCATTAAGGTTGTTGCCAAATAATCTTGTTGGTTGAAACAAATATTTTATTAGGTTAAATGTTTTCCAACATAAGCACAACCAGAAGAATTAAATATAAGACTAAAAATAAGTCAAAACTTTTTTGTATTTTTATTAAGGCAAAATATCTTATCTTGAAAATTTTTATGCATAAATAGCCACAATTCCTTCCCTTTATCCACCCGTTAAGTCAAAATTATAATTGTCTATAGGAACCCAGTTTTAAAGCTTCAAGAATCATAGGTTTAAAGCTAGAAGAGACCTTAGAAGTCACATAATACTACTGTACACAAAAGGAAATTAGGGCCCAGAAAGGTTCACTAACTTGCCCAAGGTCACATACACAGGCAGCAAATAACAGAGATGATATTCAAACATAGGCTCTCTGACTCCAAAACAAATACCTTTTTCTCCATCTCACTCTGCCTCTCTGTATATGACCCAGAGGTCATCAATTCCAAATTTTAGAACTAAAGAAAATGAGACCCTAAAGGATTAAGTGATTTTTGAGGATCCTAATTAGAACCCAGATTTCCTAGTCTTTCCATCATACCACAGTGAGTTTTATGTTTCACTGCCTTACCTTATAAGAACTAAGGATATGCTATTTTGGCTTTTGCAGACTAGTTTCTGATTCACAGCATAACTACAATGGGCAAGAGTATATTCTGGCAGTAGCAATAGGATTTGAATTACAGATTAAATATGTTTATCAAGTAAAAAGAGGAGATCTTTGATTTGGCATTGGGGAATATCTGCTGATGTAGGTCGGTGTCAAAGTGATAGAGACATGTAGCAGATTTGCTATAATTTTGGTGTTTTTTCTAGGGTTTTTATTTTTTTCATAGCATTTTCCTTCTGAGGATGACAAATGTAAAAATAAAATATTTTAGTTTTTGATTACTTTATATAATTAATATCCTGAGTTTTGTTTTAATCAACATGGTTTTAATATTTTAAAATAGCAAATATAATCCTAGATCTCTTGAGCTTATTAATGTCTATCACATAAACCTAAGCTTCTCAGTTATTTTGATTCTTAATTTTCCATGTTAACATATGTCTGAAATTAAAATGGAATGTTTTCTTAAAGCTTTAAAAATAATTTTAAAATCAGTTAGGGTACAATGAAAGGAAGGGTAGGGGCAAAGTGTTAACTACTTGGAGAAAAAGTGTAGTATTATAGTATAAGCAAAAAATATTTTTGTCAGCCCCATAAATACTGGAATTTTATTTCAGTGGAAAGCCATATCTAATTATGTCTGCAAATAATAATTTCTGTCATTTACATACTATTGTAATGGATTTACATACCATTTTAAGGTTTGCAAAGTACTTTTATGTAATACCTCTGTTACCTTCACAGCAACCAGTGAAGTCATTGCTACTTTAACTCTATTTTTGCAAATGAGGAAACTGAGACTGATGGAAGTTAAGTGACTTCTCCAGGGTTACATAGATAGTAGGTATCTGAGGCAGAATTTGAATTCGGCTCTTCCTGACTCCAGTTAACCCTAACCCTGTGCCACCTAGTCTTCTTGCAATACATTAGGATTAGGATATGTGATATCAATGTGTCATATTATTGTTTTCAAGACAGGAAAATTGGAACATCCACAACAGAAACTATTATAGTTTTCTCTGCTATTTATTGACCAGTTACTATTTGTGTTCCTTTTTTAAAAAGTCTAACATTCACCTGTAGAGAGATTATTAATCTTTGATGCATTATTTTAATTCTCTTTATATTCTATGATGTACTAAATTAGTTAACTTTCACCATAGGGAAGCATAGGTTTTACATACTAACTATATTATAATCATTTTAATAGGACTGTCTTTTTTTTCCTTATTGTTTTAAAATAAAGTTTTTCTTGTTTTGCTAGTATATGATTATACTTTTCCTCTTTCTGGGTTCTTTTTTTTTTCCTTTTAGATTCCCCACAAAACTTTCCCATTATGATCACTAGAGCTCAGTCTTTGGACAAATATTTTTTCCTTTTTATCATTTCAAACATACTAAATGTATAGATCTTTACTCTAATACTTCTGCATATTCCATTGTTACATTAGTAGGTATCAGGCTTGTAATCTCTTTTTGTGGGAGGAGAGGACTGTTATGTAGCTTGAGTGACTTCAGATTATCATGCTTTTGAATTTCATATAATGATTTTGAATTTGATTTCTGCATCTACCTGGTTCTTAATTGACTTTTTTGTTTTTGCTTTTTGGAGGGGGGAGGGCAGGGCAGTCGGGGTTAAGGGACTTGCCCAAGGCCACACGGCTAATAAGTGTTAAGTGTTTGAGGCCAGATTTTAACTCAGGTCTTCCTGACTCCAGGGCTGTGCTCTATTGACTGTGCCACTTAGCTGCCCCCCTTAGATTGTCTTTTTAAAAGGTATATAAAGTTGTACTCTATGGTCCTTCTGCACATAATAGAATATGGTTTGGGATTTGTTAAAGTTAGCTGGTAGATTTTAGTTAAGATTTTAATTATTTTATCAGTCTCAGATTTCTCAGCTAATTAATATTTACAGGTTACAGTAATTTTTTCAGAACAAAGAGCACAGTAGTCAACCAGTTAGGCACCTAGATAGCCTAAGAATTTAGAAATGGAAAGTTAATGAGTAATATTAACTTCAACTCTTTTAGATATAGATTCCTTTTTTAAAAGATATATTGTCTTACCAAAAATTTCTTGTTCCTCAATACTTCAAGCATCTGGGATATGAAAGCACTAATAATATAATTTTCTTGTATTATTCCTCAATGATTTACTTGTTATCTAATATACCTCCCTTATTATAATTGTAACATTTTAAATGTTGGAAAAGACTTCAGAAGTTATCTAGTCCAACTCCTACCTATTTCCTATTTTTTTAAAAAATCAGTCTTTAGGGGATTTTTACCCATAGCCACTAGAAAAGTTGGGGAGCCCATTTTGCTTTGTCTTAAAACTAAATAAATCAACTGTATAGTCCTTTCCAACAAAACAAGCCATGTTATTTATATTTGTGTATTTGTCTGTCTTTTTTTAGGATATAAGCTTCAAGAGATCAGGGTATATGTTCTGTGATAGCATGCTGTGAGTGCTTAATTTTTTATTAGTAGAATAAATTTAGATGCTTTCTCTGCCTGCTTTTCTGAGGTCTGAAGTCTGCCAGATAAATTAAAAGGACCAAATAATAGTCACCAAAATAATACTATACTTCTTGTTTCTCCTAATGCCATCTATGTTATAGTAATCCTCTATGGTTCTCCCAGTGCCTAAAGTATCCTGAAACAACATTAGTAACTACTGTAACTTTCTCAAGCTGTCAGGATAAGTGGAAAGAAATACACACCATAGGCAGACTCCCTTTTTAATTAACTTGAAGGGGTGTCAGTATTCCTGCTTTTAAAATGGAAATATATTACTAAAGTATACTAAACAGTTAAATGAGGGTTCTTGAGATTTTATTTTTGTAAAACCGAATCTTGTGTAATTTATAGTTAACATTGATTATGGAAAGCCATTTTGAAAAAATGAGATACTTTGCCTATTCCAAAGTAATGATACCTGAGAAAGTAGATAGGATCATATGTCTACCAGGGTTGGGGAACTTTTGGCCTCAAGATCACATGTGGCCCTTTAGGTCCTGAAGTACGGCCCCTTGACTGAATCCAAACATCACAGAACAAATCCCCTTAATAAAAGGATTTGTTCTGTAAAACTTGGATTTCTTCAAAAGGCCAAACCCAATGACCTAGAAGGTCACATGTGGCTTCAAGGCCACAGGTTCCCCACCCCTGGCTAAAACCTGAGGAGACCTTAAAGGCCACTTAGTCCACTCCTCTCATTTTATAGAGAAGGAAATAGAGGCCCAAGAAAGATAAGTGACTTGTCCAAGAGGACGCAAGTAGTAACCATCAGAGGAGGAAGTCAGGTCCTCTGACTAGAATAATATACAACATTGCCTCCCAAATACTGCTCTGCTCTGATATAATAACTGTATAAATTCAAAAGAATCTTAATATTTGGTGTGATTTTCCAAAGTGTTGTAGTAATATTTGTAAATTTTGTTTGATTTAAAATGTTCTTTGTTGTTCACATTCTATGGGGAAAGGGGTGTGTAAAAGGTAAAAACTAAAATTTCTGTACAGTAACACAGAATTTCATTTTGTCTTCACCTTGAGCTAGCAAGAAACTTTTCATACAGTAGCTTTCAATAATTCAGACACCAGTTTTGGGGGTTTAAATCTTTAGCACTTAAAGGAAAAAATGATGAAACTAATGTGTTTCAGAGTATTTCAAATTTTATTAAAATATTTAATGTACAATATTTTCACACAGATACTACATAGAATTACCAGATAAAAGAAAATATAGTCTTTAAATCCTTAGGATTGCTAAAGGAATGGGTTTTGTGAACACATTTGTTATGCATAATTTATCTCTCAACATAATTTATTGTAACCACATTGTTATTTATTACAAACTCTTAGCAAGAAAATGGAAATGTTTTATTATAAAGAATTGGGTATTATGACAGTATTCATTTAAAATAGAAATCACCTAATATAGATCTGGATCACTCAGGAAATAAGCATGATTCAGATGAACAAACTGTAGCAGCAAGCACCCCAGCATCCCCAGGGTGGCTGCCAACACAGGTTCTTAGATCTGCTTTTCAAAAGGAAAGCAACTCAAAATGGGTTAGCAAGCTTACTTTAATCAGTCAAACATATATTGTTTACCTAGTTCAGGGGAAAAAGGTCAGCACCCCGAACTTCAGACTATACAGACAGAAACATCTCAAGTAGACAGGCTCCAAACTGTCCAGCCATTACAACCATACCAAATCACAGTTACCAGAGAGGGAAGCATCAACATCTGGGTTTTTCAAAGCTGGGGGGCTCTCAATGGCTGCCCAGAGTCTCATCTGATCAAATCACACAACACTTCTCAAAGTGAGCCCCAAAGCACAGCCTACCATCAGCGCTTATATAACCTTCTCCTGGCTCAGAGAATGTAACAACCTTCTTGACCCACTGCCCAATCACAAAGCACCAAGGTGTGGGCATTCCTGAAAACTAAGCCTCCTGCACAGGTTCCATGTGACCACATTCAGCCTATTAGGGGGCAGAGTATATTTTCAAATCAAGGAAGGTTTTCAGAGTCTCATAAACCTACCAGAGGGCCTAGGGGCAGGGAAGATCTTTAAATTTGCATTTCCATTATACCAACTCCAAGTCTTGGGACTTTTACCTTTCATATATCCTAAAAACTGTGGGAATTAGGGGAAGTACTAACATACTGAGATTTCTGTTAAATGTCCACAGTTAATTTTTTTAAGATAAGACTAACTTCATTCTGTATAGCACCAGTGATTTTTCTCTTTTAAGCCTTTTGACATAGTATAGTTGACTTGGCTCTAAGCTTGAAGTAACCACAAAGTTGGGAAGCCCGAGATCAGCTAGAGCAGGCATAGGGAACCTGTGACCTCCTTCTAGGGCCTTGGGTGCAACCTTTTGACTGAGTCCAAGTTCTACAGAAGGAATCCTTTTATTAAGGGGATTTGTTCTGTGAGGTTTGGGTTCAGTCAAAGGCCACACTTGAGGACCTAGAGGACCACGTGTGGTCTGGAGGCCACAAGTTCCTCACTCCTGGACTAAAAAGTCATAGGAGTCTCTTGGGTTGCCCTGGGGCTAATTCAGTGAGCTTTGAAAAATAAAAAATGGAAAAATCCTACTTTCCTATATTTAATCCTGATGGAATCAGGTACACCCAAAATTTATGAAAAAGCGTTTACATATAATGTATCCTTTATAGGAAAAGGGGGGCTGCATAACATCACAGCAGAAAAGCAAACTGTGGAGATACAGATAGAAGGTAGATAAAAGAAGTATTTTAACATACTTTTAAAGATAACAGTAGTATTGTAGATCTATTGTAGACATAGGTATTATAGAATAAAATACTATAAAATAGGATAGTAAAGGAATTTGTGGATTATAGCATTTACCCTTCAGACATGGAACTTCACTAAAAAGAATATCAAAAGGAATTTGTAGCATATATTTGAGTTGGAGGGGACCTTAGAATACAGCTGATTCAACCTTTCATTTTACAGATAAGGAAACTAAAGTTCAGAAAAGAGAAATGACTTGACTAGGGTCAAATGCCAAACTCAAGTTTCCTAAAATCATACAGTGTGCTTGTCACTTCATGCTAAGAACAGGCAAGCATTGATAGATGACATAAGGCAAAGTGTAGTCATAGACCTTTGAAGGCAAAGTACTGAAACCATTTTCCCCTTGATCCTGTATTGGTCAGTTCTTGATGTCAGTCTCACTTTGACTGTGATGGGGATGGTAGTTTTCTGTAAGATCTCTGAATCTTTGGAGCTAAATTTTCATGGAAGTCTGGCAAAATCCAAGGGTTGGTAGCATTTGGAACAAACTGGACATTTTCTTGTTCAGTCTTTCAATTACAGAATGTATAACAATGGCACAGGGACTATGGTAAGGCTGATTAATTTTTTTTAAATATATGTATTCAATATGAATTAGTTTTGAAAATTCATTGTAAGGCCCATTTATTTCTTGGTTCTGGTTTCATGAAGAAACTCATTTTTATTTTTTTCTTTACAGTCCTAAAGAATATTCTTACTTATAATAAGGAATTCCCCTTTGATGTTCAGCCTGTCCCATTAAGGTAAGAATAAAAAACCCAGACACCAGCATTTCAGCTTCAATGTTGTGCCTATATTTCTGTGGCTGTTTTCATATTCACATGGATAGTACCTTGGGAAATAAATGACTTGGAAGCATATTGTTTGCATCGCTCATTATTTCCTTTTTTTATGTAGAAGAATTTTAGCACCTGGTGAAGAAGAGAATTTGGAATTTGAGGAGGATGATGAAGAGGGTGGTGCTGGAGCGGGGTCTCCAGACTCCTTCCCTGCTAGAGTTCCAGGTAGGAGTCATCAATTATACATGTGCTTTATCTAAGATCAAGAAGTAGGGAGGGTTTTCCCTAGTTCTTTCTAGAAGGGAGTAAAACTTCTTGTGCAAATTCTCACAGCCATGTGTAGTAGTTGCTGTCCTCTATCAGCCTCTGAAAATGGCATCATTATTACTCACATTTTCATAGTGACTCAAGATGTACAAAGTGCTTTCCATATATTATTTACCTAGAATGATTTAAGTAATCAGATTTAGGAATTAACAACATGAAATCAATAATAAACTAACTCTAGGCCCAGGCAAAGTGGCCTTTGGATGACTCTCTTAAGTCTTGTGAAAGAGGGAATAAGCTTGGAGAATTTTTTTACATGCTTAGGTTGGTGAGCTCCATGTTTCTCTTCCTTTTCTGCAGCCAGCCAGGCCTTTTATCTTCTTTGGCAGACGGGGGAGTTTCCTTGTCTTTTCCCTCCTGGCCCCCAACCATCTCACCACACCCTGTTTTTCTCTCTTTATGCAGTTTACTTCATTTATCTACTTAGCTTCAGAAAGTGGAACAGTATTCAATAATACAGTATATTTTTTTAAGGCAGTGGAAGCTTTATTGATATAATTAAGGTTCCAGGGTTCTTAATGCAGTTCTCCTAGATTTATTGTTATGTTACTTCTAATATGTTTTTATAATGAAAGAGTGCAAACAATCTTGCTTTTGGAAAATAAGTGAGATGGGGTAGGCAGCTTCTCTTTTGCTGGCTTGAAATTTCTATTTCCTCCTCAAACAACATGATTTTTGTTAATTTGGTTTCAAGTTTTAGGAATGCCAGCTTCATTTGGTAGTTTCTCTGCTCCATATACTTACAACACAGAAACCTGGAGCATATGATAGCAGTAGGACAGAGAAATGATTTGAATCTATGTTTTGGGTCCAAGATGCTCAACTGAAGATGTTTCCTATACTCTTACTGTGAGCTCATGCTTCTATGAGAGAGATTAAATAATAATGTAGTTTTTTTTTTCCCCTGTGATGTGGTCAATTGCAGTATTTAAACATTGCGCCTCTCCTCCTTTGTAGCATGAAGGTCTGCAGGTTTGCAGTGTTGCAAAAGAGTTCATTGCCAAGGCAATTTTACTGAACCCACTTACAGAAGAAAAGTTTGTGTATTGAGATAAGACTGATATAAAAAACTAAAGACATCAATAAAATTTCTAAAAATACATGGTTGAGAACAACAGTTTTCTGATAGCTTTTGTGACTTACTATGAAAAGGAGGGGAGTATATGTAATGAGAAGGTGGGGAAGGAAGTGTATTAGAACCAAATGAGCTGTTTGTGTGAGTTGGGATTGCTTGTTGGGGCTATCCTTTACATAATCACTTAGAAAGTTGCATTTACTCTGAAAATATAAGGATAGCAGTAACTTATAAAGAATCTTCAAAGCACAGAAAATTTTTCTTTTTTAAAAAAATCATGCTAAAAACCTATTGCCAAAGCTTACAGGCTTTATCTGCAAACTCAGTGGCAGAATAATTCTTCAAATTGTTTTGACTAAACTTTCATTGAATCCACAATACTCTTGGATTGAGTAATTTTAGTTCTGATGCTTTAAAACCATCAAGTAGATGAACTCTACTGATTTGTCTAAAGGTTTTTAAAAGCCAGGAGGTTATTAAGATTGTATTGAGTGTTCTGAAATGTGGATTTTATGTAAATTCTAGGTGGCAATCATGAATGGTTTAAGAAATTTATTGTTGGGGTGGCCAGGTAGCTCAGTGAATAGAGCACCATCCCTGGAGTCAGGAGGACCTGAGTTCAAATCTGGCCTCAGATACTTAGCACTTGCTAGCTGTATGACCTTAGGGCAAGTCACTTAACCCCAATTGCCCTCCTTCCCCCCTCCAGAAAGAAAAAAAAAAATTATTGTTGAGAAAACTTCACATTTAGGTGATTGTCTATAATAGCCTTAATTTGTGAAATTGAAATTTTATTTTCTAGCAGTTTCAATCTATTTAATATTAATGAACAGTTGTCTGTAGATTGACTTCAGGGACATCTAGGTGGTGGCACTATAGATAGAATACTGGGCTTGAGTCGGAATGCCTGAGTTCAAATTTGGCCCCAGAAACTTATTAACTGTTTGACTCCGGGCAAGTCACTTAAATTCTGTCTGTCTATCTTAGTTTCCTCAGTTGTCAAATGCGGGGTAATAATAGGTAATAATAGCACCTACCTGTCAGTGTTGTTGTGAGGATCAAAGAAGATAATTTTTGTAAAGTGCTTAGCACAGTGTCTGGCACATAGTAGGAGTTATTTCCTTTTTTCCTCCTTCCTTCGTTAAGTCCAAAAAAGCACCAGTTGAGACATAACTTAATATCCAAGTGTGATCCTGTTGTTTTGTACTGGCCATTGCTCCATGCCTGAAATGTATTTTTCCTCCTCACCTCTGCCTCATAAAATCTCTTCCTTTCTTTTTAAAAATTAATTAATTTTTAGTTTTCAGCATTCCCTTTTGTAAGATTTTGAGTTCCAGATTTCCCCCTCCCCCAGATGGCATGCAGTTTGAAATAGGTTATACATGTACAATCATGTTAAACATATTTCCACATTAGTCATAATGTAAAAGAAGAATCAGACAAAAGGGAAAAACCACAGATCTCTTCTTTCTTTTTTTTTTGATCTCTTCCTTTCTTGAGGTTGCAGCTGAAACATCACCTATTACATGAAGCTTTTCTTAACTACCTTGTGTTTCAACTACTTTGTATTTGTTCTTTTTATATTTATTTTGTACTTTTATAACTACTTGTCTCCCCCATTAGAACATAAACTCCTTGCAAGAAGAGGAATCTTTTTCATTTTTTTTTGTATTAGTATCCCTGTTGCCTGGCACATAATGGGGTTGTGCTTGTTGGTTGATTGATTGGTGAAATTTTTTATATATGGCATAATGGAATGGTTACATAGAAATGAGTGGTCTTTGGTGTTCACTATCAAGTTTAGGGTTCTCTCAGTGTGCGCGCACACACACACACACACACGGCAAATCAAATTAATTAAAGTAACATATTGTAGATAATCTAGATGCCTTCGAAGGGCAGTGACACAACATGGGGAATTGTGTAGTGCTTGGCACTTGAACTAACAGAAACTTGAAGAAGGTTAACAAGATTATGTCCTAGAGGGTATAATACCATTTTTACTTTACTTTTAATTTTTTGGTCATCTTGTGTGATTCTTGTCCTTGTCCTGCTATAAATCTTCCATGGGGTATATGACAAGGCATTTGTCTAGTTTCAAAGAGCCTATGATAACTGGCATTTATGTAGCTCTTTAAGGCTTGCAGCCATTTTACATACATTATCTTGTTTAATTTAGATGAAGAGTCACACATAAAGAGAAAAATAGAAATATAAAACAGATGACTTCCAAAGTAGTAGAATAGTTAGTAAGTATAATAGTGAGGACTATGGGAGTTATTCATTCTAGAACATTATGGTCAACTTGGATGTTCTTGTTATGTAACTTATTTATACACAAATAGACTATACCTTTATCCTCCAACTATAGCTTTTA
Source organism: Petaurus breviceps papuanus (assembly GCF_028583685.1). Classification (NCBI taxonomy): domain Eukaryota; kingdom Metazoa; phylum Chordata; class Mammalia; order Diprotodontia; family Petauridae; genus Petaurus; species Petaurus breviceps. The sequence goes on along the minus strand of NW_027186375.1, from coordinate 86,149 downwards.
AAACTTGTACCTTTTGCTTGTGAACTTAGGCAGTTCTCTTGTCTTGTCATGAGGCATTTCTTTAAACTGTTATGGAAATCACTCATTTCATCACTAGCTGGTGCTTTTGCTTCTTCAGTAAGGTCAAATGCTAATTTTGTTTATTAAGCTGTTTTCTAAAAACAGTTATTAATTAAAGAAATAGATTACTTAGAGTCATCTGCATCTTAGTTTAGTGCCTCGGTGAAATGCAAAACAGAAGAATTACTTAGACTGTGCTTAACCCTGAAGTAAGAAACTGCCTGGTACAGTGAGAAAAGTGATGTAATTGAAATACCTAGATTCAGATTCTAGGTCTGCTTACTTACTAGTTGTATGTACCCTTAGATAAGTTTCTTGACCTCTGAGCCTCTTTGACTCTGCAGCTTTTATAATCTTTATACATGGGTTTATGTTTCAGGGGTGTATGCAGGAGTTTTATATGAATGGGGTCTCAGCTATATAGTTGTGAATGCATGTCTCCTTTAAGAGAGAGGTACCTTTATGCTCTAAAACTGAGGTATGATCTTTTGATAAAGTCCCAGAGTAGGAATTTAGTGGGGGACAAAACTTTGTTAAATAGTGGATTAAAAAATGGAATGAATCAGAAGTTTTTATTTTACCTGCTCTTAATAAAAAAAAAAAACTAGACAAAATACAATTTTATCTTAGATACAAATTTATAGGACAAAACCGAATCAAGCTGTGTTGCATAGCTTTCCAGAATTCAAGCTCCCCTCCATACTATAATAAGGTCAAGAAAACAACTCATTTTTTCCTGCTGTATCTTCCTAACATTAGCAATATTTGTTGGAGTAGAACTTCAGTACTTGAAATTTTTTATATATGGCATAATGGAATGGTTAGATAGAAATGGTCTTTGGTGTTCACTAGCAGACACGATGTATTAGGATGAAGGAAATGCTCTCTTGTGGTAACTGATAGTTGCAATTTTTGGCCTTTAAATTGCCAGTTAGACAAAAATTTCAGTTAGTTTGGACCTTCTTGGCCCTTTTCCTCTTGAGAATTGCTTTGGCCTTATCACTAATTCTTACCTGATGTATGGGAGAGCAAATATGTGGGACTGGATCTGGAAAGGAAAGAGAATTGGGATGTTTCTTTTTTTCTAAACAGTTGATTTTCCTATAATTAGGTTGTTCTCCCCTTTTGTTTTATGAATGTTAAATTAGAAATGATTTTTGCACAGCAAAATTTTTTTTTAGGATATATGGTCATATTCAGTTTCTTAGATTCACAGACATTTGAATTCCTTCTGAATTTTAAAAGACTATTTTCTGGTTCCTCCTAATAAACTGTTAATCACCATGTTTTCTAAATTATACTTATTTCAGGGCAACAGGTAGTTGCGTTTCCTGTGTGATTTAAATTCTTTAAATAATAAACTTTGAATTGTTACTATCTGTTCAGTACTAAGCTTTTTGGCACAGAAGTAGGAATCAGGCAGCTTTCTTCTTCCCAGATATTAAATAATTGAAAATCATCTTGCCATATTAATGAGGATTTTAGAGAGAAATAGTTTAACTATGTGAGAGCAAGGGTCATGTCTTCACTATGTTCTTTTAAGTACCTACTTTAAAATTATTGGTAGGGTTAATGTTTATTGCTGTTTCTCTGTTACCAGGTACTTTATTACCAAGGTTGCCATCTGAACCAGGAATGACGTTACTCACTATCAAAATTGAGAAAATTGGTCTGAAAGATGCTGGGCAGTGCATTGATCCCTATATTACAGTTAGTGTAAAGGGTAAATAGCTCTGTTTCTACATTCTGTCTCTGGTGCATTTTATACTACTGCTTCTTATGGTCAAGCCATTGACATTTTTTTTTGTCACATATGTGTGACAAACTCATGGTCTACTCTATAGTGAGACAGGATAACTGGGAATAGATTTCCATTCATCGTTCTCCACCACATCCCACCCCCAAATTGAGAGGGATATGCCAAAAGCACTTGCCTGTATTTATAACATGCTGTACAACATTGCTTTTGGGAATTTCCTAAATGTGTATTTTAACTCTAGTATTTCTATCCAAGATAGTCATTAGCTTTGTGCATAGTCTTCATCAAACATTATTCCCTTGAAGGAATGAGTTAAATGCACTACACATTTCAAGGATCTGACCATTTTGATGCAAAATCAAGTACACTTCTGTCATTTTCCCTGACCTTCCTGCTATAGGCACTCCCATTCATTTCCAAGGGAACTCTGTACATGGGAGAGATCTGTAGAGGTGGCTGAGAATTAGGTCTTTGAATTAGATCTTTAATGAATCACCAGTGCAGATGGAAAAACATGGATACACTCACAAACATCCATATCCTGAACGTAATCATGTGGGATGCTGGAAAACTGAAATATTTGTTATCCTTAACTATGTTGCCATGGTTATTAAACATGATTATTTTTAGGCATTTTCTTCTTCTATCTAGTTGTTTCTTGTAGACAATTTTATTTTCATTTTTGACTTTGAGCAGAGATTTAATAGAATTATTAGATTAATTATATTAATA